>NW_023045021.1:32544-406712 GCF_011762505.2 Arvicanthis niloticus | reverse complement strand
TTCTAACCCAAGAGGAAGGGTTCAGATGATCTCCCTGAGTGGAAGTACCCTTGGAATATTCCACATTTCACTGAAGCTGTCCTCTCTGCTTAGAAGTTCAAGAATAGGAGCTGGTCCAGGAAATCAGGAATAGCTTCAGTCTATTTACCTGTAATGGTGTGGTTTCATTTGCAACATATCTGGGTAGCTGCACCCAAAACTGAAAAGGTAGTCTAGCTTGGTAGTCTAGCTATCCAAACTGTGCACAAATAATGCAATTGCTGCTGGGTGTCTCAAAATTTCTACTAATAATATGGACATTCTAACATGTAAGAAAATGCAGACTGACAGGACATTGTTCAGACTGCTCCTTTGAAGAATATATAAGTTTGTATTGAGGTGATTAAGTTCTTGGGTTTTCATGTGTGTAGTTTCCCTCTTTGTGTTGGAGTTATCCTTCTATTAGCCTCTGTAGGGCTGGATTAGTGGAAATACACTGTTGAAATTTGGTCTATTGTAGAATATCTTGGTTTCTCCATCTATGGTGATGGAGAGTTTTGCTGGATATAGTAGCCTGGGCTGGCATTTGTGTTCTCTTAGGGTCTTCATGACATCTGTCCAGGATCTTCTGGCTTCACATTCTCTGCTGAGAAGTCTGGTATAATTTTGCTAGCTCGGCCTTCATAACGTTACTTGACATTTTTCCCTAACCAATTTTAATATTCTTATTCTAGCCTGTGCATTTAGTGTTTTGATGGTTATGTGATAGGAGGAAATTCTTTTCTGGCCAAATTTATTTGGTGTTCTTTAGGCTTCTTGCATATTTATGAACATCTATTTCTTTAGGTTAGGAAAGTTTTATTCTATGATTTTGTTGAAGATATTTCTTTGCCCATTGCATTGGGAACTTTCTTTCTCTTCTATTCATATTATTCTTAGGTTTGGTCTTTTCACTGTGTCCTGGATTTCCCGGATGTTTTGGGTTAGGAACGTTATGCACTTTGTATTTTCTTTGACTGTTGTATCAATATCTTCTATTGATATGTTCTACACCTGAGATTCTTTCTTCTATCTCTTGTATTCTATTGGTGATGCTTGTGTCTATAACTCCTGATCTCTTTCCTAGATTTTCCATCTCCAGGGTTGTTTCCTTTGTGTTTTCTTTAATGTTTCTATTTCTATTTTTAGGTCATGTATCATTTTGTTCAATTCCTTCACTGATTTGATTGTGTTTGGCCTGTGTTTCTTTGAAGGATTTATGTGTTTCCTCTTTAAGGGTTTCTACCTGTTTACCAGTGTTCTTCTGTGTTTCTTTAAGGAGTTAGTTATATCCTTCTTAAGGTCCTCTATCATCCTAATGAAATGGGATTTTAGGTTTAAGTCTTGCTTTTCAGGTGTGTTAACAGTATCCAGGGCATGCTGTGGTTGGAGAACTGGATTGTAATGGTGCCAAGTGGCAAGGGTTTCTATTGCTTATGTTCTTGGGCTTGCCCCTCACCATCTGGTTATCTCAGGTTTTAACTAGCCTTATTGTCTCTGACTGCATCCTGTCCTTTCTATGATCTTGTGTGCCTTGTTGTGATGGAGCTCCTGGGAATCTAGGTGTCTCTGGGTGTGGAAAGTGGTCTGGAGCACTGGCTCTTCCCCAGGCCGAGTTGTGGGCCAGAAGGAAGATATGTCTTAAGCAGGGCAGTGCAGATAGGGTCTGTCTCCACTGGGTCCCTGGAAGTCCCAAGTAGGCCAGGTATTGGAGCAGGGAGTGTCTCATCTGTAAGCCTGGTTATGACAGACCTCCTGAGATTCAAGCTGTATCTGGATGTGGGAGGAGTGCTGGGTCACCAGGTCTGCCCCCAGGCTGAGTTGTGACATCATGATGAAATCTTATCCCTCTGTAATTATAAGCCAAAGAAATCTGTTCTTCTATCAGTTGCCTTGGTAATGGTGGTTTATCACAGCAATAATACAGTAATTACTACACACCCATTTATTTTTATATGTTATTTATTCTATCATGCTTTTCTATTCTTCTCAAGATTATTTTCTTCTCTTATGCTTCATTTTCTGGTTTAATGAACTACCCCCAGTCAACCACACACATGCATAAAAATATATAAAAATTATCTCAAACGCACAGGAAAGAAAATCTGTTAATTCCCTCTTTCTAAATCTGTGTTACTTCACCTAACATAACAATCTCTCCTTCCATTCATTTGTCTCCAAATGCCATGATTTCAGCTACCTTTTCAGTTGACTAAAATACCATCACATATGTATGTATGTATGTATGTATGTATGTATGTATGTGTGTGTACATATGTATGTGTATATATATATTCCATTTTTCTATTAAGATAATAATGGAAATAAATGGTTCCATTTCTTAGCTAGTGTGAATATTACAGCAATAAACATGAATTGCATGTATGTCAGTAGTAGGACTTATGGTCTTTTGAGTATTTGTCCAGGAGAGTGACAGCTAGGCCATATAATAAGTGTATGTTTGAAAACCTATGTAGTGATTTACACAGGGCTATACTAATTTACATACCACCAAGGATCCAAAAAAGAGAGGAAGAAGTCAAATGATCCCTATTTGCAGAAAATGTGATCCTGTGCTTAGAATCCTTCAGCAGAAAACTCATATATGTACATTTTTATGTAACTATTCAGGTGACTAAAATACCATCACATATGTATGTCTGTATGTATGTACGTACATATCTTTCAAATACAGAATAATATCAGTAACATCATTCCACACATTCTATGCTCTATTCAAATTCTATCACTTGTTCTTTCCGTAGCACAATATGCAAGTGACTGTCTAGCCCTCACAGACTCTGAGGAGCAAGGTTCTGGATCAGCCTTTCCCATTCAGTGACGAGGCTCCAACAGACATCACTGCAACACTAATGGCCTCTGGTTAGAGGGTTCTATCCTGGTGCAAGAGCACAGTCTAAGCACCCCTTGCCCTTTCCAATCATGATGCTCCTTGTCATGGCCCCTGACAGTAGGCAGCAGACCAGGTAGCATTCTGGACTCTAACGAAGACAGTCCTCAGTGTTCCTCCTCATTCAGAACACTTGGATGATTGCCCTGCTACTGCAAGCAGAACTTCCAGGTGATGCAGCTCGAGACAGGCCCGTGCATGCCTGAGGACAGCCACTGTGGAGCTTTGCTTGATTCTTGAGATCAATGGTCACTCTAGTTCTGTGCCCTTCAGCTCCTGGACGCATCCACAGTTCTCAGGAGAGAAAGTCGCTCTCAAATGATCCTGCTTAACTGCTTCTTTCTGTGAGTCACCATTGGCAAGTGCATTCGCTGCCCCTTCAAGTGATAGTAGCCTATTTCCCATTTCTTCTTTCAATTTTTTTAATGACTCAAAATGGCCAGACTTGTGGAGAGGGACCACGGAGCCTCAGCCTGGACTTTACCCTCTGACCACAGACAGCCAATTTCCCAGCCTCCACGGCCTGTGACTCCCTTCAGTGTCCCCCAAGGGAATATTCACACCCTACCCCAAAGGGGGAAGCACTTGCAGGGTTCCCAGCCTCCACGTCCTGGGACCCCCTTCAGTGTCCCCCAATGGGGGAAGCACTTGACCAGTATTGACTTTGTACCTCCGGGGCTCATTAGACAAACTAGGTACAATTTTAGGTGCACAAAGCCCTATGAAGACCAGAGATTCAAAAAACCGGACGCTCAGGTTACAGAAAAGCTACAGGAACTCAAAGCTCTTATAAAGGCTTCAGCCAATAAGAGTTCCCTTGACCATCTGAGGGTTCTGAAAGATAACAAGAAATTGACAGTTCCACTTCCTCTGAGGGTTCCTTAGGGCATAAGTAACCCATTGACTAGGGACACTAGACCATCTGTTTTACAGCCTGCCACCAGAAAAAGAGTGGCCTCATCTTCTGTGCCCATACCTCGGAAGGTGAAGAAAAGCCAGGCAGTGTCTATTGGGTTTGAAGAACCTATGGACTTTGAACAGTTGGGTGGCAGAGTGCCTGCAACATCTACAAAACACAGTACTGGTGAAGACCGTTCAAAGTTCAAAGAAGATCACACTGTGGCTGGGCCAACTTCTGCTGACCCTTCTGCTGTGCCTGGGACATCTTCTGAGTCTTCTGCTGTGCCTGGGACATCTTCTTACTCTTCTGCTGTACCTGGGGCATCTTCTGCTGTCTCTTTTGCTGTGCCTGGAACATCTTCTGCTGTCCTTCCTGCTGTGTCTGGGTCATCTTCCTCTGATTCTTTTGCTGTGCCTAGGACAACTTCCTCTGACTCTTCTGCTGTGCCTGGCCCATCTTCTGCTGTCTCTTCTGCTGTGCCTGGGCCATGTTCTGCTGTCCTTCCTGCTGTGTCTGGGCCATCTTCCTCTGATTCTTCTGCTGTTCCTGATTCTTCTGCTGTTCCTTGGCCATCTTCCTCTGCCTCTTCTGCTGTGCCTGGCCCATCTTCTGCTGACTCTTCAGCTGTCCCTGGCTCACCTTCTGCGGACTTTTCTCCTGGCCAACATGGACAAGTAATTTCCCCACACATTCAACGTTCCCTATAACCTTCCCTATCTAGCCAAAGAGATCTGGGATCTTCCACTTCTCCCCGAGATGCTCAGGGACTGTCTGTATCCCACCAAGAGGTTCTGGAACTAACCAAATGTTTTCAAGGGTCTATGGGACATTCCACATCTGCCCTGGCATCCCAAAGTCTTCCCACTTATGCAGAAAGAAAAATCATACATTTCTCCTCTTCCAGAAGTAGGTTCAAAAGTTCATCCCCTACATTACAGGTCACCAATCTTTCCAATTCTCCCCCAAAACATGTTGGAGAAGACCCCTCTGGTCAAGGGGACCTACAACAAGCCCCATCAGAAAAAGACAGCTCTAAACCCTCTTCTCTCAAAAGTAAGATCCGTGATTTCTTAGTTTTCACAAATGGATTAAGTCCTACCACTTATTCCCAGGAAATTTTAACAAGTTTGTCAGCTGCCAAACTTATCAGCAGGGCAGAGTGATATGTCCTCTCACAAAGACAGCCAAAGATGTTCCCCCTCTTCCCCAAAGTGCCCTAAGCAATCTGCTTCTACTAAAATGTGCTTGAGGCCTGACCCTGCTGACCAAGGGAATTGCAGAACTTCCCCTTTAAACCAGGAGGACTTTCAAAGTCTCCCACCATTAAAAAATGGGCTTAGATCATCTCTGACTGTCCAAAGGGGGCTAAATGCAATCATGGGTTCCCATGTGAGCCTCACAACACTCACACCTGCCCAAGCAGAGACAAAATTTTCCACTTTTCCACCAGGAGCTCAGGGATCTTTGCCATTTTCAGGCAGGGTTCTTGAGAGTTCCACACATACACAAGATGTGGTAGAAACTCCTGAGTCCAGCCAAGAGATTCCTGTGCCTTCTGAATACAACCAAAGTCATCTAGCACCTTCACCATCTTCACCAGGGGTTCTGCGACCTTCCCAGTCTGCCAGGGCGCACTAGCATTGTCCCCCTCTACAGAAGATGGTCAAAGACATGTTCTCAAATCTGCTCTCCCACATAAAAGGAGAATAAAATATTCTTCTTCTCTGAAATGTGACTCTGAAAAATCACACTCCAGAAAAAGGGCACTGAAAGATGCTCCTTCTAAACAAACGGTCTTCAAAGTATCCATATCTGACAGAGAATTATTCATATATCCCTTACCATCCAAAAGGGCCCTCCTGACTTGTCATCAGGACCAAAAGAGCCAAGGTTGTACCAAAACACTGCCAGTGAGCCATGCAAGTTCCATACTTGTACAGTGTGCTGAGACAATACAACCTTCCCTGCCCCCTCAGGGGAAACTAGATCATTCTGTATCGGTAGGAGAGGCTCTAAAATTTTCTACAAATACATCAGAGATGCTAGGATTTGCCAAACCTGTACACAGTTCTCCAAGTACTACCCTAACTCAGAAAGAGACTGTGGTACAGAATACATCTACAACAGGAGTTCTAGCCACAGACCCATCTTTAGAAATGGCTCCTGGATGTGGCACATCCAAAGGGGCCTTGGAAGCTGTTTTGCCCATCAAGCTGTTTATGAAACCTGATGTTTCTATACAAAATGTGTTATCCTCTTCTCCAGCTGAACAAAGTTCTCTTTCAACTTCCACAGATACACAAGGAGGAGGTCTAGAAACTTCCCTACCTGACCATGAGGCTCTTAGAACTAACACATATTTCCATGGTGCTCTAGGAGAGACCACATCTACACAGGTAGCTCTAGTACCTTCCCCTCATGCTGAAGTCACAGTCAAGATGTGCACAGGTATACAAGGCACATTAAGACCTTCTCCATCTCAGCAAGAGGCCTTAGGATATACCATATCTGAACAGGGTGCTTTACAATTATATACACCTACCCAAGAGTGTTCCATTTACATGCCTTCTCTGGGAAGAACTAGTAGATGTTCTCTCTCTACCAAAGTGGTCACCAGGCATTCAGTTTCTAGAAAAAACAGGTTAAGAATTGATCCTTCTGACAAAGGAGCCTTCAAACGTTTCCGATCTGATGAAGACAGTTTCAACAGCCTCCCTCCTGCAAAAAGGGGGCTTGTATCATGTTCTGCTGCCAAAGAATCATCAAAAGGTACATCTACTTCTAAGGTGATTCCCACACCATCTATATCTGTCCCAAAAGCTTTGGAATGTTCCACAAATGATCAAGAAACTGGGGAGAGTTGCCAATCTACGCAAAAACATGCTGGACATTCCATATCTTCACAAAAGTCTCTAGTATGTTCACCATCTGCTCCAGGGATTCAGGGAATTTCTTCATCTCTCCCAAGGGCTCCAGAACATGTTTACCATGCTCAAAGTAACTTATCACTTTGCAAAATAGACTTCAGTACTACACAACCTTTTCTATATTTCCAAGGGTCTAAGGGAAAGTCCACATCTAAAAAAAAAATTGTCTAGAATGTATGCCATTAGCCCAAAAATGTCTGAAAAAGCATGTCTTCTAAAAAAACCATGTCTTCTAAAGCATCTAAAAATCCTTCTGGACAAGGAAACTTAGAGCCTTTGGTATCTGACCAAGGGAAAGGGATAAAATACCAATTGGAAAATGACAATCTAGGACAGGCTATATCGGTATATGTGACTGGAGGCCATTCACAATGTAAGAAAGGCGCTTTAGGATCTACTCAACATGCCCATAGGAAGGCTGAAATAGTGCCATCTAATCAAGGGGCTGAAAAACCTTCTCTGTCTCTTACAGGGGCTATGCAACTTCCCAAATCTGAAACTAAGACTCTAAAAAAGTTGCCATCTAAAGAAGAATCTATTTCTTCTACTAAGGGAACTAAAAAGCATTGTTATCTTCCCAGGGATATGTGACACTTTCAACATCTGCACCTTGTGCTCAGAAACCTCCCCAAAACACATCATGGACTCTAAAATCCATGATGTGTAAGCAAGGCCCTCTTGAACATTCTATGTGTGTCCAGGAGATTGTGGATCCTTTGCCATCTACCCCAGGGTTTCCAGAACATTCAACATCTTTCCAAAAGAAGCTAGGGCACTCCTCACACATAGTAAAATCTCAGAATACCTCACCATCTTTCCAAGGGACTACAGGTCCTTTGCCTCCTAGAGGGGATATGGGACTGCCCAAATCTGAATCTAGGACTCTAGAAAAGTCACCATCTAAACAAGAATCTTCTTCTTCTACCCAGGAAATGAAAAAACCATTGTTATCTTCCCAAGGGAGTGTGCAAACTTCGTCATCTGTACCATGTGCTCAGAAACCTCCCCAAACGACATCAGGGAGTCTAAAATCTATGAGATGTAAGCAAGGGCCTCTAGAACATTCTATGTCTGTTCCGAGGAGTGTGGGTTTTTCACCATCTACCACAGGGTTTCCAGAGCATTCAACATCTTTCCAAAAGAAGCTAGGGTACTCCTCACACATGGTAGAATCTCAGAATACCTCACTGTCTTTCCTGCAGACTACAGGAACTTTGTCTCCTAGAGGGGAAATGGGACTGCCAAAATCTGAACCTAGGATTCTAGAAAAGTTGCCATCAAAACAAGGATCTTCCCTACTAAGAAAACTAAAAAACCATTGTTATCTTCCCAAAGTAGTGTGCAAACTTCATCTTCTGCACCATGTGCTCAGAAACCTCCCCAAACAACCTCAGGGACTCTAAAATCTATGAGATGTAAGCAAGGGCCTCTAGAACATTCTATGTTTGTCCCAGATAGTGTGGGTTCTTCGCCATCTACCACAGGGTTTCCAGAGCATTCTACATCTTTCCAAAAGAAGCTAGGGCACTCCTCACACATGGTAGAATCTCAGGATACCTCACTATCTTTCCAAGGGACTACAGGTCCTTTGTCATCTCCCTCAGAGCCTACAGAACATTCACTATATGATCAAGGATCTCTGGAATCTTCTTTAGAAGTCTCAAGTGAACTAGCACATTGGCTGTCTACCAAACTTTGCATATCTTCTCAGGCCATGCTGGGCCCATCCCCATATACTCAAGAATGTCTCCAGCAGTCATCATGTTCCCAAAGGTTCCTGGGATCATCCGAGTTGGCCCAGTGTACTCATCAGCATGTGTCTTCTGTCTCAGGTTCTTTGGGAATGTCGCCATGTGTGCCAAGGACTACAGGAGCTTTGCCACATGCCCAAAAGCCTTTTGGCAATTCCTCACCAACACAAGCAAGTCAAGCCTCTCCAGCATCTTTGCCAAAAGCTGTGTCAGGTTCCCTATATTCACAAGCAGCTCTTGAGCTAAAAGCATCGGCACAAATTTCTCCATTGATCTCAGCATTTACTCAGGTGCCTACACAAGCTTCCCTTTATGCAGAAGGCACTTTGGGAAAGCCTGTAGCTGCCCAGGGAACTGAAGAACTTTTGCTTCCTAGCTCAGGGACTCTAGGTTACAAAGAAAGTGACAAGAAGGAACTAGGAATTTTTCTATCTGCCCAAGTGCCTCTGGGAATTCCTTTAACTGCAGAAGGAACTTTAGGATCTTTGTCATCTGCACAAGGGGTTCTGGGAACTTCCCTATCTGCCCAAGGGTCTCTGAAACTGTCCACATCCAAACAAGAACATATAGGAACTGTGTCATCTGTTCCAAAGCCTTTGAAACATCCAACTCTTTCCCAGAGGGCTCTTAAATTTGCCCCATCTGCTCAACATATTGTACAATGCTCATCATGTTCCCCAAAGATGACTGAACCTTGTTCAGGGGTACTAGGAGCTTTGCTATCTTCTCAAAAGCCCAAAGAACTTTCCAGGGCAGCAGAGGGAACTTTGCCTTTGGGGCAAGACAAAGAAACACAGAGTACCTTGGCCCATTCTCCCCTAGTGAGAGAGGATGTAGCATCTTCTCAACCTGCGTCAACAACTCTAGGAACTTTGCCATCACCACATTCAGAACCTAGTAGAGATTCATCTTCTACCCAAGGATGTGAAGAAACTTTCACATCCAGTCAAGGGTGTCTGGCACCTTTCCAATCATCCCAGGGGCTTCTGAAACTTTCCATCTCAGCCCAGGCAATGATGAATACACCACAATGTTCTAAAGGTTCTTATCATCCTCTGGGTCTTTCCTCCTCAGAACAAGTGACTCAAGAATGTTCAGATTCTGCTCATGGAGCTGTGAGTCCCTGTCTATCTACACAGAGGACTGTATATCTATCCACATCTACACAAATGTTTGCCCAACATTCTACATCTGCCCAAAGGCTTTCAAGTCCTTCTTTACATACACAAGGTACAGGGACACAGTCCACCTCTACACACTGCACAGAAGGAGACTCACCATCTACTCCAGTGTGTCAGGGATATGCCCACCCTGCTCAAGGGATGGCAGGAACTTTGAAATCTGACCAAGGATCTCTGACAATTTCTGCAACTGCACAAAGCATTGTAGAGCCTTTGCCATCTCCACAGAAGCCTGTAGGATATACATCATCTGCACCAGGTGCACAAAAATCTTCAACAGCTACCCCAGGACATGTGGTATCTGGTGGCTCCCCTTTGGAACTTTCAATATCTGCCCAACTTTGCCCCTTATTTTCTTCCCTAAGCTTTTCGGATTCTTCCCTTTCCATAGAAGGAACTTTTGATCTCTCTAAACCTACAGAGGGTACTCTAGGACCTTCTACTTCATGCCAGGGACCAAATGAGTCTTTGAATTCTGCTCAAAGGGCCCAACAATGTGATCCATCTGCTTCAGAATCTTCAAGACCTATGCCTTCTTCCAAATGTCCCATGGTAATTTCTTTATCTGAACAAGGAACACTAGAATCTGTATCATCTTCCCTAGGTCCTTTGACAATGTCTCTGTCTGTTCAAGTAAATCCAGGACCTTTCTTGTCTGTTCAAGAAGCTGGAGGCCCGTGCCTGTCTTTACAGTGGAATCTGGAAGGTTATACCTGTACACATGGTAAGCCAGGAGTACCCAATGCTTCACCAGGAAATTTCAAATTTTCAGCATCTACCACAGTGAGTCTAGGATCTTCTCCATCTGTCCAATTGGATTTGACAGTGTCACAACCTGACTTATATGTCTCTGAAACATCCCTGTCTGCCCAGGGTGTTCTAGGAACATTGACATCTACCCAACGGCTTCCAGAAACTTTCTTGTTATCCCAAGAGCCCCCAGGATCCTGTTTGGAAAATGAGGCTTTAGGAAATTCACCATCTGATCTAGCAGATACTGGACTTTCTGAATCTGCCCTGGCACACTAGAAACATTACCATGTGTGCAAAACACTGCAGAAATACCACTTGTCAGCCAAGAGATTATAGAATCCTTGTCACCTGCACAAGATTACCTCAAATTTCTACCTCCTTCATCACTTAGTCCAGAGTTAGAAGAAGCTCTGCCATCTACCCAATTCACTTTTAAGATTTCAGATTCTGTGTCAGTGGCCCTAGAATCTTTGCCATCTGTGCCAGAGGCTCTGGGGCTTTTGAAACCCAGTGAAGGTGCTCTGGGCTCTTTAGTTTCTGAACAAGGGATCCTGGAAACATCAACATCTCCCCAGGAAACTCTAGAACTTTCTGAACCAGCCCAGTGGCTTCTAGAACCTATACCATCTACCCAAGACTCTGTGAGAACTTCCTTTTCAACAGAGTTTCTGGGACTGTCATTTTGTGCACATGATGACTTTATCCCTACTGCTTCTCATGAAAAACACCAGAGACATTCCCCTTTTCCCAAGGAAAGCCCTAGATTTTTCAATTATACCCAAAGGATATTGAAATCTGTCCCATCTCCTGAACAATTTATCAGATCTTCCCTTTCAGAACTTGATGTCTTAAAAAGTATCTCTTCTACTGAATGTAACCTCACAACTTTCAAGTGTGCCCAAAAAACTCAAGTCCACTTCTAGTTTCCCTTATAAAGAAGGTCTCAGTGGTTCTTCCTCTTGAGGAGGTTGCTCCAGACATTCTAAATTGGGGGAAACAAGATCAAGACATGCCTCTTTAGACCAAACAGGCTTGAAATCTGTGCCATCAGAAAATGAGGGCTATGCACTCTGCCATTCTTCCAAAATGGGGGTAAGAGCTTACAAATCTGACAAAAGGAGTTCAAAGCTAAAAACTGAGACCAACAAAAACCTCACCACTTTTCATTCTGCCAAAGGAGCATGTGGATCCTCACCATCTCTTGAGGAGGGCCTCAAAATTCCCCACCTCCCCAAGGCCTTCACAGACAGTCCAAGTCTACCAAAACCACATTTAAAAAGTCCCTTCTGACCAAAGGGACACTCAAGCTTTCAATTCTGAACATGAGAGTTGCAAATCATCCTCTTTGTCAAAAAGAGAGCTCAGGCATTCTTCATTTTCCAAATGACGGGGAGGGGGAGGGGGGAGACGGAGAGGGAGGGTGAGTGGGAGGGGGAGGGAAGGGGGAGGGGGAGAGGGAGAGGGAGAGAGGGAGAGGGAGAGAGGGAGAGGGGGAGAGGGGGAGAGGGAGAGGGAGAGGGAGAGGGAGAGGGAGAGGGAGAGGGAGAGGGAGAGGGAGAGGGAGAGGGAGAGGGAGAGGGAGAGGGAGAGGGAGAGGAAAAGATTCAAAACCAAAAGCTACTCCCCAAGAGAGCATAGCATTGTCCATCTCTACAGAAGAGTGCACACAAACCACTCCCTCTTATGAAGAGAGCCTCGTGCATTCCACCTCTCCTCATGAGATTCCCAGACACACTACTTTTTACAGGAGAAGACAGAGGAATGCCTCTGATACCCAAGGACCCATTAAAATTTCTCCTGCAGACCAAGAAGGCATTGAGTCATGTCTAGATGGAGAAAGTACCCATGGGGGTGTCAAACTATCATCATCACCCCAAGAGGATATCAGCCACCCTGTTTCTACTAAGAAGGGCTCAAAACATGTTTCTATTGTCCAAGAGGGAGAGAAACCTTCCATTAGTTCTAAACAGGAGCCCACAGCTTAGGTTCACATCCTATGGGGATTCATTCCTCCACCAGTTCCAAAAGGGAGTGCAACATCATTCCCTGCTAGTCAACGAAATTACTGATGTACCATATTTCAACCAGAGAACTTGGTACTTTCCCTCTCATACCAAGGGAGAGACCCAAGCTCCAGGACTTAGAGACTGACAATCATGACTGATGAACAATGCTTGGATTGTTACCAGGATTACCATGTTGTTACTGAGGATGGGAATCTTCTAAACTGTGAAGCAGTCTTACCTCCCCTGCTCAAGGTAGGCTAGGACACTTGCTTATCCTTAAAGAGGTTTGGGACTTTAGAAGACTCTAAGTATGCTTTAATCTTCTACTCCTAAACATCATTGCTTTAGACAACCAAATTCTGTCCATTATATATCAAACACACCCTTTGTATATAAGAGAGTCCAATATCTATCTTATAAGACTGACAGGGCCTGAGATCATCTCTACCTGCTCAAGGCCCCAAACTCCACTTTGAGTCAAAAAGGTCCTAAATAATTATATTCTCTGATCAAGAAGGATTTCAAATCATTCTCTTTCTGATGAAGGAAGGCAAAAAATAATCCACTTAACTGTGTCTCACATCCAACACCTCATCTGAAAGGGACATCAGAATAACTCCTTCTGTTCCAGTTGTTCTCAAATCCACACTCTCTGTCCAAGAGTTCTGTAAATATCATCCTTTCATAGTGGTGTTTTGGTGCCTTTCTCTCTGCCTATAGGAAACTAGGACACTCAATGCCTGCTCACAAATATTTCCTCTTTCCCCTCTGTCTAGGGCACAATAACACTTTCTCCTAATGCCTACATTTATCTGAAATCCTTGTGCCCAAGTGCACAAGGACTCATGCCTACCCTATCTTGTAAGGTGTCAATAGATCTTGTTCTACTGAATTGGTATGCTTGCTGTATTCCCAACCTCCTATGATTACTGCCAAACTTTATCTTGCTCCATATATTCTAGACATTCTTGCTCTGAAGAAAGGGCCTTGGACTTATCTAACCAAAAGTTTCATAGCGAAAAGACCACCATTGAACCTCCTATTGTAATAATGCAAGAATTGCTTTTGACCTTCCACACAAAACTTCACACATTTCACACAGAGTATGGATAGTCTACATAAAGAAAAAAATTGGAAGCCGATCAAGCAGCACTGGATCTTTCTCTGCTCCACAAGGTATTTATATTTTGTCCAATAGGAAATGGTCTCTCTTTTTAAAAATAAATGGAGATTTTACCCCTCTCACAGATAGGTATAGACCTTCACCTTTACACAAATTTTCTTAGAAATTCTGCTTATGATCTGTGTGCTTCAACACCCTTATTTCCATGAAGTCTGCAACATTATCTCTCTGAGGAAGGACATAACAGTCCTTCTTCTGTCCAAAGTTTCTTAGGTCCTTCCCAATATTACCTAGGGAGATTTAGACATTCACAGCTAAGAGTGCTCCAGACCTGGTCTGTGGGATCAAGAAAATCCCACAGATTCACCATCTTCACAGGAGAACTCCTATCCATAACTTCTAATTCTAGTGGCCTGGGAAGCACTCTTCTGACCTAAGAGATCTCAGAACTCAGGTCTGAAGTCCCAAACAAAAGAATATCAAGGCAAGGGTAAATCAGAGTACTATCTTCATTTTGGTCCCTTAGACAGAGACATTGTTTTCTACAAGCAGAGGAATGTGTGGATGGACATATATTTGAAGAAGACACTAAACCTGAGACTACTATAACTGTCACTTCTTTGAAGACTTTAAGACATATGCCATGCCTAGCATAGAAATTCAGAAGATGTGTATCCTAGATTGCAATTTCAAGTTTGGAGCTAATAAAGGAGTGAGTGCCTAGAAATGCCTATAATTCTCAAGGTATCAATCAACTTGCAACTAGGGCTCCAGACAAGACTAAGAGAGGCTGAGCCTCTTCCACACAATCCTGGGGAGCTCCAATCACATCCTTCTACTTTAGGGCATCTTAGATCTATCATCTGTCCCCAGAGGGGCAAAAAACAATTCCTCTTTTGCACACACACAAAAATTGGATATGCCTCCACCTACCTAAAGTACTCTGAGTATCATCTGTTATTGAATTGGCTTTTAGACTATTCTCTCTCCCTAATTATACTATTCGCCTTCTGAGCAAATGATCTCAGACATACCTGTTAGAGAAATATATTCCAGCAATATCCAAAGGGTTCTCAGACCTTTTAAGTATGTCCTGTGGGAGTAGACTTAATATCTCTATTTAACTGGGCAGGTCCTTCTATTGTGACCAAAGGAATTCCAATCTACTGCCTCTGATTTACCAAGGGTGCTCAGATCTCATTTTGCCTAAGTAGTGTGAAATATTTCAAGTCACCTGGAAAAAACTCCAGACCACCCAGGCTTTAAGTTCCAGAGCCCAAACTTAGCAAGTGAAGCCCAGAACACGAGCTCACTGCGTCAAGGCAGAAACCAAAATGATGTGTTCACCACATTTCATACCTAGACCGAGCAGCTGAAAATATGCTTAAGAAGGAGAACCAGAATATGCCTATAATCCAGATTTTTGATGACTACTCAGATTTTCCCTGTCCCAGCACCACTTTTACTACAGTGGACAGATGCTCTGGTCTCTGATGAGGAACTGAAAGCTGATCATGCAGTAGTTGGAATATATTCTACTGAATGAGGTGGGCTAGGACACTGATATCATGTCAAGTAAAGAATATGAAAATTTCCAACTCTACTCAAGGAAACATGTTAGTTTACCTCTATAAAGGGATTTCAAATTCCTACTCTTTCCCCGGGAAGCCTTCAAATATTTCCCCTTTGACCCTGGGAGTCTTGGATTTTCTCCATGCCTTTTGGGAACTCATTTCTTCCTCATGCCCTTATGTAAGACTCACCTCTGACCTACTGATCCCTAGTCATACATCTCTGACTAGTGTTGGGGGCATTCAGGGTCTGAATTTGAGACATTCAATAATGATAACACTGTCCATAGGTGTCTTCACACATACTCTTTCTGGTTAATGGGATCTTTACACTCCACCTCTGGTGAGAACTTCTTTTTTATCATGTGGGGATTCTATACTAATTTCTTTATCCAAATGGCCTCTGGATTTACCTTCTGGCCAAACAAGTCTCTCACTTTTCTTAAAGAAACATCTCATTTACCCAATGAAGACAAAGAGGCTTTGAGCATCCTCCTGCTCATCAATATAACATTGCTACCCTTAGGTTTGATGTCTCTAGAGCAGCAAGGAGAGGCTGGAATAGAAGTTGTCATCTTCAGGACATTCATCATCAATGGAGTGGTCCCAGACTTAGCTCTGATGCAAAATCTACATTTAAAAGTCAAAAGCTTTTTGTATGCCACCAATAAACTTCCTAAAAAAGAAATATAGGACATAAATGTAGGAAGCCACAATATAATCCGCCACCCCAAGTTGGCACTAGCCTTGTGCTTTCCCAGAAGTAAACAATTATCTGCGCAGATGCAAAAGCAGAGAGCCTGCCAAAAGTCACTGAATGTTGGGTGGTGAGCGAACAGCCAATCAGAAGTGAATAAGTCACTCTAGACTTTATTTAAGCCAGGCCCCTTCCACAGCTCAACCCTTCCCCGTTTTCCACATGTGTGATACAAAAGAGTAAAAGTCCTCATTTTGCAGTAACTACCCGATCTCTGCGTCTCCTGTTTTATCTTCCACGGATGCAAGTCTCCGGGGTGTGTGTTAGATCTGGTGCCAAGAACCCGAGAATTTCTAGGCGCGCACGAATTTCTAGGCGCATCGGAAGGACCCCGAGACTCGAGGAAGGTTGAAAGACTGCAGGTGTGCGAGGTACACCTTTAGCAGATATTTCTGAAGTGGGGGTCGTGGCAAGCAGATTTAAATTCACCGCAGCCACTCCATTAATTAGCCTCTTGCTTATATTGCATTTGTTTTATGGCTACTCTGGCATACCAGAACTAAAGTGTGTTAGTAGCAGGCTACAGGGAAGGCCTGGTGATAGAATAGAGTGTTCAAAGGGAACACAGACTGCTGCAGAGTCCATGGAACCACCGTCAGGTAGGGGGAGGTTGGAGAAAAAAAGAATCCGCCTTTATGAAAGAGTCTTTGGGGAAGCGTCTGGGTTCCTCTACATGCGGCAGGCAGAGCAAGCCAGGCAGTGG
Source organism: Arvicanthis niloticus (assembly GCF_011762505.2). Lineage (NCBI taxonomy): Eukaryota > Metazoa > Chordata > Mammalia > Rodentia > Muridae > Arvicanthis > Arvicanthis niloticus. The sequence goes on along the minus strand of NW_023045021.1, from coordinate 390,110 downwards.
TGGCGCACACCTTTAATCCCAGCACTTGGGAGGCACAGGCAGGCAGAGGAGAGAGATAGTGCAAGCTTAGAGCAACAAATGATTTTTGAGGATGCCGCGGTGGATGCAGCCGCCTCTCGTGGGAACGGGAGGCTGTGGGATTGCCTAGGGGTGTGCTGTGGGCCAGGAGGAGAGGCTATTTGTGCTTATTTCACAGGTGAAAACAATTTAATTTGGGTCCCCACTCGGCTGGTGCAGCCGCGATGGCAGAGCGAGGCCTGGAGTCGCCGGCCCCTGAGGTGCAGGCGCAGCTGCAGGAGCTGGAGCTGTCTGAGGAAGCTGGATTACAAGATTTCGGCTCTGAGTCTCCTGATACTAAAGTTCCATTTGGGAATGAATATACATTGTGGGACATAGTTAGAGCTTAAACTGTTCTCTTGCAGTGTATTCAGATGCTGAAGTACTGCCTATTGTTTACAGCTGTTGATTGAGTGTTACTTACAAAAGAGGCTTTAAAACATAGTTAAATGGCCAATATTCCATTGGCTACAGTTGGTAGTTCAGCCAAGAGTTTAAAAATTTTTGATTTGCCTATGTTTATAGAGAAAAGATACAACACGTGTCTTTTAAGGTTTACAGTTTAAATTTAAGGCTTTAAGTACATTTGAATTAAGACATGCAGGCCGCGGCCACAGAAGCCCAACTGCTAAGTTTTGTTCTGAGTCTTCACAGACCGGATCCTAGAAATGTGCTTATAAAATATGGTTCAAATTATTTTAATTCCTTTATATTCAAAGTTGCTAAAAATGAGATGCTTTAGATTCCTCTAATATGTGTAGCAATTGTTAGAGAATAAGGTTGGATTTTATCCGATATTCTCATGGGACAAAAAAAGATTGGTTATTAAATTAATCCAAAATAAAGTTCAAATTTAAGATTTATACAGCCTAACTTGTCTTCTCCAGCTACCATTTCAATAAATGTTTACATAAAAGATATTTTTATACCATTCCTTTACATTTCTGGTAAAGGTAAAAGGTTTACAGGTAATAAATTTATTCATAATGTTTAAGAGCCCATGGAGCGATATTTGTTAAAAATAATTTCTTCAGAAAATGGGTAATGTTTTACATTATATATATATGTATAATGTAAAATTTATACATATATAAATTTTGTTGTTGCTTTAATACAAAAAAGGTAAGAGGTTAAGTCTTTTTGTGTGTATTATTCATTGTGTGATACTTTAGTGGATTTCTCTAAAGAAATTTTTTCTGCAAGCTATTGCTCCAATATAACGAGCTTTAGAAAATTTTTTAAAATACTTGTTACTTCAAAAAAGATTCAAAGACAGTGTCTTTCAATATTTGAGATAAATTGGGGTTAGAGAGATATCTCAGCCATTAAAGGCTGGACTTAATTTAAAATATAAAGTCTAAACTCCCAGCGGCCACGTGGTGACTCACAACCATTTGTGGTGGAGATCTAACGCCATTTTCTGGCTTGTGAGTGTACAAGCAAAGGAAAATGGTTTACTTTTAATCTTGATTTCCTCTTAGTGATTTTTAAAAGTTGTTAAAAGATATTATTTGGCTAAAACCTCATCTTAAGCTTAACATAGGAGAATTTAAACCTCTGGTTAATGTTTTCAAAGGGATGCAAGTCCTAAATTAAATCATATGTGTATTTTCTTGAGTTTATCTTGCCTCAACACAATTAAAGTATGTGTTATAGCCACTGTTTAAAATGTTAAAAAGGGATATATTTGCCTTTGTCTTGTTAAATATGGTTCATAAAGTACAAAATGTTTCGGCTACAAGATTTAATATCTCTAGCCATTTAAATTACATTAAAATTAATAAGGTGTTTTAAAAATGCATCTGCACAACCGGTGTTGGTGTGTGTAGACCCTTTATTTTTCTTTATGTTATCCAACCTTCAAAATAATTCTGATACCTTAGATTGTAAAAATGTTACATGCTTTTAGCACAATGCTGGAATGGATCACTAGACCTAGTCTTGGTTGTGCATGTGCCTACCTTTGTGCCCATTCCAGTACATCATTATGGAGACTTAAAAGAGACTTTGGTCAACCGGAGAGTTGATTGGCTCCAAGCCCATGTGAAGCAGCTCACGGATGTGGTTCAAATAAGCTGTGTGTCAGCAGCCCCACATCCAGGTGTTACACCTCTGAGATTTGTGAATGATGCATTTACTTAAAGCCGTAATCTTTCTGCTTATTTAAAAGGAAAGTGGAATGGGAAGTTGGATCAGGTACAGCAGCAATTACAAATCCAGATTTTGAGCCTTGATGGAGTGTGGATGGAACCTGTTTCCTGTGGAGATTTTACTTCTTAAATTTCTTCTGTCCTTTCTTTCTTTCTTTCTAAACAGCGGGAATAGGCCTGCTTGGTACAGCCCTATGATGTGGATTAGTATTCATAGATGGTTGGTTTGTAAGCTCAAAGCCCAGCAAAAAATGTGACAAGGTAGCTTAAGCCTAAGCACTTGCAGCCTTATAGCAAGTGTCTCTCCCTGAAATTTGACTATCTAGGCTAAGAAAGTAGCCTATGACAGAGGCCCTCAGTCTATGCACCCCAGGGGTTCAGCCCATTGCACTGGGTAGATGAGAGGTCTAGTCCAGCCAGCTCTTGCCTAAATAATTGTGGTACCTGAATAGTAGGTTGACAGCCCTTGCAATCCTGGGAGCTATACTCCATTGCACAGGGATGGGTGTCAATTCTCTTTACAATCCCCTTAGCCCTTGCACCCAGTGGACTGGTTTCCATTGCACCTGGAAGGGTAAGGGAAAATCTTTGGGCTATAAGCTCTTGATCGCTTATTCCCCCAAGATGGAGTTTGCTTGATCGGGTCTGAGTTCGAATCTTAATTGGTACTACATTTAATATTCAAAAGGCTGTTTCATATTAATAATTTAAACAGGGGGAGATGTAGGAAGCCGCAATATAATCCGCCACCCCAAGTTGGCACTAGCCTTGTGTTTTCCCAGAAGTAAACAATTATCTGCGCAGATGCAAGGGCAGAGAGTCCGCCAAAAGTCACTGAATGTTGGGTGGTGAGCGAACAGCCAATCAGAAGTGAATAAGTCACTATAGACTGTATTTAAGCCAGGCCCCTTCCACAGCTCAGCCCTTCCGCATTTTCCACTTGTGTGATACAAAAGAGTAAAAGTCCTCGTTTTGCAGTAACTACCCGATCTCTGCGTCTCCTGTTTTATCTTCCGCGGATGCAAGGCTCTGGGGTGCACGTTAGACATAAAAGCCAATTTTAATGATTTTTTAAAAAATAATAGAGGCTAGTAGTTTGTTGAGTGAATAAAGCACTTGCAACACAAATATGAGGACCAATCTTTAGAACTTTAGTAGTCAGTGGTGAGAGAGTGTGTCTGCTCATCTCTACTCTGGACAGTTGGAGACTGGGAATCCCAGGGACAAGCTGACTAGCAACACAAGCCAAACCCTGTTTTAGTAAATAAAGTACAGACTCACCAAAGACACTCAACATTAACATGTGATCTTGATAGGCACATTCATAAACATATAACCACACATATGTGCACCTACATTAATGCAAACACATTACACATGCATGCCATTAATATCCACCTTCACTCACACTCACCTAGCCAGCCATACATGCACACACACACAGACACACACACACACAAAGAGAGAGAGAGAGAGAGACAGAGAGAGAGAGAGAGAGAGAGAGAGAGAGAGAGAGAGAGAGAGAGAGAGAGAATTCTCATCAGGAAACTAAGACATGCTCCCTGAGATGGTGTCTTCTTGCTCCCAGAAGGCTGTGCCAGGAAAAATAGCAGGAAAGCACCTGGGTGAACATCTAGACAGATCCAGTACTAGAAAGGAAAGATCACCAGAGACCTATTAAATATTCAAACCAGCATTTGTTTAACTGACTTCCAGTCTCAAGCTTCACCCATCCGGAATATATAAAGTTACTAATATGTTTTTTGACAAGGCTTGGTCTTTGAGCTTTCCAGTGCATCCAGTTGTTTGTTCATGCAAGGTAATAAACCTGGTAATCATCTAGACAACAAAGGATAATTACATTATGCACATGCAATAAAATATATATTATATGTATATGTGTGTATATATATATGTGTGTGTGTGTGTGTGTATGAAGAAAAGCATAATAATGAAAATGCTGTAATGTAAATTATTTCTTTGTATTCTGCTGAAAAAATGATTAACATTTAAAAGCTTGAGAAAGGAATATTAATTACTGAGTTAAATATTACAAAAGGAAAAATTGAAATTACTTTTAAATGTTACCATGTTTAAAGCAGTCATTTACATACATATAAAACATTACTCACTTTACCTTGATAACATATGTGAAAAACAACACATTTACTTTAACTTAAATTTAGAAACTGACTTTGTTCTGATATCAAAATTGCGAAATTCATTCTCCAAAGGTGTATAGTATCTGAATTGATGCCTATAATCACGTGTTTATTTTACCCTGCTATTATTCACACTTAGCAGGATTATTCTCGTACATAAAATCAGTCTCTTTAAAGACTGTAAAAGACCAACCGGAAATTTAATTAAGTGAGATCGAAGTTATGACTTGTATAGTATGGGGATTACCACAGTGAATACAGAATTAGTCAAGAACAGAATTTACCCCACATTGTAGGAAAAGAAAGGATTTCCTGGGAGCAGATGCCTTTAAAATTAGAATTATTGGGATATATTTGGGTCAAAAAAAGAAAGTGGGTAATGAAGAATTTAGACATTCCAAAAAGAAAGAATGCAGCAAAGCACTAAGGTAATGGCACAAGGAAATAACTAGATGATATTAAAGTGTCCCTGTGCTTCTGAATGATGCCAGGCTTATTGGTTTTGTAGAAAAATGGAAACAGAAATCATTCCCAAAATAAAATAAAGTACACAAACAAACAAACAAACAAATCAATGCCTTTCACCCAGCAAGATCAAAAAACTGCACAAAACACTGGCAAGATGTGTAACAACCTAATCAATTTTCTGTTAGAAAAATTGTATCTTCATATATATCCTCAATTTTACACTTTCTCAGTGTATCAACAGCAATACAGCATGACCTTTGAAAGAATCAACTTGACTAAGGGTTTCAAAAATCATTCTGTGCAACTATGTTCCAGCTGTGCCAAACAAAGAATTGTTTAAGTCCATATGTGCTATATTCCCAAGTCCAACTGCATCTGTGTTCTCAATCTATGCCTTAGTCACACACAGATGAAAGCATTTGAAATGCAACTGGCATCTGTACCATATGGAGACTATTGTTTTGTCCTTATTCTCCAAACAATACTTAAAATATTTATTATACAATAATTATATTGTAGTGGGTATTTTTAGTCATTTAAGGATGCCTTTCAGCATCCAGGACGACTCACAGTTGTCATAAATTTATCTAGGATAAGTCATGTTTAAAATACAGAATAATATCTGTAATATCATTCCATGTACTCCATACACTGTATTCAAATTTTATCACTTGTTCTTCGATAGCACAATGCCCAAGTGATTGTTCAGCCCCCAAATTTTCTGAGGTGCAAGGTTCTAAATCAGCCTTTCTCATTCAGTTAACAAGGCTCCAACAGACATTCCCACAACAGAGATGGCCTCCCATTAGAGGGTGCTATCCTGGTGCAAGCAGGATGTGAGAGCACAGTCTTCTCAGCACACCTTTCACAAGTGGACCCAAGATGACAGGCACCTAGAGACATAGCACCATGGTCATTTATCTCATGTCCCACCAGGATTCCTGAACCATATCCCCTCCCTTCACCAATTCCTCCTAGACCAATTCAAAACAAGGTCACGTAGGGTGCCTGATAAAAATTCTCAAGGTGCCATAAGACTTTCTCTGCAAGTTTCTCACTCCCACAGCATGATAACAACTAGCTAGCTATATATGTACCTGTCTGTCTGTCTGTCTGTCTGTCTGTCTGTCTGTCTATTTATCTATATATATCTGTCATTTACCTATCTATTTATCTATCTCTTTATTATTTTTAAACCTACTTATCTATATATCTACCTGCCTTCCTACCTACCTATCTACTTACCTACCTACCTAAGTACTCACAGACCTCCTAATATTTCACCAATACATCCACTTCCAGTTCCATCTTCAAGGGCAGAATCACCTTTCTCTTTACCAGATGGTAAGTTCCATTGTCATTTGTGAAATGATTTTCAGTTTCAATCAGCAAGTGTTCTTTTTATTGAGCACTGAGAGTCTGCAGAGGTCCATTGCACTGTAGAAAGCTTAAGTCACAGCTGCATGGTGCTCAGTCCTGGGAGTCTGTGCTTCCCTAGTCAGGATACCCCAACTGATGTTGCAGGCCCTCCTCTCTAGTCAGGTGGATCTTGCTCACCCACAGGTCTCCTCTGGACCTAGAAGTCAACAGGAAGGAGGCCCTAGTCCAGCCTGTACAGCCTGAATAGATTGGCTACAAGTACATCTGCTACTATGTTGACGGGCACATATATGTGATCTTGCAATAGAGAAGCTCCTGCACTTTTGTGTGTGCACACTTTCTTCTTCCTTTAAGGTTTGGAAATATGGATTTTGTTCCATAAGTGTCAGGGGAAGAGGAGGTTTTGCATGGTGGAGATGGAAGAGTCACCCATCACAGGCACTTCTCAACTGCAGGACATCTGCCAGACACTGAAGGGTGCAGCAGGAGAGAGTCAATCAATCAGAGGTGACAGCTTGTACTTGCAAAGAATACTGTGAGAGCCCTACCTAAACCTCATTCTAATTTGGACCCTAGGGGCAGAGAATCAGAATCAAAGGCCTTGACTTGAGGACCAGGAGCTTGGCCAGCCCACTCAGTGCCCAGCCAGTATAGTGGGACTGGGCTAGGCCCCAGATATTGATCCAGCCTGAGGCTGCCTTTCTTTTCCCACACAAAGGTTCCCTAAGCTCAAGCAAGTTCTATTTTTTTAAGAGACAGACTCCTCTGTCCACAAACAACTAGCCAGCTTGTCCCTGGGATTCCCAGTCTTCAACTGTCCAGAGTATAGGTGAGCAGCCACACTCACTCACCTTTGAGTACTGGAGATCTAAACTTTTGTCTTCACATTTGTGTGGCAAGTGCTTTACCCACTCAACTAAGTAACCACCTCTATTATTTTTTGAAAAATATTATTAACAATTGACATTTATGTCCTTTATTTTCTTTCTTAAAAAGTTTGTTGGTGGCATACATAAAAGCTGTTGAATTTTAAATGTTGATTTTGGATCATTCCACTTTGCTGAAAATGTACATATGTGAGTTTTCTGCTGAAGGATTGTAAGCACAGGATCACATTTTCTGTGAATAGGGATCATTTGACTTCTTCCTCTCTTATTTGTATCCCTGGGGGTATGTAAACTAGTTTAGCACTGTGTAAATCACTACATAGGTTTTCAAACATAGACTTATTATATGGCCTAGCTGTCACACTCCTGGACAAATACTCAAAAGAATGTAAGACCTCCTACTGACAGACATTCAATGCATGTTTACTGCTTCAGTATTCACACTACCAAAGAAATGGAACCATTTCTTTCCATTATGAGCTTAATAGAAAAAATTTAATTTACATATACACATACATATATACACACATAAACATACATATATATACATATGTAATGGTATTTTAGTCAACTGAAAAGGTAGCTGAAATCATGGCATTTGGAGACAATTGGATGGAAGGAGAGATTGTTATGTTAGGTGAAGTAAAACAGATTTTGAAAGAGCGAATTAACAGATTTTCTCTCAAGTCTGTTTGAGGTAATTTTTATATGATTTTATGCATGGGTTCCTCATTTTTTCAGGACTTTTACCATGAAGGGGTGTTGAATTTTGTCAAATGCTTTCTCAACATGTACTGAAATGACCACGTGGTTCTTGTTTTTCCTCTGAGTTTGTTTATATAGTGGATTACATATATGGCTTTCCAAATATTGACTTACCCCTACATTCCTGGGATAATGCCTACTTGATCCTGAAGGATGATTGTTTTGATGTGCTCTTGGGTTCGGTCTGTGAGAATTTTATTGAGTATTTTTGCATCGATATTCATAAGGGAGATTGGTCTGAAGTTCTCTTTTTTTGTTGTGTCTTTGTGTGGTTTAGGTATGGGCGTGATTGTGGCAACATAGATCTAATTGGATAGTGTTCCTTTTGTTTCTATTTTGTGGAATAGTTTGATAGTTTGAAGAGAATTGGTATTAGGTCTTCCTTGAAGGTGTGTTAGAATTTTAAACTAAAACTATCTGGTCCTGGGCTTTTTTGGCAGGGAGACTTTTAATGACTGCTGCTATTATGTTAGGGATTATAAGACTGTTTAGATGGTTTATCTGCTCTTGATTTAACTTTGTACCTGGTATCTGTCTAGAAAACTTTCCTTTTCATCCAGGCTTTCCAGTTTTGTTGCTTAGAAGCTTTTTTAGCAGGACCTGATAATTTTTTGAATTTCCTCAGATTCTGATGTTATCTCTCCCTTTTCAGTTCTAATTTTATAAATTTGGATACTGTCTCTGTGCCCTTGGCTTAGTCCCACAACGGGTTTATCTATCTTGTTTATTTTCTCAAAAAACCAGCTCCTGGTTTTCTTGATATTCTGTATAATTCTGTTTGTTTCTACCTGGTTGATTCAGCCCTGAATTTGATTATTTCCTGCCATCTACTTCTCTTGGATGTATTTGCTTCTTTTTGTTCTAGAGCTTTCAGGTGTGGTGTCATGTTGCTAGTGTATGCTCTCTCCAGTTTCTTTTTGTAGACAATTAGAGCTATGAGTTTTCCCCTTAGAACTGCTTTCATTGTGTCCCATTAGTTATTTTTAACCTGACAATTAAAAGAACCCTAACACAAGTGCTAACACTTGTTTGAAATCCAGATCCTGCCTCAACATTATCTCTTGCTAACATAACATCATAAAGAACTGCAGCTAACTTCCAAATATGTCTCTGAAAATGTCCAGAAACAGACTTCCAAATAAAGGTTGTTGTTTCCAATATTGGATAGATTTCTAGACCAGTCCATGATTGACTCTGAATAACTGTTCACATTTAATAAAAATATAAGAGGCAGTATAAATTCTCATTTTGATTTTCTGTTCCACTAGGTCTAAGAACTTGAGGCAAGGCATCTTGTCCCATAGTGGGTATAGGTAAGCACTGGTGAGTTAGGAACATATGTCCAATAGAGCTTCCCAGTCACCATTGTTAGGGCACTCAGCAAGCTCACAGGTCAGCTCATTTTTTGTCCTGGCTGACTATGGTCATCATGTCCCACTCATCTCTCTGGTGGCCACCATACTCTTTCAGTCTTTCTGACTGCAGAAAAAATACAAACATGCCCTCTTTCCATATTTACTCCCCAATGAAGGTCATACCTTATGTCATTATTCCCTTTCACCTATGCATAACTATGACACTCAGCAAAATGTTCCTTGGCATTCAAATGAAAAAAAAAAAACCAACTTAAAATAAAAAATAAAAAGAACATGATTTAAACAAATTTATGGTGTACAGGGATAAATATCTTCCTTTTTTATTTTATGAAGATATTGTTTTAAAGGTTCATAGGCCTGTTCCACAGTCTATTGTCCTTGAAAATTATAAGAAATCCTTGCAATATATCTAATGGTAAATTAGTGCTAAAAAGTCTCATTTGTTCGACTGCCATAGCCAATTCCATTATCTGTTTTTTTTGTATGTTTGTTTGTTTTTCTTTTTGATTATTGGGCACTTTATTAATCTACATTTCAGATGTTATAATCTATCCCCATTCCCCACCCCTAGAAACCCCTTAACCCATCCTTCTCCTCCTATTTCTATGAGAGTGTGGCCCCACCCATCCATGCACTCCCACCTCTACTCCCTCAAATTCCCCCTCACTGAGGCATCCAGTCTTGAAGGGACCAAAGGTGCTCTTCTCCCACAGATGCCCAACATGTCCTTCCTGATCTACAAATAGACCTAGAGACATGGGTCCCTCCATGTGTGTTCCCAGGCTAGCTGTTTAGATCCAGGGAGCTCTGGTTGGTTGTTATTGTAGCTCTCACCATGGGGCCACAAGCCCCTTCAACACTTTCAGTCTCTTCTCTTACTCTTCCACTGGGGACCCTGTGGTCTGATTAATGGTTAGCTGTGAGCATCTGCCTTTGTGTATGTCATGCCTGGCAGTGCCTCTCAGGAAACAGCTATATCAGGCTCCTGTCAGCATGCACTTCTGGACATCCACATCAGTGTTTGCATATGGTAATTGCATCTGTGAGGGAATCTCCAGGTGGGGCTGTCTCTGTATGGTGTTGCTCCTCCAGTTTCTACCCCACACATTATCTCATATTTGCTCCTTTGGGTTGTTCCTTTGGGTTGCTACTGGGGTTTCTAGGGAGAGGAAATGAAGAAAGGGGATAGCATATGTATTGTAAATAAATAAAACATCCAATAAAAAACTAAAATAAAACACATATTAAATGAGCACATGAAAATTAGCAACCATTTTTGTTTTAGGATTTAATTGTAGTCAAATAAATATTAAAATCATTTTGTCAATGAAAAAATTGCTGATAATGAATTTATAGAATTTCGAATTGATACAAGTAATCTCAAGTCCCCGATAAAATAAAAGCTGCAAATGGAGCTTTGTAAACCTTCATTTTTCACGGGCTAATTACACTCAGAAAAGAAAAAAGCCTTGCAAGAAATTTACAATCTAAAAAACATTATTTCTAGGTTAGGAATGAGAGCACTATCTGGTACCTTAAGGTCATAAACTGGGAATGAACTATTTATTGTAGGTGCACAGATGAAAAATAAATAATAGACTAGTCTATCACTACAAGATTTCAAAATAATTAAACATAAGGCACATGATTTGTCTCTTGATAAATCCATGCTAACTTATGACATAAAGAAACCATTGTTTCAAAAGACACTGCAGTAGCCACTGTCATTTCTGTCCCCAGGTTTGTGGTGTGACAATAAAACCACTTCATTTAAGGTACTTACTACTGAAGGATTCCTAGGCTAGTTCTCTCATAACTCAGTATTGGTACCTTATGTCCCAATCCTCTGATCTGTCTCATGAAAACTTTGAGTCAGTGCTGGCATAGGGGAAGTTTATGTAACTCCTTAAGTCTTATCGTTCTGTGACATGAACTATGGCCTTAAAAATACGATGAACTTGTAGAAAACCTTGTGTTCAGGCTTAGACCTAGTCCTTCTTTAATGTTCTTAACTAATTTGAGACGGGTATCTTGTAAGTTAAGGGCTTATAACAAATTCATGGCTTGGAGTTTATTGTTACAGTGTTTTCTGTATCTTCTTTAGAAATAGCTGAGAGGAGTGAGTAGACAACAGTCCAGATAACCTTACATGGATAGTTGGTTTTCAAAACATCAGAAGTCCATAGAATTGACGTTACATACATTTCTCTATTAATGTTCATCTCAATTAGAGACCTGTGTTCTCCTGACAGCTTCCTGTCTTGGATTCTAAGAAGAAATTGAGCATCTTTGGAGTTACTCCAGTTGTGGTGAGACAGCCACTGGGCAAGAATTGCCTCTTTTCATCTACACACAAATTACTGTCCAGAAAAGGACACACTTGCAGAATAGTCAACTGATAATTATATCTGCCTAGACAGAGTAATCAGCCCTTAATAATTCTGCACCACTAAGGTCTGTCAGATGATCCTGGCCCAGAAGGCTGAAGATCAGATACTTCAACGTTTTGTAGTACAGGGACTGTCCAGGTGTTTAGTGGTATCTATACATTGGCAAAGTCTTAGAAGCTATGCTTTGTGCTTCCCATAATTTCAGTTAACTCAGTCATTCTGGATTTCTGATTGAATTGAGGACCTATAGTCTCATAGCCAATCCTGGCTATTTACTTTGAGAGAAAAGATTTGAGTAGATGGTTTTCAGCTGATATTCATTCTAAAGCCAAGAAAAAAGCCAGGTTCAGAACTATGTGTTTTAGCTGGAGAGATGATAGAGGTTCTGGTTAGTCAACAAAATGATGGACTGGATATTAGGATTATCTTGTATCTCACTGGTACAAATTGGTATAATCATGCTCTAATTGTATTTTTGAGACAAAAGTTTTATTTTACGAGGAAAGGTTATATATAGTAACAGCTAATGTGAGAGGAAGAGAAGGAGTAAGGAGAGGAAGAGGAGAAGGAGAGAAGAAGCAAGGTGATGAGGAAGAGAGAGAAAAAGAGAGGATGGGACATGGAGGCAGATGTTCACATGTCTCCACCAGTAAAAGATAGTGGATATATGTAGGTTGGGTATTGGGTTACACTTCTTTAGATCGTTACCAAACTTATAAATCTTTTGATTAACATTCTTAAAAATTGTATAAAAGCAAAAAGGAATAGGAGGCATGGTATAGGAGATTTCTAGGGAGAGGAATTGGGGAAGGTGAATGGCATCTGAAATGTAAATAAAATATCCAATAGAAAAATAAAAAAATAAACAAACAAACAAAGAAAACCATGTGTTCAATTATCCTGAGAAAGTATAAAAGGTAAAAACAATTAAGTGGCAGTGCAGCCTTCTTCAGGTTCATCCAGTGTATATGTTGTCTGTTTGGCTGAATTCTTTCTCTATTTTATTGGCTTTCTTTTTTAAAAATTATTTATTTAGTTATTTGTTTGCCTTTTTCAATTTGCATCCCACTCACTCCTGCCTACCGGGTATTTCCCTCCCACAATCCTTCCCCCATGACACCTCTCCTTCTCCACTGAGAGGGTTGAGGGCCCCCTTTTTATCCCCCTAACCTTGCACATTAAGTCTCTGTGAGGCTAGCCACATACTATCTTACTGAGGACAGACAAGGCAGTCCAGCTAGAAGAATATAGCCCACATAGAGGGAAGAGCTTTTGGGATACCTCCTCTGCCCAAACCCTTTTCCAGTTGTTTGGACCCATATAAAGAACAAGCTTCACATTTTCTACATATATGTGGGGAGGCATAGATCCATCTCATGTGTGTTCTTTGGTTAGTGGTTCAGTCTCTCTCTAAGAGCCCCATGGGTCCAGGTTAGTTGACCTGTTGGTCTTCTTGTAAAGTTCTGTCTCTCTAGGGGCCACAATTCTTCCTCCTATTCTTCCATAAGCGTCTCTAAGCTGCATCCACTGGCTGTGGGTGTCCATCTGTTTGAGGCAGCTATAACTGGGTGGAGCATCTCAGAGGACAGCTCTGTTAGACTCCTGTCTGCAAGAATAGAAGAGTACCATTAATCATGTCAGGGATTGGTATTTGTCCAAGCCTTATTCAGAGTTTTGTATCTTCATAGACTGTGTTCATTCTGGGAGAGACATGGCAACATATTCTTCTGTCATGCAAATGCCTGGATGACTGTTGCTGGCTAGGTTACATTCTCTAGTTTGTTCAGCTGTCCAGATCTAGGCAGAAAAGTTGTGGTCATCCCATTTCTATTGGCCTGCCTGAAGGCAGATGGCACAGGGTCAAACTCTCATTCTAAACATGGACTGTGGGACCTTAAACCAGAAGTTTTCTTTCAATTAACATTTTTTAACATTTAACATTTCTCCATTTCTATTAAATTAACAACAAATTACCCTTTAATACAGGATGTCATGTCCTGGTAACTTCCAGCCATAAAATTACCTCATTGCTACTTCCTATAAATAATTTTGCTACTATTTTGAATCATAATGTATATATCATATATATTTATCATATATATATGATAAATATTATATTATATATATAATATTTATCATATATATATAATATCATATATATATAAATATCATATATTATATATATAATATATATAAATATTATATATATAATATAATTAATATATATATATTAATATATATCATATATAATTTTGCTACTATTTTGAATCATATGGTATACAGGATATCTCATCTACAACTCCTAAGAAAGCATCCTTGGACACTCCCCTAAGGGTCATGACCCACAGGTTGAATATCATTGGATTAGAGTTTTGACTGCAAAAAATCTAGAACTGTGGCAATTTTGCCCTGGACAAATGCGACAGTCATGCAGCTCTCCCCCAGCCTGTCTCCCAAGAGGTCTCCCATAACTAGGGCCACAGGTAAGACCCCTGCCTTAGTACCTGATCCAGGTAAGAACCCCATGGAGCACAACCCGCACAGGATCTGTCCACCCTGCTGCAGACACATCTTCTAACGAGTCTTCAAATCCCCTCTGAAGAGATGGGAACCTCTCACCTACACCACAGCCTGACCACCTTTCAGGAACTCTGCTGTAACCAGGGACAAAGGAATCAACCTCACCAAAGACAGTACTCTCTTCCTCATGAGAGGCCTGCTCCAACCCATGTCACAGAGCTCTACCTGGATACCAAGAGTGTCAGACTCCAGTCAGAGACACCCATGCACATTGACACCAGAGATAACCAGATGGTGAGAGGGAAGCACAAGAACACAAGCAACAGAAGCCAATGTAACTTGATATCATCAGAACCCAGATCTCCCAACACAGCAAGGCTTGGAGACCCTAATATACCTTAAAAGCAAGATTCTGATCTACCATATCATTTCATGAAGATGTTAGAGGCCTTTAAGAAAGATGTAAACAACTCACTGAGAGAAATACAGGAAAGGGTCTTTTATTTATTAAACAAAGCTCAAGTTCTTATATTCCTGGCAATGATGATGTTTCCTACTCTTTGTGATAAGAGAGAGCAGAGATGACTACTTTGTCTCACTTCATATGTGACAAAATATGGAAATTGATTTTCTCATCTATTAACAATAATAACCTACATTGTCTGCTTAGAAATACAGCAAAATCACACTGGGAAGAGAAAATCTCTGTTATCACAACTAATTGCAGATTTTTTCTTTTTATTTATTTATTTTTATATTTTGTTTACATTTCACATGTCATCCACTTTCCCCATTTCCTCTCCCTAGAAAACCCCTATCCCTTGCCCCCTTTTCTTTTGCTTTTATACACTTTTAAAATGTTAATCAAAGGCTTAAAAGTTTGTTAATGCTCAATCAGAAGTGTAACCCAAAACCCAACCTAGATGTATCAACTGTCTGACTTGTGGAGACACATGAACATCTGCCTCCATGTCCCCACTCTCTTTCTCTCTCTTTCACTATCTCATCACCTAGCTTCACCCTTCCTATTAAAATAAAATTTTTCTTTCAAATGCAATTAGAGCATACTTATTCCTAATTGCACCAGTGAGGTAAAGATAGTTCTAATTCCCAGTCCATCATTTTGACTAACTAGAACCTCTCTCATCTCTTCTAACTAAAGCACTTAGTTCTGAACCTGGCATCTTTCCTTGGCTTTAGAATGAATATCAGCTGAAAACCATCCACTCATACCTTTTCTCTCAAAGTAAAAGGCCAGGATTGGCTATGAGACTATAGGTCCTCAACTCCATCAGAAATCCAGAATGACTGAGTTAACTGAAATTATGAGAAGCACAAAGCATAGCTTCTAAGACTTTGCCAATGTATAGATACCACTGAACACCTGGACAGTCCCTGTACTACCAAACGTTGAAGCAACTGATCTTCAGCCTTCTGGCCAAGGATCAGCTGACAGACCTTAGTGTTGCAGAATTATTAAGGGCTGATTACTCTGTCTAGGCAGATATAATCAGTTGACTGTTCTGCAAGTGTGTCCTTTTCTGGACAGTAATTTTTCTTTAGATGAAAAGAGGCAATTCTTGCCTAGTGGCTCACACTGCACAACTGGAGTAATTTCAAGGATGCTCAATTTTTTCTAAGAATCCATGACAGGAAGCTTTCAGGAGCAGATGGATCTTTATTCAAAATGAACATTAATAGAGAAATGTTTGTAACGTCAATTCTATGGACTTCTGATGTTTTGAAAACCAACTATAAATGTAAGGTAACCTGGACTGTTGTCTACTCACTCCTCTCAGCTCTTTCTAAGTAAAATATTGAAAACACTGTAACAATAAACTCAAAGCCATGAATTTGCTATAGTCCCTTAACTCATAGGCTAACCGTCCCAAATCAGTTAAAAAAGTTAAAGAAGAACTGAGACTAAGCCTTGTATTCCTAAGTGTGTTATACAGGCACAATGCCCATGAGATTATTAATATTCATCTCACATTTATATCAATAAGAAGCTCATACCAATAAAAACCTTAAATTTGAAATCAAAGTAAATTTTGTACCATTTAAGAAATTATAACTTCATCTTCATATTAATTATACAGATTTCTACCAATAGGTTATGGCCATGCAATAAGTTCTAGTTAATCCTCCCTGTTCCAACAAAACTACTACTTTTCCCTAGAAAGATATACCAATATTAACCACCTTAGTCCCCATGCCCAGGGAATAGGGGCACTGACTCTTTTTTAACTTCTTCCAGGTGATTATTAGCGTTGAGATATTAGAAGAGGGGTGGTGGGAAGAGTAAAATGAGACGCCTCTGATGCTGTGTCTTCACTGCATCCAGATGGAATTCCAGGACATCAGAGGTTTGGGCAGATCTACTCAATATGCTTGATGAGTAGATCCACCACGGTTGTGTATTCTCCAGTATACAATTCTCAGAAAAATTTTAGTATCAAGAAAATATTTTTTCCTAGAGGTTTGACATTTTTAAAAGATGTTGGTTTTAGCAACTTTTCTTTATTTTTCCCTTGTTAAAAATGGTTGTAATATTTTCAGTTCAAATTTTATCCCTTTATCCCATTTCCACCACCACCCAAGAAACCCTTATCCCATCCTCCCTCCCCCCTTGTGCTTCTATGAGGGTATGATTTTCCAGTTTCTATGATGCTGTTTCCATTAACATAATTTGCCTCCTGAATTTCTAAGTCCTTCCCTTTATGTTATTAAATCTCCTATTTTTTCCTTTCCTTTTTTCTCATTTTTCCCTTTTTAGTCTCTTTTTTTAATATTGGTATTATATTTACGTTTCAGATTTTATCCCCTTACCCCACTTCCTCCAACCACACAGAAACCTCCTTTTCTATCCCCATTCCTCATGCTTCTATGAGCCAGTGCCCACACTTACCCCCCCGACCCCCTCTCCATCCTCAGGTCCCCCCCCAGTCTGTGTTTGTTTTTTATGGGAGAAAGAATCTCCTCTCCCACTTATTCCAGACAAGGCCATCCTCCCCTACATATACTGCTGGAGTCATGGGTCATTCCCTATGTTCTCCAAGGCTGGTGGTTTAGCACCTGGGGGGTTGTGGTTGTTTGCTATTGTTGCTTTCCTCCTGCTCCTGGGGTCACAAACCCTTTCTGCTCTTTCAGTCTTCTCTCTAAGTTCTCCATTGGGAGACCCTTGATCATATCAGTGGTTAGCTGTGAGCATTGTCCTCTGAATGCGTTAGTCTTTGGCAGACCTCTAACTACACAGCTATATCATATTCTTGACAGCATGCACCTCCAGTCATCCACATAAGTGTCTAGCTAAGGTGACAGTACATAGGATGAATCCCCAGGTGGAATGGTCTCCTGATAGTCCCTCCTTCAGTTTCTGTCCTGTGTTTTGTTTCTATATTTGCTCCCTTGATTATTTTTCTTACTTTTTCTAGGTAGAACTGAGGCATCCCCTCATGGTCTTACTTCTTCATGAGCTTCATGTGGTCTGTGGGTTGAGTCTTTGCTTTGGGGTGAACATCCACTTAACAGTGAGTAAATACCATGTGTGTTCTTTTGTGATTTGGTTAACTCGCTCAGGATGATAATTTTTTGATACATCCAATTACCTAAAAATTTCTCAAATTCATTATATTTAATAGCTGATTATTACTCTATTGTGTTGATGTATGGCATTTTTTGGATCCATTCCTCTGTTGAGGGACATTTTGGTTATTTCCAGCTTCTGGCTATTATAAATTTGGCTGCTATGAACCTAGTGGAGCATATGTCCTCATTATATGTTGGAGCATATTCTGGGTATATTCCCTTGGATTGGTATAGCTGGATCCTCAGGTCCAGTTTTCTGAAAAAATACCAAACTTATTTCCAGAGTGTTTGTGCCAGCTTGAAATCCCACCAACAATGGAGGAGTGTTCCTCTTTTTCTGCATCCTTGCCAGCATCTATGTGAGTTTTTGATCTTTGCCATTCTTACTGGTGTGAGGTGGTATCTCAGGGTTGTTTTGATTTGCATTTCCCTGATGACTAAGGATGTTGAGCATTTCGAAGGTGCTTCTCAGCCATTCGAGTTTCCTGTCAAGAATTCTTTGTTTAGCTCGGTATCCCATTTTTCAATAGGGTTATATGGTTGTCTGGAGTCTAATTTCGTGAGTTCTTTGTATATCTTGAATATTATCCCTCTATCAAATGTAGGATTGGTTATCATTTCCCTGATGACTAAGGATGTTGAGCATTTCCTAAGGTGCTTCTCAGCAATTCAAGTTTCCTCTGTTGAGAATTCTTTGTTTAGCTCTGTATCCCATTTTTCAATAGGGTTATATGGTTGTCTGGAGTCTAATTTCTTGAGTTCTTTGTATATATTGAATATTATCCCTCTATCAAATGTAGGATTGGTTAAGATCTTTTCCCAATCTTTTGGTTGCCGTTCCTTCCTATTGAAAATATCCTTTGCCTTACAGAAGCTTTGCAATTTTATGAGGTCCCATTTAATCAATTCTAGATCCTCAAGCATAAGCCATTGGTGTTCTGTTCAGGAACTTTTCCCCTGTGCTTAGGTATTTGAGGGTCTTTCCTACCTTCTCTTATATTACTTTCAGTGTGTCTGCTTTTAAGTGAAGATCATTTATCCACTTAGATTTGAGCTTCCTACAAGGAAATATGAATGAATTGACTTGCATCCTTCTACATGTTGACCTCCACTTGAACCAGCACCATTTGCTGAAGATGCTGTCCTTTTTCCCCTGGATGATTTTAGCTCCTTTGTCAAAGATCAAGTGACCATAGTTATGTGGACTTATTTCTGGATCTTCAATTCTATTCCATTGATCTTCTTGCCTGTCTCTGTACCAATACCATTCAGATTTTATTACTATTGCCCTGTAGAATACTTTGAGGTCAGGGATGGTGATTCCTCCAAAAGTTCTTTTGTTGTTGAGAATAGTTCTCGCTATCCTGGGTTTTTTGTTGTTCCAAATAAATTTGTGAATTGCTCTTTCTACCTCTATGAAGAATTGATTTGAAATTTTGATGGGGATTACATTGAATCTATAGATGTTTTCTGGCAAGATGGCCATTTTTACTAAATTAATCCTGCCAATCCAGGAGTATGGGAGATCTTTCCATCTTCTGAGATCTTCTTCTATTTCTTTTTTCAGAGACTTGAAGTTCTTGTCATACAGATCTTTCACTTGCTTCGTTATATTCACTCCAAGGTATTTTATATCATTTGTAACTATTGTAAAGGATGTCATTTCCCTAATTTAATTATCAGCCTGTTTACCTTTTGAGTATAGGAAGGCTACTGATATATTTGAATTGATTTTATATCCAGCCACTGTGCTGAAGTTGTTTATCAGGTTTAGGAGTTCTCTGGTGGAAGTTTTAGGGTCACTTAAGTATACTATCGTATCTTCTGCAAATAATGAAGTTTTTACTATTTGTCAAAATGTTTTCCTTTCCCACTTGTATCCCTTTGACTTCCTTTTGTTGTCTACACAGTCTATCTATAATATCCTGTACTATATTGAATATGTAGGGTGAGAGTGAGCAGCCTTGTCTAGTCCTTGATCTTAGTGGGATTGCTTCAAGTTTCTCTCCATTTAGTTTGATGTTGGCTGCTGGCTTGCTGTGTATTGCTTTTACTATATTTACATATGGACCTTGAATTCCTAATCTTTCCAAGACTTTTAACATGAAGTGTTGTTGAATTTTGTCAAATGCTTTCTCAGCATCTAGTGAGATGATCATGTGTTTTTTTCTTTGAGATTATTTATGTAGTGGATTACATTCATGGATTTATGAATATTGAACCATCCCTGCATTCCTAGGATAAAGCCTACTTGATCATGATGGATGCTTTCTTTCATGTGTTGTTGGATTCAGTTTGTGAGAATTTTATTCAGTATTTTTGCATCAATATTTTTAAGAGAGATTGGTGTATTGTTCTCTTTCTTTGCTGGGTCTTTGTGAGGCTTAGGTAAGAACATAACTGTAGCTTCACAGAATGAATTTGGTATTGTTCCTTCTATTTCTATTCTGTGGAATAGTTTGAAGAGAATTGGAATTAGGTCTTCTTGGAAGGTCTGATAGAATTCTGTGCTAAAACCTCCTGTCCCCAGACTTTTTTTTTCTGGGAAGATATTAAATGTCTTCTTCTATTTCTTTAGATGTTATGTGACTGATTAGATGGTTTATCTGCTCCTCATTTAACATTGGTACCTGGAATCTATCTAGAAAATTGTCCATTTTATCCAGATTTTTCAATTTTGTTGAGTATAGTAGGATCTTTGTAGTAGGATCTGATGATTTTTCTTTTAATTTCTTCTGTTTCTGTTGATATGCCTTCCTTTTCAGTTCAGATTTTATTAATTTGAGTACTGTCTCGGTGCCCTTTGGTTAGTCTGGCTAAGGGTGTGTCTATCTTGTTGATTTTCTCAAAGAACCATCTCCTGGTTTTGTTGATATTTTGTATAGTTCTTTATGTTTCAACTTGGTTGATTTCAGCCCTGAGTTTGATTATTTCCTGCCATCGACTTCTCTTGGGTATATTACCGTCTTTTTGTTCTAATCCTTTCAGGTGTGCTGTCAAGTTATTAAATGTATGCTCTTTCCATTTTTTATTTTTGTGGGCACTTAGAGCTATGATTTTTCTATTAGTACTGCTTTATGGAATCCCACAACTTTTCATATGATGCGTCCTCATTTTTAATTAAATCTAAAAAGTCTTTAATTTCTTTCTTTATTTCTTCCTTTACCAAGTTATCACTGAAAAGAGCATTGTTCAGTTTCTATGTGTATGTGGGCTTTCCATTATTTTTGTCCATGTCAAAGACGAGTTTTAGTCCATGATGGTCTGATAGGGTACAATAGATTATTTCAATCTTTTGGTATCCGTTGATGCCTATTTTGTGATCAATTATATGGTCTTTGGAAAAGGTACTATGAGGTGTGGAGAAAAGGGGATAATCTTTTGTTTTAGGATGAAATGTTCTGTAGCTGTAAATTAAGTCCAATTGGTTCATAACTTCTGTTAGTTTCATTGTGTCCTACTTTAGTTTTTGTTTCCAAGATCTATCCATAGCTAAAAGTAGAGTTTTGAAATCTCCCATTATTATTGTGTGAGGTGCAATGCATGCTTTAACCTTTAGTAAAGTTTCTTTTATTTATATCGGTGCCCTTCTATTTGGAGCAAAGGTGTTCCAAGTAGCAAGTTCCTCCTGGTACCTTTTTCCTTTGATGAATATAAAGTGTCCCTCTTTATCTTTTTTGATTACTTTTGGTTAAGAAACAATTTTATTTGATGTTAGAATTGCTACTCCAGCTTGTTTCTTGGGACCATTTGTTTGGAAGATTGTTTTCCAACCTTTTACTCTGAGATAGTGTCTGTCTTTTATACAAAGGTGCATTTCCTGTATGCAGCAAAATGTTGGGTCCTGATTACGTATCCAGTCTTATAGTCTATGTCTTTTTATTGGAGAATTGAGTCCATTCATATTAAGAGATATTAAGAAAAAATGAATGATTTTTTTTTATTGGCAGTATATAGCTACCTTCTTTTAGGGTTGTTGGAAAATTACTTTCTTGCTTATTCTACATTGTAGTTTCCCTCCTTGTGTTGGAGTTTTCCACCAATTATCCTTTCAAGTGCTGGAGTTGTGGTGAGATATTATGTAAATTTGGATTTGTCATGGAATACTTAGGTTTCTCCATCAATATCGATTGAGAGTTTTGCTGGTTCTAGTAGTCTGGGCTGGCATTTGTGTTCACTTAGGGCCTGTATGATATCAGTCCAGGATCTTCTGGCTTTTATAGTCTCTGGTGAGATTTCTGGTATAATTCTTATAGGTCTTCCTTTATACGTTACTTTGCCTTTTTCCCTTACTGCTTTTAGTATCTTCTCTTTGTTTTGTATATTTGATGTTTTGATTATTATGGGATGGGAGGTGTTTCTTTTTTTGTCTAGTCTATTTGGGGTTCTGTAGGCTTCTTGTATATTTCAGGACATCCCTTTCTTTAGGTTAGGGAAGTTTTCCTCTATAATTTTGTTGATGATATTTACTGGACCTTTAAGTTGGGAGTCTTCACCTTCATCTATACCTATTATCCTTAGGTTTGGTCTTCACATTGTGTCCTGGATTTCCTGGATGTTTTGTGTTAGGAACTTTTTACATTTCACATTTACTTTGACCCTTGTTTCTATGTTTTCCATGGTATCGTCTGCACATGAAATTCTCTCTTCTATCTCTTGTATTCTGTTGGTAATGATAGCGTCTATGACTCCTGATCTTTTTCCTATGTTTTCTATCTCTAAGGTCATCTCCCTTTGAGATTTCTTTATTTTTTCTATTTCAATTTTTAGGTCCTGGACAGTTTTGTGTAATTCCTTCTTTTGTTTGGTTGTGTTTTCTCGAATTTCTTTAAAAGCTTCTACCTGTTTACCTGCGTTCTCAAATTCTTTGAGAGTGTTGTTTATATCCCTATTAAAGTCCTCTATCATCATCATGAGAAGTGATTTTTAATTCTGAGTCCTGCTTTTCTGGTATGAAGTGGTGTTCAGGACATGCTAGGGTGGGGAAACTGGGTTCTGGTGATGCCAAGTAACTTTGGTTTTTGTTGTTTACATTCCTGTGCTTGCCTTTCCCCATTAGGATAGCTGTAGTGCTACTCGCACTCACTGGTTCTGAATGGAGTCTGCCTTTCCATTTATCTTGGTTGTGTCAGAACTCCTTGGGGTCCGGATGGCTCTGTGATCATGAGCTCCAGCTCCTCTGGGTACCGTGGCTCCTCAAGGATAGTTCAGGATATGGTGTCTCCAGGGTAGTAGACCTGCTAGGTATTTGCTGCTCTGAATGTGGTTGCTCCTATAGGATGCTTCAGGATTTGGTTTTCCCTGCTCTGCAGCTCTGTGGGCCTTGTCCTCTGTATAATGCCTGTAGCTCTGTGGTTTTTGGCCTCTCTTGGGTACCTCTGCATCTCTGGGGTCTGTGACCTGTGACCTCCCTAGGGTGCCTCCAGATTCAGTTTCCAGAGGGGAGCAGATGGGCTGGAAGACTGCTCCAGCCACCTGTATCCAGGCCAGGGGAGAAAAGTGAGTGTCTCTCTGCAGGGGCAGGGTCTGGATGCCAAGTGTGCTCTTGGGTCTCCATACTTCTAGTTGTGCTTCTAAGGTGCAGGGCGGTGTGTGGGTTCTCCTACCTGCTGCTCTTCTGTCCATGAGCTCTCTAGGGTGCCTCCAGACCCAGTTTCTACAGGGGAGGAGATCGGCTGTTAGACTGCTCTAGCCACCAGTATCTGGGCCATGGGCAGAACCTAATTGCAGGTTTTGTTCATCCAATTAATTTTGCTTTGAAACTCTCTTTACCAGAAATATATTGACTATTAGTATTTAAATTTCTTTCACTAGCTTCTTGCTCCTGCTTGCTGTTCAGCTGTAATTATATGCCATTATTTTAATTATACAAACAACTGGCTCAGAATTTTCCTCTGGGTTAGTGGAACATATAGTGCTACCTTTCCCCCAACACAAAACATTTTTGTATCAAATTAAATGCTGATGCCTTGCATGATTGCTTTCTAAAGAGAATAGAGCTAAGTGTGTTGGGGCCTGCCAGGAATTATTGCAGTCTGTAATCTTTGCACTAAGGTGGCTAAAGCAAGGTCACAATAGTACAGGGCTAGACAAGTCTAGATAGGGAATCCTTGACCTTATGTTTTTCAAGCAGGAAGTGGTGGAATACATCTCTGACTCCAATACTTGGGCACATTTCTGACCGTTCAAGGTCAGCATGGTCTATAAACTGTTTCAAAATACATAACCTATACTGATAGATGATAGATAGATAGATAGATAGATAGATAGATAGATTCAACAGAATGATATAAATTGACAGGGGACATGCTAAAAGCACATCTCTGTGTGTCTTCTGGTTGTAATTTTATAGAAAAGAAACAATATTTTAAATTTATAACATAATACTACTCTGGGACAGCCATTGGGGATGGAAGTCCTGGCTGTAAAGCTCACATATAATGCATTGTCTTATTAATAACCCAGAGATATTTTAGGAGTCTCCTTTGCCTGACGATTTTTTAATGACAAACACAAGAGTATTCCATGGACTCTTAAATTCTTCAATATATCCTAATTGCAGCTTGTTGTTCTACTAGTCATTCTATAGCCTGTACTTCTTCCTGAGTGAGAAGCCACTGATTCTCACAAACAGGATTATCATTGATCCATAAAATTTTATCTGCATATAATTCTTCAGCAGGCCCTATAAAAATGCTGATCATTCTAATTTTCATCTGTGATTAATTTTACTTTCATTTACCCTAAGAGATCTCTTTCCTATTGGGAGAATGGCAAAGAGGAAATAATATAGGGTTGAAAAGTACCCACTGTGCCTTCACATTCCCATGTCAGGACTTTTGAACTTTGAACTAGGTTGGAAGCTAGCCCCAGTCTCACCAGAGTAGAGGTGGTATGAACTGTTTGTCATGTTTCAGGCCAGTCCTTTCCTGCCATGCAAGACTTATCTGCTCCTGTGTCCAATATTCCTTGGATACTTTTTTCTTCTACTTGTATAATATTTAAGGGTCTCTGTCTAGTAATTTCCAGAGTCCAAGCAACCACTACTGTGGAGTCAAAAACTTTATGCTCTCTAATGTGTTTTTGGATTGGATTCAGAAGTTCTATATAAGGGAATAGTATTATCTGAGCTACCAATTGGTTCTTATGTAGTTGTATTGTTTCTTTTCATGGCCTAATCATAAATTTTACCTCTTCTTGGAAGTCTAAACCATTTATTCCAGTAAGTGCTTCAAAATTGTTCTTGTAATTTGAACTTTTACCTAATACAAGACCAAAGGTGCCCACTGATAGTGGTCCTTCAAATCCTGTGTGTACTACTTGTACTCCCACATAAAGAGAGAGTATATGATGTTTGCCTATTCCAAGATCTAATCCTTCACTTCCTGGCATTGCTCTGGGTGAGATTGTGATATTAAACTCAGGAGTCAGAGGATTCAGTTTACTTTTGCCTTCCTCTGTCTCTGTTTTTTGTCTTTTTAGGGGCTGATGACATGCCCATCACCCCTATTTTCATCTCATCATTCAGAGTAGTTTCATTCTTATTATTCCACTAATGCCTTCCCTTTCTACACTGAGGACATAACCCCTGATGTTGTTTTTTATTTGTTATTCTGGGAGACAGGGTTTCTCTGTATAGCCCTGGCTGTCCTGGAACTCACTCTGTAGACCAGGCTGGTCTCAAACTAAACTGCCTCCCAAGTGCTGGAATTAAAGGCATGTGCCAGCACTTCATGGCTGTTTTTCTTATGTTTATTTTTTGATGTCTGCTCTTCTTCTTTACAGTCACAGTTCATATGTCCTTGTTGTTGCCAAGAAAAACACAAAGCCTTTTGGTTTCTTCTTCATTTAAATTCTGAACATAGGCTTGAAAATGTTGCCCTTGCTTTGCTGTGGCATAGGTCATATTGTGGACCACTGCTGGTGAGGCATGTATACATGCATTAATGTAATCTTGTACAGTCCCTGGTTTTCTGATTGGTCTAATGAGTTCATGGCAGAGAGTATTGACATTTTCCCATGCTATTTGTTTTAATAATGTTTCAGAGCCCTTAGAGGGAGGAAGCATACTGTCTAATGTTTCTTCCAATCTAGCAATAAAGTTCTTATATGACTCATCTTGTTTTTCTTTGATTCCTGTTAATTGAGTTGCCTTTCCATCAACATGAGGGAGCCTTCTCCAAGCAGCTACTGCTATCTAGGAAACTTCCTCTAGTACTTCCCATTTTAAACCAACTTGTTCGCTACCCAAGACCATTGACATCATAGGTTATCTGCCTTCTTCTTGAAGGCTAAATTCTGAGCCACTTTCTTTGGCCTATCCTCATATTCAGTCCTCCACACTATAAACTGTCCAGGGCTAAAAGTGGACTTTGCAGTCTGATGCAAATCATCAGAGGAGTTGGCCCATGCTTTGCAACACTTGCACAATCTATAGTGTATGGAGCACTTGGCCCAATGTTCTTAACACAACACTGTAGTTCTTTAAGAGTTTTTAAAGGAAGAGGTTCGAATAGGGTGTATCCCCTTCAAAAATAGCTACTGGGAAGCAAAAGTCCAAGTCTCCTTTTGGCCTGGCTTCTTTTATGGCCATTTTTCCAATTTTTTAAAGACAGGCTTTCTTCCTCTGGGAACCATGGGCTGACACTCAGTACAAAATTATAAAATGCTACCAAACTCCTCTTTGAGGGTTTAGTACTTCTACTTTCTAGCATATGATTTAATACTGCCAAGAACAAGCCTCTGTTCTTGGACTGTGACTGCCCCATGATGTTTACCTTCCCATTGTCTTAACTCAACATTTCTCTATCAAGAAGACTGCAGGACTCTTGAAGAAGTCTTATGCATACTTGAAAAGGTGTCTTTTAGAAAAGGAGAGAGAATGCTTACCTGCTTTGAGCTCCACATTTGGGAGCCTCATAACAATCATATTTTCAGAACTACAATGCTTGTAGAAACATCCTGAATATTTTGGAAAATATAAGCTTTCTGTAAGTCATTAATTATTTTAATCTGTCATTACATAATATGATGGCATTACAAGTGAGTCTTCCAAACACAAAGCTTCTTCCATGTCATGGCAGTGTATAGTTAGAATCAGTGAATAAACAAGAAAAGGGTGCCAGAATGTTTGCAGATATAATGAGAAAATAAAGAGATATCATCATGAATGCTAATTGCAATTTTACTTTTCAGTCAAAACTGGTTTTTATCTGGGTCTATTTCTCAGATGTTCATATTATTAAAATGTTATGTTCATATCAAATTCAGAAAGGGAAAAGTTCACCATCAAACATGGTCTTAGCTTTCAGTGGCTAACTTTACTGGTAGGATCAATTCTGCTGAAACCAGCATGTACTCCCTCATTTGATGCCTGCATGTTAGGTCCTATGTCATGGCTTCAGAGATCTACTGCTATGTTTTATTTCTCCTTCTGAACCTGGAGATTGTAAATAAAATCAGCATGAAATGCTTTAAAAATAATTGCAACCTGTTTTGTGCCTTGTAAGGACTTTACCATCTGGGAGGTTTTGTAAAATTAGTTGTTAGCTGCTATCATTTTCTGGCACTCTCTGCCTTCTTAATAGCATTGAAATTGTTCTCTTCCAGTCCAGTCCTAAGAAAGGGCCTTTGTGATTTGCTAATACTAGAACCTAAATGACACAATGTCAATAGATTTAGCATTGATTGCGAAAATACAGGAAGGTAGCCAAGTAGAAGTTATGAAAGAAAGATGGTACAGTGATACACAATTTCTCTCCCTCCTTGCCTTTCTTTTTTTATGACTTGATTACTCTGTGTAAAACCTCACCAGCTGGGGTCTCTCTCTCTCTCTCTCTCTCTCTCTCTCTCTCTATCTCTCTCTCTTTCTCTCTCTTTTTCTCTCTCTCTCCCTCTCTTAAAATCTTAACCTTTCTATACACCAGGCTACCCTTAAACACAGGGATCCAGCTGCCTCTGCTTCCAGAATTTGGGGATTAAGTCTGTGTATTATTGCCTGGCAAGATGATACACATTCTAATCACTAAATATGTGAAGGATAAATATCCTCAGAAGTTCCAAAGTTTTAAAAATATTTGAAAGCCATTGGTTCAAGTGAGACTGTAGGGTTTGAACTGATTTTTCTTCTTTTACTTAGGTCCAGCTTAGTGTCTCTGAAACATGGGGTTTCAGGCAGTATAAGTAGGACTTTAATGTCTGGGAGAGGGCCTTGGCTTGATTACATAGCTTAATGCTTCTTGGTTTCCAGTTATCACTGACCTTCACTACCTTAAGAGAAGCAGAGCCAAGAATTTCTCCTGATGTACATGCTAGTCTAATGTCTCCTGCTGACTAGTGCCTTCAGCTGAGTCCTGATTGTTCTAGCTACTTTGTGCCACTGCTGTTATCTTGACATTACTGAACTGGACTGCTGTTTTAGCCATGAAGAGTTTCATAGTGAATCCAGCTGCTGCTGCCAACCTGTGAATAAAGCTGCTTATTAATGACAAAATCAGATGAGAATTGCTCAAAAGAACTGTTTTGAACCAGGTCTACTTCTTCCATATCCTTTTTTTTCCAATACATCTGGTGGGAGGTGGCCTAGAAGGCAAGTTATGAAAAGTTATGAAAAGTAGGCTTTGAAAAATAAAAGTTACACACTGTCTAATGGGAATACTATTGTATTGAAAGATTAAGACTATCATGGCAATACTCCAGAAACTAGTAAAATTTTTATCACAGGGAACACAAAATTTAATTCCTTCAGGCATCAGAATTTTAAAAACATCAAAAGAAAAACAAGGACATTAACACAAGCAACACTATAGCACGATGTTCAGAGTAAACAAAAACAATCACCCTTGGGGCATCATTAGCGGACATCTGTCAAGGTGCTATAAAACAGTTTGAAGCATTCTTCTCATACACATATAAAAAAAATGCTGCACAAGGTTACTGATGTCATGTGACACAGCCTTAGATGATTTTTGAGCTGAAGTTTCTGATGAAAACATGGTTTCTAAGACGTGTACTAGTGATTCTTACATGCCCTGTTTTCCCCAGGGCTATCATCTCTATAACTAAAAGGTAGAAGGACTTTTTTGAGTCTTTTGGAGGAGGCATTTACACTTATGGCTTATTCTTAAGTGTCATAAACTATTCCACAAGGATCATGGCAAATTTCACAGTGCTTCTTCACTGTAAGCATTTAGCTTAGTTCCTGTAACATGTGTGACAGACATGTGATTTTCAATGAAGATATAACTAATTTGGGTGCCAGAATTATAGTCAACAGTTTAGTGAATTATAGATTTTTGAGTCTAGACTTGTTAACACCTTATTGCAAACTATCTTTGTAAAGTAGCTGATACTTCTTATCCCAAATAAGAACACCCTAAGAAGCTGTACTCATAGGTAA
Organism: Arvicanthis niloticus; assembly: GCF_011762505.2. NCBI lineage: Eukaryota > Metazoa > Chordata > Mammalia > Rodentia > Muridae > Arvicanthis > Arvicanthis niloticus. Next base: position 360,969 of record NW_023045021.1, on the reverse strand, counting down.
CCATGAAAGAGTACTGGCTGCTCTTCCTGATGAACTATCATCAATTCACTGGACCCAAACAGTGATTTACAGCTCTTTGTGGTTCAGTAGAACAGGAACTGACACCTTCTAATGATGAGTGCACATGAGTGGAGCAAATGACATTAACCAGGCAAGTGATAGCAAGGAACTTAAAAAACAACACATACAGGTCAAAGGCAGGAATATATCTGTGATTTAAATGACCAATGAATCTACAGAATTACATCTAAAGGCCCAGAACAGGCTTCCCACCAAGCAGCAGAAGGCACTGCAATAAACCCAGGGCAATGTGTGGGCTGCTCTGTGTGGCCCTGAGGCCTTCAGTTTCCATGGCCCAAAGTGAGGTCGGAGATGAAAATGAAGCCCTTGATACCGCCCTAAGAAACCTTAGTCAATGCATCTGGGCACAATGGTTGGTATCTCAGGTACCCCACAATCTGTGTTCTGCTATATGCTGCTCTACAAAGTTATCTATTCGTCTGTCCACCTAGAGGCCCAGAGGAGCTGGCCATCTATTTTCACAATCTCGCCTGCAGGACAATTAGCACCCTGAGCTGAGGACAAGAAAATATAAAAAGAAGGAATGAATATGCAATCCCAACCTGGCCCCTTGACAAACAGGCCCTGGCCTCAGGCCCCTGATTTTAAACTTCTACTAAGAAAGATTCTCCACGCTACCAAGAAACCAGGCAACCATTATGAGCTGATTAGAAAAGCCAAACTCTATTTCAGTAAATAAAGTGTAGACTCATCAAAGACACATAACCTGAATATGTAGAAACTTCAGACACATGCACACACATGCAGATACAGCCATACATATGTGCAACTACCTACATGAAAACATCTTACACATACATGGCATTAACATCCACCTCCAGTCACACACACACACACATACACAGACAATCATAAATTAAAAAAAAAAATATATATATACACATACACACTTATATATATGTATATACACACATATATATACATGTATATATACATATATATATTCCTTAATATATAATATATTAATATACATATATATGTATATTTATATACATATATGTATACATGTATATATACATATATATAAATTTCTTAATATATATTATATATTAATATATATATTTCTTAATGTATATATAATATATATTAATATACATATGTATATTTCTTAATGAGTCTGATTTTTTTATAGTCTGACAAAGAAAATGAATAACTTTGAAAAACTTGAGAAAAGAATATCAATCACTGAAGTAAATGCTACAATATATACTATTTTGTTATTTAAATTTCTAAATTTACTATGCACAAAAGTTATTTAACCTGAACAACTTTATAATGTTAGTATTAAAGATATTATTTAAGAAACATTCACATGTGTGTAAAATAATTCACAGAAATCTTAGCCAATCATAAATCAAGTAATGTCATACATGTACATATAACCACTACTCTGTTTACCTTGATAGATTATGTGAGGTAAACATAGTCACTATAACTGAAATCAATAAACCCATTTAGTGTTGACATTAGAATTGCCAAGTTAATCCTCAAATAGTCAAGAAAAGAATTTACCACAGATTGAAGAAAAATAATGGATTTCCTGGAAGCAGATAGATGCCTTTAAATGAAATTTATTTGGATATATTGGCATTAAAAAAAGAAAGTGAATGATTAACATTTGGAAAATACAAGGAGAAAGAATGTTGCAGAGCACTCAAGGAATAGCACAGTTTTATAATTAGATAATAGAAAAGTACTTATGTGCTTCTAAATTACACAAGGCTTATTGGCTGTGTAGCCAGAGGGAAACAGAAATTATGCACAAAATAAATAAAATAAAGCAGAGAAACAAACAAAGCCCTTTCAACCAGCAAGATCAAAATCCTGCTCAAATATACTGGCAAGGTGTGTGAATAACAAATCAAGTTTCTCTGTCAGTAAAATGGTATCTTCATACATATCTTCAAACTTACACATGCTCACTGTACCAACTGCTCTACAAACATGACCTTTCAAAGAATCACCTTGACTAAGGGTTTCAAAAATTATTCTGTGCAACTATGCTCCAGTTGTGTCATTGGAATGAAAGCAAATGGCCCAAGTAGAGCCACCAAGATGAGCCAGTAGCCTATTGTGCCTTCAGGAGAATTGTGTGCCATTCTGAACACAATCAAAATACATAAAAGTTATAAGAACTCACTGTACACTGTGAAAGGCCAAGCAATTACTTAAGCCCATAGGAACTACATTCAAGAGTCTGATTGCATCTGTGTTCTGAATCTATACACTTAGTCAAACACAGATGAAAGTATCAACTTGCATCTGTAGTCTAAGTAAATTAATATTTTGTCTATATTTTCCAACAATACCTATAATAGTATATATTTTGCACAATAATATTGCAATATGTATTATTTAGTCATTTAGAAATGTCTTTCAGCATCCAGAAAGACTAAGAATTGTCATAAATTTTCTAGGATATGTCATCTTTACAATACAGAATAATATCTATAGTATCATTCCATACATTTTAGGTTCTATTCAAATTCTATCACTTCTTCTTTCCATAGTACAATAACAAAGTGATTGTCTACTCCACACAGTCTCTGAGGAGCAGGGTTCTGGATCAGCATTTTCCATTCAGTTACAAGGCTCCAATAGACATCTCTGCAACACTGATGGCCTCCAGTTAGAGGGTAATATACTGGCGCAAGAGGGACATGAGAGCACAGTCTTCACAGCATCCCTTGCACTTCGCAATCATGATGCTTCTTTAACAATTCTTTGTCATGGCCACTGAAAGTGGCACCAGACCAATTAGCACTCTGGATTCTAAGGAAGAGGGTCCTCAGTGTCCCTCCACATTCAGAATGCTTGAATGATTGCCCTGCTACTGCAAGCACTCCTGCCAGGTGAGACACATCGAGACAGGCCCATGCAGGTCCGAGGAAGACACTCTGGAGCTTTGCTTGATTCTATAAAACAATGGTAATTCTAGTTTTCTGCCCTTTGCCTCCCAGACGTGTCCACAGTTGTCAGGAGAGAAATAGTCTCTCAAATGATCCTGCTTAACTGCTTTTTTCTGTAATTTATCATTGGCAAGTACATTCACTGTCTCTTCAAGCAATGGTAGCTTATTTCCCATTTCTGCTGTAAATTTTGTTAATGACTGAAAATGACAGATATGTGAAAAAAGGCCAGCGAGCCTCAACATGGACTTTAACCTCTGAACATAGACCTCCTGTTTCTCACCCTCCATGGCCTGGGACTCCCTTCAGTATCCGCCAACCAAATATTCACACTCTACACCAAGGGGGCAAGATGATGCTGAGTTCCCAGACTCTATGACCTGGAGGGCCCCTTCAGTGTCCCCCAATGGGGGAAGCATTTAACTAGCAAAGACATGAGGGACTTTGAACCTCATGGTTTCGTTAGATCAACTTGTCACAAGTTCAGATGCCCAAAGCCCTACAAAGACCAGAGATTCAAAAAAACTAAATGCTAAGTTACAGAACAGCTACAAAGTAACTCTGGTAAATAGTAGGGCAGATTTTCATGCCCTAATACAGCACCTTCTATTGGATTCACTGGGCAGGCACTTTATAATTTACAGTTGTTAATGAACATTCAATTGTAGCTTAGAGCTCGTGTCAGTGGACCACCCATGATTAGTCTACATTAAGGCCCAAGAAGACACGTGAAGGACCCTATATCCAACACTCCCCAGATGGTAAGGATCTAAAATTTTATTGGCACAAAGTGCTAGGTTAGAACCAAAGAGGACTTTGGCAACAAAAGTCAATGAAATAATTTCTGATATTTAGCTATAACAAATATCAAGTTCACTGTATTACCTAAGCATCAGAGACATTTCTATAGGAGCTGATGGTAGCATATACAGAGATCCACAGCCAATCATTTAGTAGAGATAAGGGAATTGGTAAGAGGATGAGGAGGAATGGTTGTAGGAACCAGAGGGTCAAGGACACCAGAAAATGACAGCCCAAAGCATTAACTAAGCAAGGTTCATAAGGGTTCAAGATAGAACCACAGATCCCCCTGTGTGTCTTCAGTAGGCCCTCTTCATAAATGCTGTGGTTGCTTAACTTGTTATTCTTGGACTCCTCACAGTGGGAGTACGGATGTCTCTGACTGTTTTGTCTGTTTGTGTGATAGTTTTCTTCCTAATGGATTCCTCATCCAGCCTTGATAGGATAGTTTATATCTATGCTTGCTCTATTCTGTTTTGGCATATTTAGTTGATATCCCAGGGAATCCTGCTCTTTTGGAAAGGAAACAGAAGAGCAGTGGATGAGAGGAAGAAGGAAGGCGAAGGAATGACTAAGAAAAGTGAGTTGGGAAGGCTGCAGATGGCATGCATTCATGACAGAAAAATAAAAAAAAATCAATGTAGCCTTAGAGGTTACACACATGTACAAGGTTTAATGTGACCAATGTCTTTGACCAAAAGGAACATACATTTCTTTTCTGCCAAAGGTTAAATTTCATATACTCTTTTGAATAATATTACCTCATACATTTCAGCATTATTTCATGCATGGTAAACTCATTTCCTTATGCATTGGGACAAATCAGACCTAAGCTATTCTAAGTAAGAGAGACTTCCACTTTCAACCCAGATGGCTAGAAAAATACCCTTATGACACAAGGGACCTCATACCACAATGACTCATATTTCCAGAGCCCACAACTCATGTTATGTGTCTGTATGCTGATAATCAGTCATAGTGGAAAATCTACCCTTCATAACAACCCCTACTTAGCTGAAGATAGATTTGAGATTACAGAAAGAATGCCTATGAGACTGGTAGATGTACTGTAATATTGCTGCCAGCCTTCAATGTAACTTCCAAACATATGTCTACTCTAGACTTTGAGAATGAATAGAAGCCGAGTGGTATTGGGGATGTTCCTGGTCACAAGGAATTACTTAATATGTCTCCACTTAACAAATTAATCTGAAATGCTTTCATTTTGTTCAAGAGGGTTTGTTCCTGGCTGTTTGGCCTTCTCTGTCTGACACTACCCCTCTAGTGCCTGGCACAAGGGACTTTCTACTTCTCCTCAAAAAGGTTTCATCTCTAAACTTTCTAACCCAACACGATGGGTTCCTACATTCTTCCTGACTTGAAATGCCCTTGGAAGATTCCACATTTCACCAAGGCTGTCCTCTCTGGTTAGAAGTCCATGAAATACAAGCTGGTCCAGGAAATCTAGTATAGCCTTGAGTCCAATTACTCATAATGGTGTGGTTTCATCTACACACAGATCTGAGTAGCTGAACCCAAAATGAAGAGTTAGTCTTGTTTGGCATAGCTATTCAACCTGTGCACAAATAATGCAATTGCTGCCTGGATTCTCAAAGTTTCTACTAATAATATGAACATCCTAAGCTGTAAGGAACTGTAGACTGAGAGGACAATAAACATGTGGGTGGAATTTATTATTAAATTTATTATCGTTAAATAAAGATAAATCAGTATACAAGACACAATTCTTTTTCTATGATGCATTAATACCATAAGGAAAAGGAAAATGATGAGAACAATTGCTTATGTAAAAGCTTTCTGATGTGACAGCAACATGAATTGACAAGCAATTTCTTTAGTACTGCACATGATGTGAAAACAATAGCGAACTATTGTAGTTGAAGTCTACAAAGTGATTTGCCATTCAACTAAAAAATTAAATGTCTTTACTTTTCTGGCCTCCCTGATTGATTCTTCCTGGTTTAAGTTTAAGGTCCAGGATGTTTTTCATACAATTTATGTTCATAATTAGCCATTATATTCATGTGATGATGTAATTGGTAATATGAATTTACTTATCTTGGACTATGTGTGAACATTTTCCTGCTTTTGGATATAGAGACCAAGGTACATAGATTCAAAATTTTACTTAGGGTGATATCATTAAATTTTGGGAAAAGTAGAGGAGGAACAGGCAAGATGGCTAATGGTCATCAGCTATTGGAATACGGTACCTGGAATGCCTCATAAGCATGGAAAAGCATTTCAGGAATCTCATTTGCTGAGTAAAAAGTGTTTATAAGAAAAAATAAAATCGATACCATAATCGAATTGAGAGTATGTGATATTCATCTGGTAGAGAGAAAAGTGGATGTTTTCCCCAAACAAGCTCAGTAAAGAAGAAATCCTGCTATTGTAAGGGATCTCCAATATTGCATTGATAATAGAAGATATCCAAGCACACAGTGGGCTTCAATGTAATTTAGAAGTGTTTCTCAAATGTATATGTGTGTATACACACACACACATGTGCACACACACACACATATATATATGTGTGTATATATATATATATATATATATATATATATATATATATATATATATATACTTTAATGATTTAAATTTATATTATGAGACCTTGACGTTGTTTCAGGATAAACAAAAGTTTACAAAGTGGAAGATTCTGTGTGGTTTTATTTGTCTATCAGTTTTTCTCAGAATCCTCTTACTGTAGCATAGCTCCCAATTGCATGAGTAAAAATTGTAATAAGCTCAATAATTTTAATTAGAAAAGTTTCCTTTTGTGAGAGCATACATATATGTGCATGCACAACCCAATCAGAAATGCCAAAGCTCAGAGGCTGTATTATCCACAAGGTCTCCACATTTCTTTCCTCTGGTAGCTTCCCTATGGTTACTTTTCTGTTTACACAAGGGAATTTACTAATTTCCCTTAACCTTGGAATTGGTTATATGAATCTATACAGCTTAGACTCTGTGTAAACTTTTTGCATTTGTTTGTCAGAAGTACTTTTTTATGTGATCTTGGCCTATAGATATCTGGTAGCTAAGACATTAAAAACATAAGTGTGTTTGCAGAGTACAAGAGGCTATAATTACATGATACATCAGCCTCAGGATATTCAAGTGAAAGTTTTAATTTAAATGAGTAGGTAATCTTAGTAGGTTTATGTGAATGTAGGAAGTAACTTCCAGGTATCTTCAGGCAGGTGTTGCTGAGACATATCCCTCAGCTCAAGTCTTCTGATGGAGATGTTTCATGGCAGCCACAGGCTTAATTCTGCTCTTTGGTCTAATTAAGCACATTTCACACAACAGCATAATGATGCTGATGGCTTAAAGCACAGCTGTCAGCATTCCCAATGGGAACACATGGGTTTTGTGCTTTCTTATCAGATCATTTTTTCCAACAGGAAACGTTGGTGGAAAATCAAGGGTACTTTCTCCATAAAGGTCCACCACATGGTTCCAGCTCCCAGCCAAAACTGTGCAAATAATAATTAGAAACAGAATCAAGATGGAAGTGTTGTAGCACAGGATCATAAATTCAGGATATGGGGCTCTGATCCAGCAAACCATCATAGATACAGAAGTAAAAATAAGGACAATGGGCTGCATAAAATTTGCTAATATCATAAGATCCCAAGCATACTCAATTTCAATTGAAATAGTCCAGTTGGAGTTCATAGCGCTGTGTACTGGCATTCTGATTATTCTACCTGATATGTTAACTTCATGATAACAGTAAGATTCCCACAGTCCAATGTAATCATATGTAGAACCTTGTGGTTAAATTCCCACAAATGCCAGTATCTACTAGTAGCTAGACTTAAACCAAATCCCCAGAATATAAAGCTGCACAGAAAGCTTGCCAATCTGAAAATCCACTCCTTTACTTCAGTAGAACTGTAGTTGATGTCAGAGGAGTGCAGAATCAATCAAGCACAACACATTAAAAAAAGACACAATACAAGTTATTGTTAGAGCTCTAACTATTCATGTTATATTTCTCCTGTAGAAAAGTTGCATTTAAGATTTCTACATACATGTTAGTCTTTTCATTACTACAGACAAAAATAAGAGAGTGATTTACTTTTTCAATTGCTATCAAATTTTGGGTATTGCTCAATGAACAAAAGCATTTGCTGTTCCTGTAATTGACCAGGTGTGTTTCCCAACATTCTCCTTGGGAAGTTCCCAACCTCTTCCATGGAGACAACGCCTTTTCTGTCCTTCAAGGAAATGGCACTTCAATACACTCAAAGATGAGCTAGTGAGCTCAATTTTATCACCAAAAACAAGTGATTCATTTATATATACAAAGAAATATGATGATTAAAGACTGATAAACACAAAAGAATAACTCTAGGTAGAGAAATTACTCTACAGTTGTTATTTATAGGCACTGACATTTTTATGTAAAATTTTGTTACAAATTATAATATTATTTAAACCTTCCGCATTTGGCGTGGATACCAGTGGCTGGAGCAGTCTCCCAGCTGATGTGCTTTCCTCTGGAAACTGAGTTCATTGGCACCCTAGGGTGGGCCAGGATCACAGAGCAGAAGAATACACACCCTTGGTGTATCTACTCATCAAGCATACTGAGCAGACCTCCCCAAACTTCCGATGTCCTGGAATTCCATCTGGATACAGTGAAGACACAGCATCAGAGGCTTATAAAATCACTCTTCCCCCCCCACCCATCTTCTAATATCTCAACGCCCATATCCAGCTTGAAGAAGTTAAAGAAGAGTCAGCACCACTATTCCCTGGGCTTGGGGAATAATGTGTTTAATAATGGTCTGTCTTTCTAGGGAAAACTAGTGATTTTGTTGGAACAGAGAGGATTAGCTAGGACTTATTGCATAGCCATAACCTATTGGTAGAAATCTGTATAATTATTATCAAGATGAAGTTATAATTTGTTAAATGGTACAAAATTTACTTTGATTTCAAACTTAAGGTTTTCATTGGTACGAGGTTCTTATTAATATAAAAATGAGATGAATATTGATACTCTCATGGGCATTGTGCCTGTATAACTCATTTAGGAATACAGGGCCTAGACCCAGTCCTTCTTTAACTTTTTTAACTGATTTGGGACTATTAACCTATGAGTTAAGGGACTATATTCATGTCTTTGAGTTTATTGTTAGGATGTTTCTCATATTTTATTTAAAAATAGCTGAGAGGAGTGATCAGACATCAGTCCAGGTTACCTTACATGGATAGTTGGTTTTCAAAACATCAGAAATCCGTAGAATTGACACTACAAATATTTATATATTAATGTCCATTCTGATTAGAGACCTGTCTGCTCCTGACAAATTCCTGTCATGGATTCTAAGAAGAAATTGAGCATCCTTGGAGTTACGATGGTTGTGTGGTGACAGCCACTAGTCAAGAATTGCCTCTTTCCATCTACAGACAAATTACTGTCCAGCAAAGGACACACATGCAGTATAGTCGACTGATTATATCTGCCCAGACAGAGTAATCAGCTCTTAATAATCCTGCATCACTAAGATCTCTCAGATGACTCTGGGCCAGAAGGCTGAAGATTTGATGCTCCAAGGAGGGGCTTTTCAGGTGTTCAGCGGTCTCTATCAATTGGCTAAGTTTTAGAAGCTATGTTTAATGCTTCCCATAACTTCAGTTAACTCAGTCATTCTTTATTTCTGACGGGAATGAAGACCTATAGTCTCACAGCCAATCCTGGCTATTGACTTTGAGGTAAAAGTTCTGAGTAGATAGTTTTCAGCTGACATTCATTCTAAAGCCAAAAAAAAGCCAGGATCAAAAGTAAGTGTTTTAGTTAGAAGAGATGACAGAAGTTCTGGTTAGTCAACAAAATGATGGACTGCGAATTAGGACTATATTGTACCTCACTGGTACAAATCGGCATAATTATGCTCTAATTGTATTTTGAGAGAAAAGTTTCATTTGAACAGGAAGGGTGATATGTAGGAGGATCTAAGGTAGGAGGAGTACTGAGTGGAAGAGAAGGAGTAAGAAGAGGAGGAGAAGCAGGAGAGGAGAAGCTAGGTGATGAAAAAGAGAAAGAGGAGGGAGACAAGCAGGCAGATGTTCATGTATCCCTACCAGTCAAAGATTATTGATATATCAAGCGTATAGATAGATAGATAGATAGATAGATAGATAGATAGATAGATAGTGTGTTACACCTCTGATTTAACAATACCAAACATATAAAGTCTATGATTAACATTTTTAAAAATGTATGAATGCAAAATGGAAAAAGGGGGCATGGGATAGGGGTTTCCTAAGGAGGGTAATGGGAAAAGGGGATGGCATCTGAAGTGTAAATAAAATATCTAATAAAAAATAAAATAAAATGGAGAAAAAAGTATGAAAATAGTGAATCTGTAGAGAAATCTCTAAAAAATTCACAATTGATTGACATAGAAAATTCATTATAAAAGTGAACACTGTTTAGGAAAAACTAGGGAAAAAGTCAATATTAGCATGGAAAATTTTTAATATAATTGAAGGCATTATGATTAAAATTAGTGATAATATTAATGTAAATAGAAAAAAATTGCTGAAAAAATTTAAAACATTTGAGGAAAACATTTGGTTAAAATGTATCATATAAATAAAATTACACTATAATATATATTTATATTATTTATAACATGTTATATATTATACAATATAAAATACTTATATTAATATATTGTATTATATTTATTAAGATATTAATTGTGAATATTATATTGTATACTATGTTATTATATTGATATATTATATTTATTAAGATATTACACATTAGTATTGTATTGGTATTCTATATTATAATATTAATATACATTATATTATATATTACATTATATATTATAATTTATATATGTTATATCATATATACTGTGATATTAACAGTTATATATTCATATTTATAATATATAATATTGGTGCCATGACTCACTAACAGCTCACCTGCTATAGGGGTGTATATCTTGTCTTCCTATTTCAATTGTAGAAGACAACCACCTTCCCAGAATCACCACAGGCTGTCATAACTGTGTTGCCACACCCATGTTGTCACATTTGTGAAGTTATATCCACATCATACCCCTGATGTCATACCATGATGATATACCTGTAATTTCACTCTCATGATGTCATACCCATGATGTCATACCCATATTGTTATCCCCATGATGTCATACCCATATTGTTATGCCCATGATATCATACGTGTGATTTCACAACAGTGATGTCATACCCATGTCAAACCTGTCATACCCATGATGTAAAACTCCTGATGTCATGCCCTTAAAGTCACACTTGCTATGTCACACTTGTGATTACACACTCGTGATGTCAAACTTGTGATGTCAGACTCATGACATAACACCTATGATTTCACACCCATGAAGTCATACCCATGTAATACTCATGTTATCATGCACTTGATGACACATGCATGATATCACACTGTGACATTCATGATGTCATATACACGATATCATACCCATAATGTAACACCCCTGATGTCATGCCCATGATGTCACACAGATGATGTCATACTCATGATGTCATACCTCAGTGACTCACAAAACATTACCATGATCAAGAAAAATCATCATTCCAGTCATAAAAAGGAATAAAAAATAAATAATAATATAATAATAATGAATAAGTTCAACCTCAACCTATAGATAAAGAGTATTGATCACAGATATTGATCATTGATGCTGAAGGCTGAATCAATATTCAGAGTTATTCATTTATACATTTATATATTTACCATTTCTTATGGTGTTGAGCACAGCCTTGTCTGTGACCATTAGGTTCAATGTAGTGGAACCCCTTAAGGTGGTATGTGTGACCAGACATTAGCACAGGTTGGCACAAGGGGTAGAAAAACTTAATGTGGACAACAAGGAAATTGTTCCTGATGGTACCTCTCTGTCTTGGTAAAAGGATGAGACAGTTGTTTAGCAATAAATAATATAGAGGGTGACAGGATTCTTCCTTGTTTGGGGTGGTGGGCCTTGCACCTCTGAGAACCCAGATCAGGCCTGCCTGGATAGAATGAGCTGTCTTGCTTGTATCAGAGCAGATGCCTTCAGGAAGCTTGGTAGGGAGGCAGAAGTGGAAAGAAATGTTAGATTTCTCTTCTGGTGGTTGTTAGAAGGGTCTACTTACACCAGCTGTGACTTAAGCTCTCAACAGGGCAGGAGAGGACCTCTGGAAACTCTCAGTGCTCAGGAAAGGAAGGCTTCCCGGTGGATAGTAAAAACATTTCATAAATGACCATGGTATTCATTATCTGGTGAACAAAGAGGTGCTTCTATCCTAGAATATGTACCTGGAAGTGTATATAGTGGCAAGCCAAAAAAAGATAGAAAGAGGTAGGTAGGTAGTTAGGTAGGTAGAAAATGATAGATAGATAGATAGATAGATAGATAGATAGATAGATAGATACATAGATACATAGATAGATACATAGATAGATACATAGATAGATACATAGATAGATACATAGATAGATACATAGATAGATACATAGATAGATACATAGATAGATAGATAAAAGATAGTAGGTATTTAAGTAGGTAGGCAGGTAGGAAAGAAAGTATATATGTTGTTAGGTAGGTAGGTAGAAAAAGATAGATAGATAGATAGATAGATAGATAGATAGATAGATAGATAGATAGGTGGATAGCTAGCCAGTTGCTATATTGCTGTGGTAGTGAACACTTGGAGAGAAAGTTTGAAAACACCTTGATTATTTCCAATGTGCACCCTTAGAAGACCTGTTGTGAATAGGTCTAAGAGAGTTGGTGAGGAATTCTGCAGCAGGGACCATGGTGAGACAAGTGAGACATGCTCATTGTGCTTTGTACATAGTTGCCTGTCATCTTGAGTCCACTTGAATCTGTTCAGTGAGCTCTGAGTTGCATGTGTGCCTAGTCCCTGCACAGGTAGGTACATGGTTGTATGCTAGGATATAGAAAGAAGAATCCATGTTGAGAGTGACTTGGGGACTTTAGAGGCAGGAAGAAGATCAAAGTGTCCACTGAGTGCTCCATGGCAGTTGGTGAATCACTGGGGTGTGATGGAGGAGGGGTAGAGTGTTTGAGAGAGGAGAGATATTCTGAGGGAGCTTGAATTAGCTCATAATGGTTGCCAGGTATTGTGGTCAGTTGCCTGGAAATGCTTATTTTGTAGGTGCTTAGAATTGGGTGCCTGAGGCAAGAGCTTGGTTTTCAAGGGGGCAGGTTAACATGAAATATTCCCTTCTTGTTTAGATGTCCTTGTCCTCAGCTCATCGTGCTAGCTGGATTGTACATGAGATATTCAAAGTGGGCGACAAGACCTTCTGGTCCTTTGTGGTCAACAGAAGATTTTATGACTTTGTGAGGCAGCATCTATAAGAACTCATTGATGGATACCTGAGATACCAACCTGTGTGACTGGGTAAGTAGACCAAGGCTTTTGTGGGGGCGTTTCTTATTATCTCCCACCACCACATTTTGGGTTCAATCCAGGGAAACTGAAGGCCTCGTGGATGCACAGAGAAGGTCACAGAGGGCCATGTTTTCAGTGCAGTGCCTCCTGCTGCTATGTTGGATGCCAGTGTTGAGAATAATGCCAATGGAAAACTTTGGTTCACCAACTCCCCCTGTGGTCTCTGTTCAACTTCGCCTGTCTCCTGAGCTCTCTGACTCCACGACAGAGGTAACTTACCAGATGAGGATCATTCTACGAGGGCCTTCTTGGCTGTGTGCCTTTCCCTGGGAAGTCAGAGAGTGTGGCCAGAAACCATAGAGTCTGCGTCCACAAGAAGAGAACTGGCTGTCAGCTTTAGGAGATACTCATGTGGATGGAGTCAGGCAGGAAGGTGTATTGTATGATTCAGATCAGATACCTGGAGGAAGCTTAATAGGAATGTAGAAGCAGAAATCCATGTCAGGCTTCTCTCCTGGTGGTTGTTAGTGGGGTCTTTTTCTACACGCTATCACTTAAGCTCTCAACAGAAAAGAAGGAGAACACATTTTTCCCTGAGTCCTACATGGTGTTTGGTGAATGGCTGGGGTGTTGTGGCAGTGGTGTGGAGGGTAAAGAGAGGAGAGAGATTGTGAGGGGGCTGGAATTACCTCATAATGGTTGCCTGGTTGGTTTCCTGGTCAGTTGCCTGGAGATGCTTATTTAGTAGGTGCATAGAACTGGGGGCCTGAGGCCAGAGCTTGGTTTCCAAGTGGGCACGTTGGAATCTAATATTCATTTCTTCTTTTGATATGTCCTTGTCCTCAGATCACTATGTAGGTAGCCTGTAGATCAGATTGTGAATGTGGGTGGACAGCCACTATGGGGCTCTGAGGTGGACAGATGACTGGATGACTTTAAGGAGCAGCATCTACCCAAACTCAAATTGAGAGGTATTTGAGACACCAACCTGTGTGCCCGGGTGTGTAGACAAAATTTTTCAGGGGATGGTTAGGGCCTCTTTTTGGTTGGAAAGTGAAGTCCTCAGGAAGACATAGAGCAGCTACCCATTTCTCTGGCTCCAGTGCAGTGCCTCCTGCAGCTAAGTGGATAGACAATGTTGGGAGTAATGACAATTGAGAAGGTTAACATTCCACCCCAAACCCCTGTGGCCTCTGTTAACATTTCCCTGTTCCCTGAACCCTGATTCGAACATCTGGCTGCCCTATGAGCTGATGATCATCCTGGGAGAGCTTTCTGTCTGGGTGCCATTACCTTGCAACTTGTTAGAGTGTAAAAATGGACAGAGGAGTCTGCCTCTTCAAAAAAGCATACTGGCTTGAGCTTAGGGAACACTTGTGTTGGAAAAATCAGGCAGTCTCAGGCTGGATCAATCCCTGGACCTGACCCAGTCCCAATGTTCTGGCTGGGCACTTAGTGGGTGGGACCAACTCCTGGTCCTCATGTCCACACCTTTGTTTCTGATGCTTGGACCTTAGGGTCATAGTTAGAATGAGGTTTAGGTAGGGCTCTCACAGGATCCTTTGCAAGTACAAGCTGAAACTTCTTATTGCTTGACTCTCTCCTGCTGCACCCTTCAGTGCCTGGCAGATATCCTGCAGTTGAGAAGCACCTGTGATGGGGGACTCTTCCATCTCCACCATGCACAACTTCCTCTTCCCCTGAAACTTATGGACCAAAATCCTTATTTCCAAACCTTATAGTCAGGAGAATGCATGCACATACAAAAGTGCAGGAGCATTCTCTCTTGCAAGATCACATATATGTGCCCGTGAACATAGTGGCAGATGTACTTGTAGCCAGTCTATTCTGGCTGTACAGGCTGAACTAGGGCCTCCTGTTGACTTCTAGGTCCAGAGGAGACCTGTGGATGAGCAAGGTTCAGCTGACCAGAGAAGAGAACCTGCAACATCAGGTTTGGGTGTCCTGACTAGGGAAGCACAGCCTTCCAGGCCTGCTCACCATGAATCTCTGACTTATGCTCTCTACAGTACAATGGACCTCTGGAGACTGTCAGTGCTCAAAAAAAGAAGGCTTGCTGATTGTTACTGAAAATCATTTCACAAATGACAATGGAACTTATCATCTGGTAAACAGAAAGGTAATTCTGCCCTAGAAAATGGAACTGGAAATGTATGTATTGGTGACACAAAAGGAGATATTTTAGAGGTGTATAAGTAAGTAGGTAGGTAGGCAAGTAGATAGGTAGGTAGGAAGTCAGGTAGATATACAGATAAGTAGGTATAAAAAATAAATGATGAGTTAGAATAATGGAGAAATGACAGATATATAGATAAATAGGTAGACAGTCAGACAGTCAGAAAAATATTTACATATATAGCAAGCTAGTTGTTATCAGGCTGTGGGAGTGAGCAACTTGCAGAGAAAGTTTGATGGCATCTTGAGAATTTTTATCAGGCTGCCTAAGGGACCTTGGTGTGAATTGGTCTAGGAGGAATTGGTGAGTGGAGGCAATATGCTGCAGGGATCCTGGTGGGACATGAGACATGCTCATTATGCTTTGTGTCTAAGTGCCTGTCACCTTGGGTCCACTTGAATCCCTTCAGAGAGCTCTGAATTGCATGCCTGCCTAACATTTGATCAGGTAGATAGTTGAGTATGTGCTAGGATACAGAAAGAAGTTCCATGTTTAGAGTGACTTGGGGACTTTAGAACTGGCTGTCAGCTTTAGGAGATACCCATGTGGATGGAGTCAGGTAGGTAGGTGTCTTGTATGATTCAGAGCAGATACCTGGAGGAAGCTTAGTAGGAATGGAGAAGCAGAAATCCATGTAAGGCTTCTCTCCTGGTGGTTGTTAGTAGGGTCTTTTTCTACCAACTATCACTTAAGCTCTTGACAGAAAAGGAGAATGCATTTTCTCCTGAGTGCTACATGGTCTTTGGTGAATGCCTGGGGTGTGGTGGCAGAGGTGTGGAGGGTTAAGGAGAAGAGAGAGATTGTGAGGGAGCTGGAATTAGCTCATAATGGTTGCCTGGTTTCCTGATCAGTTGCCGGGAGATGTTTACTAAGTAGATGCTTAGATCTGGGGGCCTGAGGCAAGAGCTTGGTTTCCAAGTGGGCAAGTTGGAATCTAATATTCATTTCTTATTTTGATATATCCTTGTCCTCAGATCAACATGTTAGATAGCCTGCAGGTCAGATTGTAAATGTGGGTGGCCAGCCACTATAGGTATCTTAGTTGGACAAATGACTGGCTGACTTTGTGGAGCAGCATCTATTCGAACTCAAATTGAGGGGTATTTGAGTTACCAACCTGTGTGCCTTTGTGTGTAAACAAAATTTTTCAGGAGGTTGGGGGGGGGGCTTCTTTTCGGTTGGAAAATGAAGGCCTCAGGAACACGTAGAGCAGCTACTCATTTCTCTGGCTCCAGTGCAGTGCTTCCTGCAGCTAAGTGGATAGCCAATGTTGGGACTAATGCAAATTGAGAAGGTTAGTTTCCCACCCCAAACCCCTGTGGCCTCTGTTCACATTACCCTGTTCCCTGAGCCCCAATTCTACCCCCTGGCTGCCCTATGAGCTGAGGATCGTCCCAGGAGAGCTTTCTGTATGGGTGCCTGTACCTTGCATCTTGTGTGTATGAAAACATGGACAGAGGAGTCTGCCTTTTAAAAAAAAAGACCAGGCTTGAGCTTAGGGGACCTTTGTGTGAGAAACGTCAGTCAGCCTGAGGCTGGATTAATCTCTGGGCCTGGCCCAGTCCCAGTGTTCTGGCTGGGCACTGAGTGGGCAGGCCAAGCTCCTGGTCCTCAAGTACAAGCCTTTTATTCTGATGCTCTGCCACAAGGGTCTAGGTTAGAATGAGGTTTAGGTAGGGCTCTCACAGGATCCTTTGCAAGTACAAGCTGACACCTCTTATTGCTTGACTCTCTCTTGCTGCACCCTTCGGTGGCTGGTAGATGTCCTGCAGTTGATAAGTGCCTGTGATGGGTGACTCTTCCATCTCCACGAAGCACAACTTCCTCTTCCTCTGACACTTATGGACCAAAATCCATATTTCCAAACCTTATAGGAAGAAGAAAGCGTGCATACGCAAAACTGCAGGAGCATACTCTCCTGCAAGATCACATATATGTGCCAGTGAACATAATGGCAGACGTACTTGTAGCATGTCTATTCTGGCTGTACAGGCTGGACCAAGGCTTCCTGTCGACTTCTAGGTCCAGAGGAGACCTGTATGTGAGCAGGTTTCAGCTGACCAGAGAGGAGGGCTTGCAACATCATGTTTGGATATACTGACAAGGTAAGCACAGCCTCCCAGGCCTGAGCAACATGCAGCTGTGACTTAAGCTTTCTACAGTGCCATCGACCTCTGGAGACTGTCAGTGCTCAAAAAAGAAGGCTTGCTGGTTGATACTGAAAATTATTTCACAAATGAAAATGAAACTTATCATCTGGTAAACAGAAAGATGAATCTGCCCTAGAAAATATAACCGGAAATATATGTATTGGTGACACAAATGGGTTTGAGAGAGGAGAGAGATTCTGAGGGAGCTTGAATTAGCTCATAATGGTTGCCAGGTATCGTGGTCAGTTGCCCGGAGATGCTTATTTTGTAGGTGCTTAAAATTGTGGGCCTGAGGCCAGAGCTTGGTTTTCAAGGAGGCATGTCGAGATGAAATATTAACTTCATGTCTAGATATGTCCTTATCCTCAGCTCATTGTGCTAGTTGGAATGCAGTTGTGATTTTTGAAGTGGGCAGCAAGACCCTCTGGGCCTTTGTGGACAACAGATGATTGGAGGAATTTTTGAGGCAGCATATACCAGAACTCATAATGATGGATACCTGAGATACCAACCTATGTGACTGGGTAAGTAGACCATGGTTTTTGTGGGGAACCTTCTTTTCATCTCCCACAACACTCTGGGATCAATCCAGGGAAACTGAAGCCCTCATGGATTCACAGAGCAGCCCATGGAATGTCATGTTTGTAGCGCAGTGCCTCCTGCTGCTATGTGGGATGCCAGTGTTGAGACTAATGCCATTGGAGAAGGTTGGTTCCCCAACTCCCCATGTGGCCTCTGTTCAACTTCCCTTGTCTCCTTAGCTCTCTGGCTCCACCACTCTTGTTCTTTTTATCTAAGTTGGTACTATCCAAAATGGCTACCTATTTACAAGGTCTATGACAAAGAGTTGGTAACTTTCTACCAAAGCTGCTTGTTTACAAGTGCTAATAACAATCTGTTTCTGTGCTTTTCCACAGAGTCCCAAGACCATGTATGTCAAGCCTATTGCTGATTTTAGGTGTATGGTTGATTTTAGGTTTTCAGTGTATAAGCAGAGCTGCCCCTGACATCTCCTTCCTTCTTAAGTATAGAAAGGCAGTGGCAATTCTAATCTTGTGAAGGATTTAAAGAAAATTTAGTTAATAGAGGTGTTAGTGAGGCATGGGCAGAAGAGATTGTCTGGAGGATCTTCATTTGCTAGGGGACCTGAAGTCCCCTAGTGTACAGGATGGAGGTTTAAAACACACCTTTGACACAGAGGCTAGTTTTGAGAGCCTTTTCAACAGACTTTTATTTCCAAGTTTTTCTTTCTCAAAAATTGAAGGTCTAACATCCATTTTGTGGGTGGAGGTAGACAATAGAGCCACAATCCTATTGTGGAAAACAGGGAATGTTAGATGCTCTTTTATGCTGAATGAGTGGTAAAAAGCTCCCTTGATCTGACAGCCCTTTAAGGAGAAAAGACTCAAAGCAACTTGGAAGGACTAGGAATATATAAATACCATGTAAGGTGTAATAAGTGCTCAAGGCCTCACTTGGCAAATGAGGTCTAGGGAAATGCTAGTCTTGCGAGACTTCTTCCAGTCTGTTCAATGTAGTGAGAAGTAGTAAGTTAACACTCAGGAAAGTGAACCCCATGTAAGAAAGGAAAACTCTGATGCCCTATTGACAGAATCTCCTTCAAGCAGTGTGAAGGTGCCATATACAATTCTGTCAAAGGTAAATGTCCTGGGTTTTTTTATACAGTAGAGACACTTTCTATCAGTGATCCTAAGTTTCCAGTTCTTATTCAGAGTTTTGTATCTTTTTAGTTTGTTTTCATTCTGAGAGAAAGCAGGCACCAACTTATTTCTCTTCCCCAATGTTTTGGATGACTGTTGCTGGCTAGGTTATTTCTAGTTTGTTGAGCTACCTAGATTCAGGCAGAAATGTCGACATTATTACATTTCTATGGACTTACCTGGCATCAGATGGCACAGGTTCTATGCTCTTATTCTAAACTTGGACTATGGGCCTCCAACCAGTGTGGACTAGGGTCCCTTGTTTAAAAAAAATGAGTCAATTATGAATCTATGCCTGATCATTTAGATACAAAAACTACTTTGACTATAGGTGGGAAGGTTATTGGTCCCATTTTTGAGAGAGATAATATGTTGAAAGGATAAGGAAGAGCAAAAAGGTCACATAATTTTTCAGGGAAAAGATTACATTGAGAATTGAAAGAAGGTACAGAAAATACCATTTCAAATGCAAATGTCCTCACTGTCCAGAATACCCATGTGCTCTGAGACTCAGTGATGTGCTTTCCAGCAATCAGAATTTTTTTTTCTTAAAAATTAGTTTGTAATCTTTTGCTCTATGTTCACCACAAGCTGTTTATCAGCTGCACAGGCATGGGCAACAAAGAAGGATCACCTCCATTTCAAGTGGCAATCTGAAAGATAAATGTTAGATCAGGGCTCAGATTGTTACTGTTAGGTCTAAAAACATCATTTTATGTCCCAGGATACCCATTCCGAGTGGTATGCCATCCCTTCATTTACTTGGAAATGACTTGTCACTAACATCAGAAGGGAAATATTAAGACCTCCTAGAGAAAGAGAACTGAGAATTCTATGACTGGAAGTTTATTCTCTGAAGAAACCATTGTCAGCAGATGTTTGCT
Source organism: Arvicanthis niloticus (assembly GCF_011762505.2). NCBI lineage: Eukaryota > Metazoa > Chordata > Mammalia > Rodentia > Muridae > Arvicanthis > Arvicanthis niloticus. Next base: position 340,761 of record NW_023045021.1, on the reverse strand, counting down.
CAAAATATTATGGAAATTTTTATACTCTGATCATCTTTCCTGCCACAAGGAAATCAGGACCTCCCTTCTTTTCTGGGGTATTCACTCCTTCTACCTTTGATTAAGGAGACATCATATTTTATTTTCTCACTGAAGCAAAGGGAGGCTCAGATAATTCCATTATGTCCAAATGAGGCTTAAATATTCATTTAGGTTGAGGACTCCCATACACTTTCATGAACATCTCTGTGAGTTTTTATGTCAGTGGCTTCTCTGTCAGCCATGTAATCAGAATAATTGGTATTAAGTCACTTTGAGATTTAAGGGTGTCAAAATTTCCCTTATTACAAGATGTTAGAACATCTGCTTCTTCATTGACAGAGTATGCATGTCAAAGATTCTTTATATCATCATTACTGAACCTACAGTTTTCCTTGAGCTGAGGGAGAAAATTGAGAATCAATAGTCCACAAATTTCTGACATTATGGACTGAACCTCAGATATTTTTCCTACTGTTTCACAGATTTCTCCTTCAGTTCAAGAAAAACTGTAGGTTTAATAATAATGCAATGAAGAATCTTTGACATACACACTCTGTCAAGTAAAAAACATACATTATTTCTTCTTTGAATAAGGGAAATCTAGAGACCCTTAAATTAGAAAGGGACTTAACACAAATTCTTCTGATTATAAAGCCTACAGAGAAGTCTCTGACATGAAAACTCACAGAGATTTTGAGGATGTAAGTTCTATGGGATTCCTCAAACTAAATAAATGTTTATGCCTTCGGACACACTGTAATGATCTGAGGCTTCCTTTGCTTCAGTGAGAAAATATGAGGTCTCCTTAATCAAAGGTAGAAGGAGTGAGTAGCCTAGGAAAGAAAGGAGATCCTGATATTTTTATGACAGGAGAGATGATCACAGAATAAAAATCCCCATAATATTTTAAGCAAAAATAAATTTGCTTACCTTAGCTCATGAGATTTTAGCATTGCCTCAACTTCAAACTGTTTTTCCCTGTCTACAGTATTCATATCTTTAGCTGAAGCAGCAGGAGACCAAATATAGTTACCATGATTTATGATCTTCATGGGTATGTGCCCTTAGCATGATTACCTCCTGAGACTTATGTTTAACCAACCAGAACTATGATAGACTGATGATTTTGCAACATGTCATGTGACTTTACTCAAGAAGTTGTATAAGGTTCCACAATTTGCTTCCTCTCTTGATTTCTGTGAACTTTGATTAAAAACAGAAATACTCCTTGGTCAGAGGTAAAATATTCCAAAGGCCGCTGAGAAAAATGAATTCTTATGGGAGTCTACTGAATCAAATGGGTAACTTTTAAGGCCTCAATCATAAGAGGAAAAAAATACCAAAATTTTGGAAAAGAGAAAGTCCCTCAATCCTGTTGGAGAGTAGGGAAGTATCCCTGTTTACCTTCTGTAGAGGAGGCTGGTCCAGCCAGTCCAGGCTCCACAACTTCAGAGAATTCTAGAAAAAAATTTTTTGAGATAATCAGACTTGACAGTGTTCTTAGGTTTCTTCTGACTAGATGGGTCAAAGTCCATGGATGTGTTCCCTACTTAAAATTAAAATAAGCTGCACAGGTATGGGTGTGGAGGAATGTTACCTTTCTGGTGATCAGATTAAAGATAAATGGGCTTGGATCTAGTTTGAGTTTATTATTCAGTGGCCATTGGACTTGAATCCAGAGTGCTCTGAGGTTTTTTTGGGTGGTCAAAGGTGTATTTCCTGACCAATAAAGTCTGAGGGAGAATCTCTTGTTTCTGTTAGTTGAACGGTAGACCTGAGTCTGCCATGAACAAAGAGAGAAGCTTCTGTGAATTCTTGGTGAAAAGGATTCAGTCTGAAGCACATTATAGGCAAGCCTAAATGTTTGAGACATACTCTTCATTCACAAAGACAGTTCTATAGCTTTCTTCATCAGACTGGAATGTCTAAGACCACTCCAGAGCAGACAGAGGAAGAATAAAATGTTTTTATTCTCAAGGTCAGGTGACCTCTTCGGCATACCCTTAATGTCAGGTGCTGCTGTGATTAGAGATAATAAAACTAAGGTCCTCTTCAGAAGATATTTCAAAATGGTATCAGTCCCCTTAATGACATGGGTTAGTTTACATCTGAGGTGGCATGACTTGAAGGAGTTATTAGCTGGAGGCATAAATTGTCCTTCCAGAAGGGTCCATCTTGGGCCCCATTGTGACTTCATCATTTCTATTGCATGCTGATAGTAGGGGTTATATCTGTAGCCTTCTTAAGATGTTTTCAAGGACTTAAATCCTCTGCTTATTATGTCATAGGTCTCAGGACCTTTTTTTGTCATTGAGGACCTATGTGACACCTTATTTCTTAGGTGGTAACTCTGAGATCAATTTGAGCAATTAATGAATATCTGAGGTTTCAGGGTCTCAAACGTATTGTATGTTAATGCTCCCCTGAACATTGGAAAGTCACTGTCACATTTGATGTTGAGGAAGTACATCTAAAACCACCTTGTGTTATTGGTGAAAGTTGTGAAGCACACTGGTTCTAGATAATTAAGATTAAGGTCACTTAGGCTATATGGAAAGATCTGAGGATCCCTGGTTCAGAGCAGAGTGATCAGCAGTTCTCTTTATTCATACAGAAATTTGGAAGATCAGTAGTTCTTACACTGTAGGTCTGAAGCTTGCCTACAAGTTAAAGACATAATATGCCGGAGGAACCCATGAGCCCTTGAGAATGATTTGAGTCCCACTACAGTGACTGGGGAAAGTGTGAGTCTTTCTGGTTATGTGTCAGAAACACAATTCCAATTACCAATGAACAGAATGAGAACTTTGGCATATCCAGAAACTATTAAGAATACCAATCTTTAGAGGCAAGTGTCAGGGAAAGCAAAAATTTCAAAGACTCTTGTATCAGGGAAAGATTAGAATCAAGTTGGAGGGTAAGAAGGCTGAATCATTTCCTTATCCAGTCTTCATTGGAACCAAAACATCCATGTCATGCAGGCCAGGCAGCAGTGAAATCAATCTCCATCACACTAAGGGGCAGTTCCCAGCTAGGTCTCCTGATAAATCAGCTGCCTATTTTTGAATATGGCATAGATTTCTTGTTTTGCCTGACCAATTTTAAAATATATATGCTGGGTTCATAACTTTGTAAACTGCTCTTAGACATTAGATCTTCATGCACCAGAGTCCTACTTTTTGGACAGAGTTCACAAATTCAGGGGATCAGAGTAAGATGCACTCAGTTAAACTAAAATAGTGATAGTTGATTTTTCAGCAATTAGGTCAGATCAAATAGGCTTAGATCCACATTGGTCAGAAGAAGCACATGTTATTTTCCATGAGGAACACATTGTAAAGCATGCTGTTTTGACTACAAATTGTGAGCTATTCTTAATCAGAAAAAGGAATTCTTACAATGCTTTAGTCAGAGAAACCTACCTGATGCTTTACTGTGTATGTGAGGCAGGTAAGAGTGGTAGTTGTAAGTTTGACAAATGGTTGACTAGAAGAAAAAATTTAAAACTCCTGTTGTTTTTATTGGGCACAGAGGGCAAAAACATCAGGGTGGCTTTTAGATTTAAAAAAAAAAAAAGAATTGAAAATGCCATGGTAAAGAAAAGTAGCTAGCAGGTAATCCTCTTGAGATGGGCTTTCTTAAAGCTTCCATTTGGCAGAGTGGGATGCTCTGATGCCATGTTGGGAAGAAGAGGTAATTAGGAAGTTTCCTAGGCCAGAACCTGAATGTTTCATCCATTGTTGATTAGAAGACACATTTCTGAATTTTCTTTGTAACAAAAAGCAACTCTGAGGCACAGTGTCTTAGATGGAGCCTGTGACTGGCCATCTCTTTCACCCTGAAACATTCTGAGGCTGCCTGAAACAGGGGGAGCATATCCAATATCCCTTTGGTGAGAACTGGATAGTCTGAATTGACATTGGTCAGACTGAGTAGGACTGATTGTTCTTTTAGTGGAGAGGATAGAACTGCATCTCCCTTTTTGCAGAGGAATCCTTTTGAGATTGTTTCAAACAAAATGTGTATATCTTTGGTCTCCTAGGGCAAAAGGGTCCCAATGTGGGTACCAAGGTTCATATTGGAATGCTGGGTCTCACTCTTGGTAGGAATGGTAAGGTACCAGGTTCTCTGTTTGACATATGTCATGTCTGAAATTTCCTTGACTAACAGGGAATAAAGTTGCACTCCCTTTTGGAACTGTTGTAGGGATGAATCACCATAAGACATGAACCAAAGCTGTGGGCTCCAGTCAGGAACTAATGGAATGTTTTCCTTCCTCTTGGACAATAGGAACATGTTATGAGCTCTCCTTAGTAGAAACAGGGTGACTGATATCCTCTTGGGGTGATGAGGAGAGGAAAGGTTGACACCCCCATGGGGACTGTCTCTGTCTAGAGATGACTGTGTCTTTTTGGTCTTAAAAAGAAATTTTTAGGGCTCTCTGGGTATCAGAGGCATTCCTTTGTCTTCTCCTGGTAAAAGTAGTGTGTCTGGGAATCTCACAAGGAGAGGTGGAATGCCTGAGGCTCTCTTTATGAGAGGGAGTGCATTGTGTGCACAGTATTGTAGAGATGGAGGATGCTATGCCATCTTAAGGAATATTTTTCAGTTTGCTATCTGTTTTGGAAGATGAAGAATGTCTGAGCTCCTTTTGTGACATAGAGTATGGTTTGCAGGTCTTATGTTCCAAATTTAAATCTTGAGTGTTGCTTTGGCCAAAAGAGGACTTTTTTGATGTGCTTTTTGTATACTTGGACTGTCTGTGAATGCCTTGGGGAGACGTGGTACTTCTGAGTCCCTTCTCAGGAGATGGTAAATTTTCCCAGGCTCCTTTGGCAGAATGAGAAGTTGTGAGTTTTTTTTGGTCTCAGTTTTAAGCTTTTAACCCCTTAAGTCAGATTTGTAAGCTCTTACAACTGTTATGGAAGAATGGCAGTTTCCAGCTCTCATCTTCTGGTGGCACAGATTTTAAAACTGTTTGTTCTAAAGAGGCATGTCTTGTTCTTGTTTCCCTCAATTTAGAATGTCTAGACCAACCTCCTAAAGAGGAAGAATGATTGAGAATTTTTTTATTAGGGTAACTAGAATTTGAGTGTATTTTGGCATACTTGAAAGATGTTAGGAACCATTCAGCAGAAAAAATATGTTCTTTTCCCCTGAGTCTCAGGCAGAGTCACACAGGAAAGAAGGATTCGAACCGGGAGAGTTGGGCGCAGACTGCCCTCTGGCAGTGAGCAAGAAATATGTTTTAAGACATCAAGTTCTGAAAGAGAAGAACTGATAGCCTCTTCAGGAAATGGGACAGATTTCAATATCTTTTGGGTAACATTGAAAAGAATAGAGCTTTTCTTGAGAAAAGAGAATTGTCTCTAGCATTCTTGAGAAGGGATAGCAAAAAATCCAACATGTGCACATAGTGACAGTCCCAGAAATTCTGTTGAACAGGAAGTTTCCACAGTGACTTGGGTAGATGTCATAGGTTCCAGAAGCCCCTGGGCTGTTTGAGAAAGTTGTAGACATTCTTGCGGAGATGTTGGTGTTCCCAGGATTACTTGTTCAGATATTAAAGTTACCAGAGCACCTTCATTAGGTTTCAAAAGCCACAGAGAATGTGGCACAGATGGCTAAAATTCTACAGAACCTGTAACAAAATCTGAAGTCATAAAAGTGGATTGGGTAGATGGCAGAGGTCCTTCTGACTCTGGACTAAGTGATGAAGAAGGTGAAAATCTGAAGGGATCTTGAGCAAGTGACAAAGGTTCTATAATCTTTCAGGTGATAGGTAGTATTTCTGCAGTGTTTTGCATACATGTCAATGTTTCTAGTGTTCCCAGGCAGATTCAGAAGCTCTAAGATGTTCTGGATCATATGTTGACTTTCTTAAAGCCTCTTTTTCCACTCAGGGCCCTAGGGGCTCTTGAGATAATACAAACATTTCCGGAGGCCCTTGGTCAGATGTCAATGTCCCTAGAACACAATGGGCATACATGAAAGGTTTCAATATCAATAAGTCAGTGTGTGACACTCTCAAATCGAATTGGACAGATAGAGAAGATCCTAGCCTCACTATGGAAGATGGTGATAATTTTTAATATCCTTGTGAAGCATTGGTTATTCCTGGTTTTTATGTGTACAGGTACAACATTCCACATTCTCCTGTAAAGACAGGCAAGGGCCTCCAGGTTCTTCAACAGATATCATATGTTCACGATTTACTTGAACAGATAGAGACATTGTCAAAAACTCTAGGGAAGATGATACAGATCCTAGTGTTCCTTGTCCAGATAAAGAAATTATCATAGGATATTTGGAAGAATGCATAGATCCTGAAGATTCTGAAGCATTTTGATGTATTTCTTGGACTCACTGAGTGAAGTTCAAAGACTCTTTTGGTCTCCAGCATGAAGTTTAAGGTCCTAGAGTACCCTATATACATTTAGAGAGAACAAAAGTCCCTTCTGCAGAAAGGGAAGAATCTGAAAGCCTTAGGGAAGTAAGAAAGGGAATAAGCTGAGCAGATATTAAAAGTTCGAGAAGTGAGCCACCAGATATCACATGTCCTGGGGTAGCTGTTGAATTTTTTTGCACACCTGGTGCAGATGGTGAATATACTAGAGGACCCTGGGGAAATGGCAAAGGCTGTATAAAGCCTTGTGCAGTTGCAGAAATCATCAGAGATCTTTCATCATATTTCAATGTTCTTGCCATCTTTTAATCAGGGTCAGTATATACCTGACACACTTAAGTAGATGGTGAGTCTGATACAGTGAACTGTGTAGAAGTGGACTGTGTTCCCATATGTTGTATATGTGAAGAAGGACTTGAAAGCCTTTATGGAGATGTAGAATATTGGGCAGAGTTTTGTGTACATGTGGACTGACATATTGTCCTCTGTGAAGATAAACATGGACCCACAGCTTGATGAGCAGAACCTGAAGATGATTGAGTTCCCTGTACTGTGCAAGAAAGACCCAGAGGACTATAAGAAACTTCAGAACATTGTGATGTAATCATTATTGCCTGGGCTGAGATGGAAAGTTTCAAAAGCTGGTAGGATGATTGCAAGGGTGCTCAATACCCTGCACTGAATCCAGATGTTTCTGCACCTCCTTGGGTAGAAGATGAATGTCTAACAGGTTCTAGTGGTTATGGGACAATGTTTCTAGGGTCTCTGTTGCAGGTCAAAAATATGATACATTCTCCCCTACAAAAGGCAAATGGCCCGAGGTATTCTTTGTTTCTTCAGGCAAAGATCCCTCTGTTGTCCTGGAAAATTTCTTGGGCTTTTCCCAAAGTGATTTCTCCATAAAGGGAAGCTTTTGCAGTCACCTGAGTAAATGGCGAAGGTAAGGAAGTAATTTGTGCAGATGTGTTTAGCTCAAGATCTGCTGGTGAATATAGGGAATTCAACACAGCTCTTGTCAAAGATGCTGAAGGGGTTGGACTTGCTTATGTTTGTGAGAAATGGACCAAAGGCTTTGGGGTATGTGACAAAGTTTCTGTAGTCCTTGGAACACATGGAGACATTCCCAAAGAACCTGAAACAGAAGACAAATCATTATGAGTACACTGGGAAGGCTCGGATGTTCCAATAATCCTTTGGGAAGATGATGACTGCTGGAGTGATACTTGAGTATATGGTGACAGGCCCAGTGTTGTCTGAGAAAATATGCAAAGCTTGGTAGACAGCCAATGTGCTAGTTTACTTGAAACTTCTAAAGAAAATTTCCCAGATTTTTGATCATTTAGCAAATGTTCTCTATGCTCTGAGGGAGATGGCAAAGTGCCTGTAGTCACTTGGAGAGATGGTGAGGAATTCTGAGATTTTACATGGTGCCCTAGCTTCTTTTGGAAAGATGTTGAATTCTCTGGAACCTCTGAGGTAGATGTCAAATAAACAACAGTCCCTGGGACAGACATAAAATTTTCTAGAGGCACTTGCTTACATCTCACAGTTGTTAGAGTCCCTGGTATTGTTTGGGGAGGTTTCTAAGCACATGGTACAGATGATGAAGTTTTCACACTCCCTTGGGAAGATAACAATTGTTTTTAGTTCCCTTAGTAGAACAAGAAGATCCTTGTTTAGATGGCAAAATTTCTAGAGTCCAAGTTTCAAATTTGGGCCATCCCATAGCCCCTCTAGAAGACAGAAAATGTTTTTTCAGCCCCTTGAATAGTTGGCAATATTTGAGCCTTCCTATAGGCTTGTCTAGTAGATCTTAAGCTTCCTTCTTACATGGTGAAGACCCTCAAGTCCCTTGAGTTTATATAGCCTGTCCCAGGTAGTCATTTTTGATTGGTATTTTGTCTTTCTTGTTGGTCAGATACCAAAGGCCCAAGTGATCCTTGTGTAGAAGGATTTTTAGATGCTATAGAAGTCACAGAAGCTTTCTCACACATTTGAGATAATGACACACACTCTAGACATTTTTTTATTTGTACAATATTTTTTAGACCCTTGGAAATATAGAAAATGTTGTGTACATCTGAATTCTATTTTGCAGTGTTAGAAATCACTTTGAACATGGAAAACATATTCTGGAGCTTTTGGTAGAGATGAAGAAATTCACTGAAGCCCTGGAGCAGATGGTGAAAATACTAAAGCATTTTTGGTAGACAGAGAAAGCCAGAGACTTTTGGCAAAATGCGGATTGTCCAGCATGCCCCTGGATAGATTGGCCGCTTACTACACTTCCTTGGTAATTTGTGGAACATTCCAAGGATTTTGAGACAGATATAAATGATGTGGAACAGACCTGAGGAGTAGTTGTAGCTTTTGATGATTCTTTGGCAGCAGTAGACTATGCAAACCCCCATTTTGAAGAATGCAGGAGGTTCAAACTATCTTCATCAGACAGGAAAATTTAAGCCTCCTTTCTCAGAAGAACCAATTTAAACCTGTTTTTTTTTTCTAGAAGCTGGTTGCCTAGGGACCACTTTTGTACAAAGAGAATGCCTACAAATTCTTCCCAGAGAAGGCATGTAAAAGAAAATCTTTTGGATAGATGCAGCTAATTATAAAGCACCATGTTCAGATATGGTAGATCCTAAGGAATTTTGTTGATATGAAGAAATTCTTAATGTGCCTTGTGTACCTGTGCAAGAATTGACTGTAACTTCAGACTGAGGGGAAAATACTAGAGCTACCTGTTTAGATGCAGTCTCTCTTGGAGCATTATGGACACATGAGAGAGGTCTACGTGCCACATGGGCAAACATGGAAGTTTCTAGACCTCCTTCTTGTGTACTTGTGGAAGTTGGAAGGGAACTTTTGTTAGCTGGAAAAGGGAATAACACCTTTTGTGTAGAATGTCATGTTTCATAGCCAACTTGATGGGCAAAACAGATTCCAAGGATCCTTTGGAAGATAAGGTAAAAATCCATAGCCTTTGGAGTATTAGGAGTATGTTCTGGACACACTTGTGTGCATGAAGAAGAACCAACTGCCCTCTATGCAGATTGGAAAGAGTCTATACTATCTTGTGTAGATGGAGAAGATATCTGATACTCTTGAAGGAATAGGGAATTTCCCAGCCCCTTCTCAGAAGTTTGGGGAGATCCTATGGATTCTTGTGCACAGGCAGCATTTAATGTATCTCCTTCTTTAGATGTACAAGAGGCTCCAGAATCTTGTGTATGAATATGATGTCTCTTAGGCCCTTGTTCACATGGGAATGGATTCATAGCCTTTTCTACAGATGAAATATGTCTTAGAACATCTGTTGTAAATGTGCAACATCCAAGAATCATTTCAAAAATGGGATAGTGTCTAGAACTTTTTTGTATATGTATTTTGTCTAACAGACCCTTTCTGAGTAAGGGTAGTACTTGAAGAACTTGGTACAGGTTTGGGAAATCTTAGCTTCTCTGATGTATTTGTTGTAAATTTAGGAGCCTCACCTATCAAAGCTGAATGCTTTAGAGTCTCCTGGGTAGGCAGGAAATGTTGTATCTTCTGAGCACACTGTACAAGTATGGAGCTTGCATAGCTCACTGGCATGATTTTGGCACAACCTTGGCTCTTTTGGTCCTGATGACAATCAGGAGGGCCCTTTTGGATGGTAGGGGACATTTGAATAATTCTCTGTCAGATATGAATATTTTGAAGACTGGTTGTTTAGAAGGAGGATCTTTCAGTGTTTTGCTAGAATGGATATTTTTAGGGTTCCTTTTCATAGAAGGAAAATAATTTATTTTTTTTCTGTGAGAGAGCAGATTTGAGAACATGTCTTTGACCATCTTTTCTAGAGGGGGTCTGTACTAGTGACCCCTGACATATTGGGAATGGCCCAGAACCCCTGGTAAAAATGGTGAATGTACTAGATTAGTTTGTGTGTGTGCAGAAGGCACAATAATAATTTGGGTGGATTCAGGGGTTTCTCCCACATCTTGTGTATGTGCGGAACACTCAAGAACCAGATCTGGAAATGGAAAGTGTCGTTGAGCTCCTGATGTACTTGTAGAAAATTTTGTTCTTGCTTGGGGATGTGTTAGTATTGTGAGGCTTCCTTGTGGAACTACATTTGCATTTAATCCTCTTTTGGACTGTAAGAGATGATCTAAGCCCATTTTATAATGATGAAGGAATTTGATATTCTTCCTGATCTAATGGGCAAGGTCTGAAATCACCTTGATCAGCAAGCTCAGGTCTCAAACTCACTTTTCTAAAAGCAGATTAAATAGGGAACTTTGTGGAGGAGTTGGAAATACCTTTGGTTGTCTTTGTGAGAAGACTTATCTATCTGCCATTGTTTGGCAGCTGTCAAATGTGTTAAACTCTCTTGGGACAAGTGGTCTGACTTAATCTATTTGAGAATTGTTAAAGGAGCATCATAATTGGAAAGTGAAATGTGTGCTGAGAAGACTGTCCTCTCACATCCTGCTTGCACCAGGCTAGCACCATCTAATGGGAGGCCATCTGTGTTGTAGGAATGTCTGTTGGAGCCTTGTTAACTGAATAAGAAAGGCTGATTTAGAACCTTGCACCTCAGAAAATTTGGGGGCTAAACAACCACTTGGACATTGTGCTATAGAAGAACAAGTGATAAAATTTGAATACAGTGTATGGAATACATGGAATGATATTACAGATATTATTCTGTATTTTAAACATGACTTATCCTAGATAAATTTATGACAATTGAGTCGTCCTGGATACTGACAGGCATCTTTAAATGACTAAAAATACCCACTACAATATAATTATTGTACAATTAATATTTTAAGTATTGTTTGAAGAATAAGAAAAAAACAATAGTCTCCATATGGTACAGTTCCCAGTTGCATTCCAAATACTCTTATCTGTGTGTGACTAAGTGCATCGGTTGAGAACACAGATGCTGTTGTACTTGTGAATATAGCATTTATGGACTTAAACAATTTCTTTTCCTCTCACATTTTACATGTTGAGTCTCTATATCATTTATATATTTGGGTTGCTTTTGAAAGATCATACAATTTCCTGAAGGCACAATAGGCTAATGGCTCATATCAGTGGCTCCGCATGGGCCATTCACTTTCATTCCAATGGCACAGCTGGAACATAGTTGCACAGAATGATTTTTGAAACCCTTAGTCAAGTTGGTTCTTTCAAATGTCAGGCTGTAGAGCTGTTAATACACTGAGAAAGTGTAAAATTGAGGATATATATGAAGATACCATTTTACTAACTGAAATTTGATTTGGTTGTTACACATCCTGCCAGTGTTTTGTGCAGTTTTTTGATCTTGCTGGTTGAAAGGCTTGTTTGTTTGTTTGTGTACTTTGTTTTATTTTGGGAATTATTTCTGTTTCCGTTTGGCTACACAGCCAATAAGGCTGGCATCATTCAGAAGCACAGGGGCACTTTACTATCATCTAAATATTTCCCTGTGCCATTACTTTAGTGCTTTGCTGCATTGTTTCTTTTTGGAATTTCAAAATTCTTAATTACCCACTTTCTTTTTTTGACCCAAATATATTCCAATAATTCAAATTTTAGAGGCATCTGCTCCCAGGAAATCCTTTCTTTTCCTACAATGTTGGATAAATTCTGTTCTTGACTAATTCTGTTGGGTAAATTCTGTTCTTGACTAATTCTGTTATTCACAGTGGTTATCCCCATACATACAAGTCATAACTTCTATCTCGCTTAAATAAATTTCCTGTTGGCCTTTTACAGTCTTTAAAGAGACTGATTTTATGTATGAGAATAATCTTGCTAAGTATGAATAATAGTAGGGTAAAATGGACAGGTGATTATATATACAACTATTGATAATTAATTTGGCAATGTTGATGTCAGAACAAAAATCAGTTTCTAAATTTAAGTTACAGTAACTATGTTGTTTTTCAGATAATCTATCAAGGTAAACTGAGTAATGTTTTATATGTATGTGAATGACTGCTTTAAACATGGTAATATTTAAAAGTAATTTCAATTTTTCACTTTGAAATTAAATATCTGAAAATTTTGATTTATGTTTGGCTAAAGTTTCTGTGATTTACTTTACATACTTGTGAATGTTTCTTAAATATTATTATTAATAAGAACATTATTAATTTGTTCAAATAAAATAAGTTTTTTCATAGTAAATTTATAAATGAAAAAACTTACTAATATATTTTGTAATATTTAACTCAGTAATTAATATTCCATTCTCAAGCTTTTAAATGTTACACATTTATACATTTTTTTCAGCAGAATACAAAGAAATAAGTTACATTACAGCATTGTCTTTATTACGCTTTTATTCCTACACACACACACACACACACACACACACACACACACACACACACACACACACACACACACATATATATATATATATATATATATATATATATATATATATGTGCTTTTATTGCATGTGTGTAATGGAATTATCCTTTGTTGTCTAGATGATTACCAAGCTTATTACCTTGCATGAACAAACAACTGGATTCACTGGAAAGTTCAAAGAACAAGCCTCGTCAAAAAATAAATTAGTAACTTTGTATATTTGGGATGGGTGAACCTTGAGACTGGAAGTCAGTTAAACAAATGCTGGTTTGACTATTTAATAGGTCCCTGGTGTTTTTTCCTTTCTAGTACTTGATCTGTCTAGATGATCACCCAGGTGCTTTCCTGCAATTTTTGCTGGCACAGCCTTCTGGGAGCAAGAAGACACCATCTCAGGGAGCATGCCTTAGTTATTTCTTTCTGCTTATCATCTTGTAACTCCTCCTGATGAGGATTCTCTCTCTCTCTCTCTCTCTCTCTCTCTCTCTCTCTCTCCATCTTTGTGTGTGTGTGTCTGTGTAAGTCTGTGTGTGTGTGCATGTATGGCTGGCTAGGTGAGTGTGAGTGAAGGTGGATGTTAATGGCATGCATGTGTTATGTGTTTGCATTAATGTAGGTGCACATATGTGTGGTTATATGTTCATGAATGTGCCTGTCAAGACCACATGTTAATGTTGGGTGTCTTCGATGAGTTGTACTTTATTTACTAAAACAGGATTTGGCTTCTGTAGCTAGTCACCAACATTCCAGAGGATAGATGAGCAGACACACTCACCACTGAGTACTGAAGATCTAAAGTTTGGTCCTCATATTTTTGTTGCAAGTGCTTTATTCACTCAACAAACTACCAGCCTCTATTATTTTTTAAAATATCATTAAAAATTTGCTTTTATGTCCTATATTTCTTTTTTAGAAAGTTTATTGGTGGCATACAAAAAAAGCTTTTGACTTTTAAATGTAGATTTTGCATCATTTCACTTTGCTGAAAATGTTTATACATGAGTTTTCTACTGAAGAATTTTAAGCACAGGATTCTGCAAATAGAAATTACTTGACTTCCTCCTATCTTATTTTTATCCCTGGTGGCTTGTAAACTAGTATAGGACTGTATAAATCACTACATAAGTTTTCAAACATAGACTTATTTTATGGCCTAGCTGTCACACTCCTGGACAAATATTTAAAAAACACAAAGTCCTACTACTGACATATATGGAATCTATCTTTATTGCTATGAAATTGCTAAGAAATGGAATAATTTTTTCCCTTATGAGCTTAAGAGAAAAAATTATATACATACGTATATATGATGGTATTTTAGTCAAGTAATGTAGGTGAAATCATGGCATTTGGAGACAGATGGAAGGAGAGATTGTTATGTTAGGTGAAGTAACACAGATTTAGAAATAGAGAATTAACATAAGTTTTCTTTCATGTGGGTTTGCGATAATTTTTATATATTTTTATACATGTGTGTGGTTGAGTGGGGGTAGTTCATTAAACTAGAAAATTAATCATAAAAAAGAAATATTGAGAAGAAAATAGAAAAGCAAAATAAAATAAATATCACATAAAACCATAAATGATTGTTTAGTAACTAGTATAATATTACTGTGATAAACCACAATTAAAAAGTCAACTAATAGAAGGACAGATTTTTTGGCCTATTATTTCAGAAGAATAAGATTTAATCATGATGTCACAACTCAGCCCAGGTGCAGAGCTGGTGTCCCAGAACTTCTCCCACATCCAGAGACACTGTTACTCCCAGGACGTTATCATAACCAGGCTCACAGATGAGACAACCCTTCCCCAATACATGGCCTTAGAAGAAACTCCAGGGACCAAGTGGATGCAGACCCTATATGCCCTTCCCTGCTAAAGACACATCTTCCTGCTGGCCCACACCTCTACCTGGGGCAGAGCCAGTGCTCCAGACCACTTCACACACAGATTGATTCACAAGAGGTCCATTACAACCAGGAACACAGGCTCACAGAAAGGACAGGATCCAGTTACAGACAGTAAGGCCAGTTAAAACCTAAGATAACAAGATGGTGAGAGGCAAGCCCAAGAAATAAGCAAGAGAAAACAATGCCTCACATAATCTATCGAGGTAAACTGAGTAGTGGTTATATGTACATGTATGACATTACTTGATTTATGATTGGCTAAGATTTCTGTGAATTATTTTACACACTTGTGAATATTTCTTAAATAATATCATTAATACCAGCATTATAAAGTTGTTCAGATTAAATAACTTTTTTGCATCATAAATTTAAAAATTAAAACAACTAAATAGTATATATTTGTGGGGCAGAAATCTCGCGGGTGGGGGGAAGTGGAGGGAGTCCGGCGACAGAGTCTCAGGGCAGTCTAGCACCAGGGCTTCCTGCGCGGGCCTGCGGCTGTATTGGCAAGGTTCCAGGGTTCCAAAAGCTGGGAATCAGGTGGAGAGACCATGGACACGTGGAGTCCGGTTTTCCAAAGCTTTTATTGTTCATGGCATGGTGAATGGATGTAGGTGTTTTGCGCTTCCCCCCACCCAACCCCCTACCCCCCCATCCCCCCCACCCCCGCCAAAGGCCAGGGGAGACCAGTCTTATAGGGAAGGGAGAAAGGGGAGGGAATAACTTAATTAGCTACGCCCCTGGCCTTTTGATAATCCATTAATATTTAAATCTCTGGAGGTAGAGACTTATTAATCACGCCCTCTACCTGTCCTACGTGACTGAAAGTAACAGGTAGGAGTTAAATAAATGGAGTTACCTTGTCCAAGGCCCAACATATATTGTAGCATTTACTTCAGTGATTAATATTATTTTCTCAAGCTTTTCAAAGTTATTCATTTTCTTTGTCAGACTACAAAGAAATCAGATTCACTACAGCACTTTCATGCATAGGCTTTTATTCATATACATGTTCACATACATATGCTTTATTGATTTTATTGCATGTTTTTAAAAGAATTTTTCACTGTTGTCTTGATGATTACCAAGTTCATTCCTTTGCATGAATAAACAACTGGATGCACTGGAAAGACAGAGAAGACCAAGCCTTGTCAACAACCACATTAGTAACTTTATTAATTTAGGATGTGAGAAGCCTGAGACTGGAAGTCAGTTAAAGAAAGTCTGGTTCGGATATTCAGTAAGCCCCTGGATTTCTTTTCTTTCCAATACTGGACCTGTCTAGATGATCACCCAGGTGCTTTCCTGGCATTTTTCTCATCAGAGAGTTCTGAAAACAAGAATACACCATTGAAGTTGAAGACTATAAAGTGATTTGCCATTCAACTAAATAATTAAATGTCTTTACTTTTCTGGCCTCCCTGATTGATTCTTCCTGGTTTAAGTTTAAGGTCCAGGATGTTTTTCACACAGTTTATGTTCATAATTAGCCATTATATTCATATGACTATGGAATTGGTAATATGAATCAACTTAGCTTAGACTCTCTGTGAACATTTTCCTGCTTTTGGATATAGAGACCAAGGTACATAGATTCAAAATTTACTTTTTTACTAGGGTGATATCATGAAACTTTGGGAAAAGTAGAGTAGGAACAGGCAAGATGGCTAATGGTCATCAGCTATTGGATTAGGGTACCTGGAATGCCTCCTTAGCATGGGGAAGCATTTCAGGAATCTCAGTTGCTGAGTGAAAAGTGTTTATAAGAAAAAATAAAATCAATACCGTAATCGAACTGAGAGTATCTGATGTTCATCTGGTAGAGAGAAAAGTGAATGCTTTCCCCCAACAAGCTCAGTGAAGAAGAAATCCTGCTAGTGAAAGGAGTCTCCCATATTGCATTGATAATAGAAGATATCCAATCACAGTGGGCTTCAACATAATTTAGAAGTATTTCTCAAATGTATCTGTGTGTATACACACACACACACACACGTGCACACACACACACACACACACACACACACACACACACACACACACATATATATATATATATATATATATATATATATATATATATATATATCTTTAAAAATTTATATTATGAGACCTTGATGTTTTTTCAGGATAAACAAAAGTTTACAAAGTGGAAGATTCTGTGTGGTTGTATTTGTCTATTCGTTTTTCTCAGAATCCCCTTACTGTAGCATAGCTCCCAATTGCATGAGTAAAAATTGTAATAAGCTCAATAATTTTAATTAAAAAAGTTTCCTTTTGTGAGAGCATACATATATGTGCATGCACAACCCAATCAGAAATGCCAAAGCTCAGAGGCTGTATTATCCACAAGGACTCCACATTTCTTTCCTGTGGTAGCTTCCCTATGGTTGCTTTTCTGTTAAGCACAAGGAAATTTATTAAATTCCCTTAAATTTGGAATTGGTTATATGAATCTAAACAGCTTAGACTCTGTGTAAATTTTTGCATTTGTTTTTCAGAAGTACTTGCTTATATGATCTTGGCCTATAGATATCTGGTAGCTAAGACATGCAAAGACATAAGTGTGTTTGCAGAGTACAAGAGGCTATAATGACATGATACATCAGCCTCAGGATATTCAAGTGAAAGTTTTATTTCAAATGAATAGATAATGTTAGTAGGTCTATGGGATTGTAGGAAGTATCTTGCAGGAATCTTCAGGCAGGTGTTGCTGAGACAGATTCCTCAGCTCAAGTCTTCTGATGGGGATGTTTCATTACAGACACAGGCTTAACTCTGCTCTTTAGTCTAATTAAGCACATCTCATACAACAGCATAATGAGATTATATATATATATATATATATATATATATATATATATATATATATATATATATATATATATAAAATCTGAACAAAAATTTGTAATCAGACTTGGGCACCCCAATACATGGTCATATATTATCACAAAAGCTGATCCCATGGCTTTCTCACCAATGAACAATTAATAATCAATGCTCATCAACAATCAATACTAATCTGTAACCAATAGTGATCAATAAACAATGATGATCAATAATTGGTGATGATGATGATGGTGACAGGGATAGTAAACTTTGCTTACTTCTTTCATCCTCCCTTTTGGTTTTGTTGAGAGAATCTCTTGCTACATACCACTATAACCTAATATGTAGAGCAGGCTTGTGTTAGACTCCTAGACAGCCACCTGCCTTTGCTATCTCTGTATTGGATATAAAGGTATGTGCTGCCACACACAAATGATTTTGCATAAATTTTATCAAAACTTCTGTGTAACTTCACATAGTGGTGTTAACACTTTTAGGATTTATTTTAGAGGATAAGTTACATGTGACTCACAGGAGAGAACATATCCTTATTTATTTTGAGAACTTGTTAGTGTCATAATTTTGATGGTACTGGATTTTATTTTGTTTTGTTTTTTGAGACCAGGTTTTTCTGTGTAGCCCTGGCTATCCTGGTACTCATTTAGTAGACCAGGCTGGCCTTAAACTCAGGAATTCCCATGCCTCTGCCTTCCAAATGCTGAGATTAAAGGCATGCACCATCAATTATTGATCATTATTGGATATTGTTTAGTATAGATTATTAACCATTGATTTTATTGAATAGATTATCATAATTATTGATCATTATTGGGTATTGATTAGTATAGATTATTAGCCATTGATTTTATTGAATAGATTATCATAATTATTGATCATTATTCCATCACCATCATCCTCCTGCCTCTGCCTCCCTAGTGCTGGGATTAAAGGCATGTGTCACCACTGCCTGACTGTGGTACTGGATTTGATTAATCGCATAAACATTCAAAGAGAGTATCAGGAAGTAAGCATTCTCCCTCGCTTTTTCCTCATGGTAGGGGTAAAGGGAGAGTCCATGCACTAAGGGCACTACCTGGGAAAGCTTGTCATCTCTCAAAAAATAATTACGGATATGCTCATAGGTGTGTCTCTAAGTTCATTTGAAATCAAGCTGAGTTGATAGTCAAGATGAACCATCCTACTAGAAAATCCTCCCCATTGGATGTTTTTCTAGTATATTACTTTAGTTAGTATTGATTATAGGTCATTGATTACTATTAGTGATTAGTATTGACTATTGATCATTAATAGTTGTCCCTCAGAATCCATCTAGGATTCTCCTACTGGCTTTAGAATTTGGGGTATCTGCTTGTCATTTAAATTCCTACAAAATGTTACCTATCTCTTTCAGTCTTCCCCCAAAACCTTTTTTTCTTTATATAGCTGTCTTAGACTTTTCCAAACACCCCTCCTCATTTTTATTTTCTGAGCCAAGTTTTCTCTGTTTAGCCCTGACTGTCTTGCAATTCAATTTGTAAACCTGGCTGGCCTTGAACTCAGAAATTCGCCTGCCTCTACTTCCCATGTGCTTAGATTAAAGGCAGGAACCATCATTTACTGATCATTATTGGTTATTGATTAGTATTGATTACTGATTATTGATTAGTATGGGTTATTGATTGGCATTGACTATTGATCATTATTCCATCACCATCATCCCCCTGCCTCTGGCTCCCAAATGCTGGAATAAAAGGTGTGTACCACCACAATCCAGCCCAAACATTCCTTTTAAATTCAGGCCTGTGCCTACAAGTTTTTTTTTTTCAGATATGTTATTTAAGTAAAGAAATTAAGTGTCTGGAGAGATGGATCAGCTGTTAAAAGTGCTTACTACTCTAGCAGAGACCAAAGTACTGTTCCCAAACTCAACCTGTAACTCCAGATCCAGGAGATCCAAATGTCCTCTTCTTTTCAGGCATATGGGGGTGAGAGGTATTTAAAAAATTAAAACAACTGTTCTGAAAACAAAATATTTTTCTGATACTATGCATAAATAAACTTAAATCTTCAAAGGAATGTAGATGAAAAATTGTGTAATGGAACATTTTTTTCTCTGCTTTTTGCCATTTAGAGGTAATCTCAATGGAATGCTTTATTTCATTGTACTTACATGTACTCTGGAACCACATTGAGGAATTTCACAACCATTTTGACATACCCATGATGTCACACCTGTGATGTCAAAACTGTAATGTCACACCAATGATGTCACATTCATGATGTAATACCTCACTGATGAATGACAGTGGTATTCCAGTCAAAAAAGAATAATAAATATTAATAATAATAATTACAATAATAATAATAATAAAAATAATAATAATAATAATAATAAAATAAAGTGAACCCAGACACTTAGGTAATGAAATACTGATCATGGATATTGTTGGAGGATGCTGAATCAGGATTCACATTTATTTGTTTAGTCATTTATTTATTTATTATTTATGCATTATGGTCTGAAAGTATATAGTTGCCATGAACTAATTTATATATATATGAATTATGTATATATACATACATATATATACATATATATACATAATTTTTTATTATTGGATAATATATAAAAATTTTGTAATAATAATATATTAATATTCAAATATAGCAATATATAATAATATACAATATATTTAATATCTCCTTATATTGTTGGATATTTTATTCATATCACATTAATATATGAGAAATAGTTGATCTGAAAATGTATAATGGCCATGAAAAAATTTTATATATCCTTTTTTAGTATTGGATAATATTATGCATACATGTAATATAATAATATATTTTAAAAATATATAATACATTAACATGTAATATATTTATATATAACATTAATATATAATAATAGTATTAAATATTATATATTGTGATATGATAAATGTAATATATCCTTATATATTAATTGGTGAATGTTTTATTTATATTACATTTGCATTTCAATAACAATCTATTTTTTAAAAATGAATAATAGCTATGAAGAAATTATGTATATCTTTTTTTATTATTGGATATTTTATTTATATTTCACGTATTGTGCATATATAATAATTAAAATGTAAAGGTGGAAATTTTTCACTATCGTAAGAGAAGCAGAGCTTCCTGTGACTGGAACTCTTCTCTCTGTGTCCTGTTATTGATTGTATTGATTATTTTGATCATATTGATTATATTGATTTTACTTCATCTTTCACCATCCTGGGTCACATTAGAGTATTGTGTCCAAGAAACCTGATTTCCAAATGAGAGGAAGACAGGAAGTAAATTCAAGATAGAGAGGAGCTGGGGAAAATCTAGAAAGAGTGTGATATAATATATATAATATATAACATTGTAATCCATACGTATTATAGTCTTAAGGAATCTATTTTCAAGAAATTTGAGTGAAAACTGTAATTAATACATATTATATATACTAATTATATGTATAATAAATCTTATATCTATAATATATATTTATATATAATTAATATATATGTATATATTTGTATGTATATTTTATATGATTTATTTATAATGTATAAAAAATGCATTATACAAAGTAATGTTTTATATATATATATTATATATTTTATATATTATATATTATATATATATATATAATTTTTTTTATGTTGGGGCTATTTTCCTAACCCAAATTGATATGCATATATTTTGTTTCATCTATCTATCTATCTATCTATCTATCTATCAATCTATCTATCTATCTATCTATCTGCAATATTATTTCCTCAGAGTATAATGTATAATATATAATTCATGAAACTATAATCAGTTTATATTTTAGGACTAATAAATCTATTATCAATGAACGTGAAATATGTCTTCTTCAGATCTTCTATCTGATGAAAAACAATGTGAAATGTTAAAAAGATGACCCTTTGTGATATTATGAGTGATGGCAGAAGTTAAAACTAAAAATGATTTAAAATGATTTAAAAATTATTAAGAAATAATTTAAAAATTTATTTAGAAGGTAATGTCCTAATTCAAAATTATTTAAAATTATTTAAAATTATTTTTAAAAATTCATTTGGAAATAAATGTCGTAAATTAAAATTAATTAAAATTATTTAAAATTATATAAAATTATTAAAAATTGTAGATAATTTATTTAATACCAATTTGAAAATTATCACTGTAAATGTTAATTATTTAAAATACTTTAAATTATTTACAAATTATTTAAAAATTCATTTTGAAATTGATTTCCTAAATTAAAACTATTTAGAATAGTTTAAAAATATTAAAATTATTTTAAAATTATTTAATATTTTTTATAATTTTTGATTAAATGATTTAAATCTTATACAAATAATATATTTGGAAATTAATGTCCTAAATGAAATTTATTTAAAATTATTCCAATACTATTTAATATTATTAAATTTATTTTAATATATTTCAATCTTATACATAAAATACATTTTGAAATTAATATCCTAAATGAAAATTACTAAAAAATAATGAGAATTATTTCATATTCTCATTTATAATTATTTAAAATTATTTAAAATTGTTTAAAATTAAAGTTATTTGATATTATTTAAGATTATTTGAAACTAATTAAATATTATTTAAAACCACTTTTAGAAATTAACATCCTAAATTTGAGTGAAATTGAAAGAAGTAACGAATATTCTGATTATAAGCTACTTTATATAATGTGTGTATACCAACGATAGACTATTTTATATCACGGGTGTATTCCAAAGTATGCTTGGAAGAAATACTATTCATGGATGTCATGTTTTATTGATTAGATATCAAAACAATTGATAGAGGATGAGACTCATCTAAAACAAACAGACAAGCATATATGTTGTTTCACATATGTATATACATGTGAAATATTATTTCTTCAGAATATAATATATAATTTATAAATGTATAATCATTATGTATTATATGAGGAAAAGTTCTATTAACAAACAATGTGAAAAAAATACAAAATTAAAATTTACATGGAAAAATGCATTAAAAAACTAAAGATGATTTAAGAAAAATTGAATATTTGCATGGAAATAAATTTTGATAAAATTAAAGGTTTGTATTAAAAATTAGTGACAAAAATTAAGGTACATATAAAAAGTTGTTAAAAACATAAAAATTTTGGTTTATATGAAGAGAGATATAGAAAAATGTATGCAAATATTGAAACCGTAAATGAATGTAACAATGATTGAAACAGTAAATGAAATGTAATTATTATATCCAATAAAAGAGGGGAAAAAATAAAAGTGGTTAGAACCAACATCCTTACTAAAAATGTCAGTCCTCTTAAAAAAAAGCTATGTTGATACTAAAATTTGTTTTGAGAATTGTATATTGCACAATGATCAGCCTTGGTGTATCTACTCAACAAGCAAGCTGGGCTGACCTGCTCAAACCTCTGAGATCTGGGAATTCCATCTGGAGGCAGTGAAGACACAGTATTCTTTTTTAATTATTTATTTTTTTATATTTTACTTACATTTCAGATGTCATCCCCTAACCCATTTCCCTTCCCTAGAAAACCCCTATCCAATGCCCCCTTTTCTTTTTGCTTTTATACATTTTAAAAATGTTAATCAAAGGCTTTAGAAGTCTGGTAATGCTCAATCAGAAGTGTAACCCAATACTCAAACTAGATTTATCAACTCTCTGACTGGTGGAGACATGTGAATATCTGCCTCCATGTCCCCACTCTCTTTCTCTCTCTTTCTCTCACTCATCACGTAGCTTCACCCTTCCTGTTAAAATAAAACTTTTCTCTCAAAATGCAATTAGAGCATACTTATTCCTAATTATACCAGTGAGGTAGAAGATAGTCCTAATTCCCAGTCCATCATTTGGTTGACTAACCAGAACCTCTGTCATCTCTCCTAACTAAAGCACTTAGTTCTGAACCTGGCATTTTTTTCTTGGCTTTAGAATGAATATCAGCTAAAAACCATCCACTCATACCTTTTCTCTCAAAGTAAATAGCCAGGATTGGCTATGAGACTATAGGTCTTCAACTCCATCAAAAATCCAGAATGACTGAGTTAACTGAAATTATGGGAAGCACAAAGCATAGCTTCTAAGACTTTGCCAATTTATAGATACCACTGAACACCTGGACAGTCCCTGTACTACAAAACATTGGAGCATCTGATCTTCAGCCTTCTGGCCCAGGATCATCTGACAGACGTTAGTGGTGCAAATTTATTAAGGGCTGATTACTCTGTCTAGGCAGATATAATCAGTTGACTATTCTGCAAGTGTGTCCTTTTCTGGACAGTAATTTGTAGATGGAAAGAGGCAATTCTTGCCTAGTGGCTCTCGCTGCACAACTGGAGTAACTTCAAGGATGCTCATTTTTTTCTAAGAATCCACGGCAAGAAGCTTTCAGGAGCAGACAGGTCTCTAATCAAAATGAACATTAATACAGAAATGTTTGTGACTTCAATTCTATGGACTTCTGATATTTTGAAAACGAACTATCCATATAAGCTATCGTGGACTGTTGTCTGTTACCTCCTCTCAGCTCTTTCTAAGTAAAATATTGAAAACACCCTAACAATAAACTCAAACCCATGAATTTGCTATAGTCCATTATCTCATAGGCTAACAGTCCCAAATCAGTTTAAAAAGTTAAAGAAAAACTGGGTCTAAGCCTTGTATTCCTAAAGTGTGTTTATACAGGCACAATGCCCATGAGAGTATCAATATTCATCTCACATTTATATCAATAAGAAGCTCATACAAAGAGAAACCTTAAATTTGAAATCAAAGTAAATTTTGTACCATTTAAGAAATTATAACTTCATCTTGATATTAATTATACAGATTTCTACCAATAAGATATGGCTATGCAATAAGTCCTAGCTAATCCTCCCTGTTCCAACAAAACTACTACTTTTCCCTAGAAAGACAGACCAATATTAACCACCTTAGTCCCCATGGCCAGGGAATATGGGCACTCGCTCTTCTTTAACTTCTTCCAGGTGATTATTAGTGTTGAGATATTAGAAGAAGGGTGGTGGGAAGAGTAAACTGAGAAGCCTCTGATGCTGTGTCTTCACTGCATCCAGATGGAATTCCAGGACATCAGAGGTTTGGGCAGGTCTGCTCAGTATGCTTGATGAGTAGATACACCAAGACTGTGTATTCTAAGATACTGCCTGAGTTCAAGCGCCTGGGATCCCTGCTTCCTCTGGGTTCTTGGATGTTGCGGGCAGAGCTGCCACCCAAGATCTGCTCAGTGCTCTGGCCCAGACTGGAAGGAACCCTGTAGGAATTTAAATGACAAGCAGATAGCCCAAATTCTAAAGCCAGTAGAAGAATCCTAGATAGATTCTTAGGGACAACTATTAATGATCAATAATCAATACTAATCAGTAATAGTAATCAATTACCTATAGTCAATACTAATTAAAGTGATATAGTAGAAAGACATCAAATGGGGAGGATTTGCTAGTGGGATGGTTCATGTTGACCATCAATTCAGCTTGATTTCAAAGGAACATAGAGACACACCTATGAGCATATCTGTAATTATTTTTTGAGAGATGACAAGCTATCCCAGGTAGTGCCCTTAGTGCATGGACTCTCCCTTTACCCCTTCCATGAAGAAAAAGCGAGGGAGAATGCTTACTTACAGATACTCTCTTTGAATATTTATGTGATTAATCAAATCCAGTACCACAGCCAGGCAGTGGTGACACATGCCTTTAATCCCAGCACTAGGGAGGCAGAGGCAGGAGGATGATGGTGATGGAATAATGATCAATAATTATGATAATCAATATTCAATAAAATCAATGGCTAATAATAAATACTAATCAATATCCAATAATGATCAATAATTGATGGCACATGCCTTTAATCTTAGCATTTGGAAGGCAGAGGCAGGGGAATTTCTGAGTTCAAGGCCAGCGTGGTCTACAGAATTAGTACCAGGATAGCCAGGGCTACACAGAGAAACCTGGTCTCAAAAAACATAACAAAACAAAACAAAACAAAACAAAACAAAACAAAACAAAAGAAGATAAAACAAATCCAGTACCATCAAAATTATGGCACTAAGAAGTTCCCAAAATCAATCAGGATATGTTCTCTCCTGTGAGTCACATATCCTCTAAAATAATTCCTAGACGTGTTAACACCACCATGTGAAGTTACACAGAAGTTTTGATAAAATTTATGCAAAATCATTTGTGTGTGGCAGCACATACCTTTATATCCAATACAGAAATAGCAGAGGCCGGTGGCTGTCCAGGAGTCTAACACAAGCCTGCTCTACATAGCAGGTTATAGTGCTACGTAGCAAGAGTTTCTCTCAACAAAACCAGAAGGGAGGATGAAAGAAGTAAGCAATGTTTACTATCCCCGTCACCACCATCATCGTCACCAATTATTGATCATCATTGGTTATCGATCACTGTTACTTATAGATTAGTATTGATTGTTGATGAGCATTGATTATTAATTGTCCCTTGGTGACAAGGCCATGGGATCAGCTTTTGTGATAATATAAGAACATGTATTGGGGTGCCCAAGTCTGATGACAAATTTTTGTTCAGAGTATATATATATATATATATATATATATATATATATATATATATATATATATATATATATATATATCATCATCATCATCCCACAGAGATGACTATGGCCATCAGTCACAAGGAACAGTGCCTCAGGCTTTTTCACATGAAGATGTAGTATCTCCATGTTCTCAGACAATTCAATAGGCATTATCCTGTCAAGAAAATGATGTTTTTTTAGATTCTCTGAAGCCTTTTAACCATCCAGCCAGGGACAGGATCTATATTTCTAGTGAGTAGAAGATTCTAAATTTTTCCCTTCTGGCAAAACCACACTGCAAATATTTTCTAGGATAAAATTTTTAGTGCCAGTTTATATTTTGTTACAGATTTAAGCAGATAATACATCCTGATATCTTACTTCATTTGCAGTACTAATGTTAAGTGTAAGTTAAATTTACAGAATGTATTTTTTATGTGAAATATATCAATGTGTATTGCACGTTTCACTGAAGTGAATTTGGCTATCTATCTTTTTCTACCTTTAGTAGAATTTTGAAAAGAGGACAGAAAACAACATCAACAACAAATCCATGATTGTTACAATAATTTCTATGTTTTATTTAGTGTTTTTTTGTGTATGTGTGTAAAACTTATTATATGTGTGTAAGACTTATTATAGAAATCACACTCTAATACATAATTGGCAATGTATATTCCATTGATCACTATTCCTCAAATCCATTTTTAATAGATATTCAGGGTTCTACTCAGAATCATGTATATTATTTATAAGACTTAATACCTTTCTTTTAAATAATATTATTTTTTCTTTTT
Source organism: Arvicanthis niloticus (assembly GCF_011762505.2). Taxonomy (NCBI): domain Eukaryota; kingdom Metazoa; phylum Chordata; class Mammalia; order Rodentia; family Muridae; genus Arvicanthis; species Arvicanthis niloticus. Next base: position 313,822 of record NW_023045021.1, on the reverse strand, counting down.
TTAAATTTTATTTAATATTTTATTAACATTTAAGATGCCATCCCCTTTTTCCATTTCCCCTCCCTAGAAAACCCCTGTCCCAGGCCCCCTCCTCTCCTTTTGGCTTTTATACAATTTTTTAAAATGTTAATCAAAGGATTTATAAGTTTGGTAATGCTCAATCAGAAGCGTAACCCAATACCCAACCTAGATATAAAAGTTATCTATGACTGGTGGAGATCTTTGAACATCAGCCTCCATGCCCCCTCTCAATTTCTCTCTCTCACCACCTAGCTTGTCCTCTCCTTCATCTTCTCTCCTTACTCCATCTCTTCCTCTCAATACTCCTTCCCACATAGCTCCTCCTACATATCACTCTTCCTGTTGAAGTAAAACTGTTCTCTCAAAATACAATTAGAGCATACTTATTCCTAATTGTACCAGTGAGGTACAAGATAGCCCTAATACCCAGTCCATCATTTTGTTGACTACCAGAACCTTTGTCATCTCTTCCAACAAAAACACTTACTTTTGATCCTCGCTTTTTTTGGCTTTATAATGAATGTCAGCTGAAAACTATCTACTCAGATATTTTCTCTCAAAATAAATAGCCAGGATTGGCAATGAGACTATAGGTCTTCAACCCTGTCAGCAATCCAGAATGACTGAGTTAACTGAACTTATAGGAAGCACTAAAAAGAGCTTCTAAAACTTAGCCAATTTATAGAGACTGCTGAACACCTGAAAAGCCCCTATACTACTGAACGATGGAGCATCAAATCTTCAGCCTTCTGGCCCAGAGTCTTCTGACAGACCTTAGTGATGCAGGATTATTAAGGGCTGAATACTCTGTCTAGGCAGATATAATCAGTCAACTATTCTGCATGTGTGTCCTTTTCTGGACAGTAATTTGTCTGTCGATGGAAAGAGGCAATTCTTGCCTAGTGGCTGTCACCTCACAACTGGCCTAACTACAAGGATGCTCAATTTCTTCTTAGAATCCACGACAGGAAGCTTTCAGGAGCAGACATGTCTCTAATCAGAATGGACATTACTATAAAATATTTGTAGTGTCATTCCTATGGACTTCTGACATTTTGAAAACCAACTATCCATGTAAGGTAACCTGGACTGTTGTCTGCTCACTCCTCTCAGCTATTTTTAAATAAAATATGGGAAACCTCCTAACAATAAACTCAAAGACATGAATTTGCTATACTCCCCTAACTCATAGGTTAACATTCCCAAATCAGTTAAAAAGTTAAAGAAGGACTGGGTCTAGGCCTTGTATTCCTAAATGGGTTATACAGGCATAATGCCAATGAGAGTATCAATATTCATCTCACATTTATATCAATAAGAAGCTCATACAAATAAAAACCTTAAATTTGAAATCAAAGTAAATTTTGTAACACTTAAGAGATTATAACATCATCTTGATAATAATTATACAGATTTCTACCAATGGGTTATGGCTATGCAATAAGTCCTAGCTAATCCTCCCTGTTCCAACAAAACCACTACTTTTCCCTCGAAAGACAGACCATTATTAACCACCTTAGTCCCCAAGCCCAGGAAATAGGGGCTCTGACCCTTCTTTAACTTCTTCAAGCTGATTATGGGCATTGAAATATTAGAATAGGGGTGGGGGGAAGAGAAAGTTGATAAGCCTCTGACACTGTGTCTTCACTGCATCCAGATGGAATTCCAGGACATCAGAGGTTTGGGCACGTCTGCTCAGTATGCTTGATGAGTAGATACACCAAGGCTGTGTATTCTTCTGCTCTGTGATCCTTGCCCTCCCGAGTGTGCCTCCAAACTCAGTATCCAGAGGGGAGCAGATCCGCTGGGAGACTGCTCAAGCCACCGGTATTCAGGCCAGAGGCAGAAGGTTTAAATAATATAATTTGTAACAAAATTTTACATAAGAATGTCAGTGCCTATAAATAACAACTGTAGAGTAACTTGTCTACCTAGAGTTATTCTTTTGTGTTTATCAGTCTTTAATTCATCATATTTCTTTGTATATATAAATGAATCACATGTATTTTGGTGATAAAATTGAACTCACTAGCTCATCTTTGAGTGTGTTGATGTGCCATTTCCTTGAAGGACAGAAAAGTTATTGTCTCCATCGAAGAGGTTGGGAACTTCCCAAGGAGAATGTTGGGAAACACACCTGGTCATTTACAGGAACAGCAAATGCTTTTGTTCATTGAGCAATACCCAAAATTTGACAGCAATTGAAAAAGTAAATCATTCTCTTATTTTTGTCTGTAGTAATTAAAAGACTAACATGTATGCAGAAACCTTAAATGCAACTTAAAAGTTGCATCTAAAGACAGGAGAAATATAACATGACTAGTTAGAGTTCTAACAAAAACTTGTATTGTGTCTTTTTTAAAGTGTTGTGCTTGATTGATTCTATGCTCTTCTGACATCATCTAAAGTTCTATAGAATCAAGCAAAGCTCCAGAGTGTCTACCTCGGACCTGAATGCGCCCGTCTCCAGGTGTCTTATCTGGCAGCTATGCTTACAGTAGCAGGGCAATCATCCAAGCGTTCTGAAGGAAGGTGGATGGACACTAAGGACCCTCTTCCTTAGAATCCAGAGTGCTACCTGGTCTGGTGCCACTGTCAGTGGCCAGGACAAAGAACTGTTAAATAAGCATCATGATTGTAAAGGGCAAAGGATGCTGAGAATAGTGTGCTCTCAAGTCCCTCTTGCTCCAGTATATTACCCTCTAACTGGAGGTCATCAGTGTTGCAGTGATGTCTATGGGGGTCTTAAAACTGAATGGAAAATGCTGATCCAGAACCCTGCTCCTCAGAGACTGTTAGGAGTAGACAATCACTTTGGTATTGTGCTATGGAAAGATGAAGTGATAGAATTTGAACAGAATGTAAAATGTATGGAATGATATTACAGATATTATTCTGTATTGTAAAGATGACATATTCTAGAAAAATTTATGACAACTCTTAGTCTTTCTGGATGGTGAAAGACATTTCTAAATGACTAAATAATACATATTACTGACAGAGAAACTTGATTTGGTATTCAAACACCTTGCCAGTATATTTCAGCAGGATTTGATATTGCTGGTTGAAAGGGCTTTGTTTGTTTCTCTGCTTTAATTGATTTATTTTGTGAATAATTTCTGTTTCACCATGGCTACACAGCCAATAAGCCTTGTGTAGTTTAGAAGCACATAAGCTCTTTCTATTATCTAATTATAATACTGTGCAATTCCTTTAGTGCTGTGCAACATTCTTTCTCCTTGTATTTTCCAAATGTTAATCATTCACTTTCTTTTTTAATACCAATATATCCAAATAATTTTCATTTAAAGGCATCTATATGCTTCCAGGAAATCCATTATTTTTCTTCAATCTGTGGTAAATTCTTTTCTTGACTACTTATGTATTCACAGTCCTTATCCCCATGCTAGTACGTGTCATAATTTTGATTCGCTTATCTGAATTTCCAGTTTGTCTTTTAAAGTCTTTGAAGAGACTAATTTTACATACCAGAATAATCCTGCTAAGCATGAAGAACTTGCTGCAGGGTTAATGGACAGAAAATTATTAGTATCAATTCAGATAATATATACCTTTTGAGAATTAACTTGGCAATTCTAATGTCAACACTAACTGGGTTTATCAATTTCAGTTATAGTGACTATGTTTACCTCACATAATCTATCAAGGTAAACTGGGTAGGAGTTATATTTACATGTATGACATTACTTGATTTATGATTGGCTAAGATTTCTGTGAATTATTTTCCACACTTGTGAAAATAAATATTCATAAATATTTTCATTAATACTAACATTATAAAGTTGTTCAGATTAAATAACTTTTTGCATAGTAAATTTAAAAATTAAAACAACTAAATAGTATATATTGTAGCATTTACTTCAGTGATTAATATTATTTTCTCAAGCTTTTCAAAGTTATTCTTTTTCTTTGTCAGACTACAAAGAAATCAGATTCACTACAGCACTTTCATGCATAGGCTTTTATTCACATACATATGCTTTATTGATTTTATTGCATGTGTTTAAAAGAATTTTTCACTGTTGTCTTGATGATTACCAAGTTCATTCCTTTGCATGAATAAACAACTGGATGCACTGGAACGACAGAGAAGACCATGCCTTGTCAACCACCACATTAGTAACTTTATTAATTTAGGATGGGAGAAGTCTGAGACTGGAAATCAGTTAAACAAAGTCTTGTTTGGATATTCAGTAAGCCCCTGGATTTCTTTTGTTTCCAGTACTGGACCTGTCTAGATGATCACCCAGGTGCTTTCCTGGTATTTTTCTTGTCAGAGAGTTCTGTAAACAAGAATAAACTATCTCAAGGAGACTGCCTATTTTTTTCCTTTCTGGTTATCTTTCTGTAACTCCTCCTCATGTGTATTTCTCTCTCTCTCTCTCTCTCTCTCTCTCTCTCTCTCTCTCTATATATATATATATATATATATATATGTATATATATATATATATGTGTGTGTGTGTGTATATATGTATATATACATATGTGTATATATATGTATATATATGTATATATGTATGTATATATGTGTGTGTATATATTTACATATATAGTATATAAAATATATAAAAGATATATAATATATAAAAGATATATAAATATATATAACTATAAATATAGATATAGATATAGATATAGATATAGATATAGATATAGATATAGATATAGATATAGATATAGATATAGATATAGATATAGATATAGATATAGATATAGATATAGATATAGATATAGATATAGATATAGATGATATAGATATAGATATATTTCTGAATATTTCTTACTTTATGGTTTTGTTTGTATGTGTGTGTGACTGGAGGTGGATGTTACAGGCATGTATGTATAATGTGTTTTCATGTAGATAGTGGCACATATGTATAGCTGTATCTGTATGTGTGTGCATGTGCCTGAAGTTTCTACATATTAATGTTATGTGTCTCTGATGAGTCTACACTTTATTTCCTGAAATACTGTTTGGTTTTTCTAGCCAGCCAGCTTGTCCCTGGGATTCCCAGTATTCAACTCTCCAGAATATAGGTGAGCAGCCACACTCACTCACTTTAAGTGTTTGACATCTGAACTTTTGTCCTTACATTTGTGTGGCAAGTGCTTTATCCAATCAACTAACTACCAGCTCATATTATTTCTAGAAAATGTTATTAAGAATTGACTTTTATGTCCTTTATTTCTTTCTTAGAAAGATTGTTGGTGGCATACATAAAAGCTGTTGACTTCTAAATGTTGATTTTGTATTATTCCTATTTGCTGAAAATGTTTATATATGGGTTTTCTGCTGAAGGCTTTAAAGCACAGGTCACATTTTCTGCAAATAGGGATCATTTGACTTCCTCCTCTCTTATTTGTACTCCTTGTGGTATATGAACTAGTATAGCACTCTGTAAACCACTACATAGGTTTTCAAATATAGACTTAGTATAAAACCTAGCTGTCACACTCCTGGACACACTTCTGTCACACTCAAAAGTTTCTATGTCCGACTACTGACATACATTCAATGCATGTTTATTACTGCAGTGTTCACACTAGCTAACAAATGGAACTTTCTTGAGCTTAATAGAAAAAAAAAAAAAATATATATATATATATATATATATGTGTGTGTGTGTGTGTGTGTGTACATACATACATGTGTGTGTATATATATATGATGGTATTTTAGGAAACAGAAAACATAGGTGAAAACATGGCATTTGGAGTCAAATGGCTGGAAGGAGAGATTGTTATGTTAGGTGAAGTAACACAGATTTAGAGAGAGGGATATAACATTTTTTTCATGTGGGTTTGACATATTATTTCTATAGGTGAGAACAGAACCCAGGCCCTTGTGCTTGCTAGGCAAGCACTCTACCACTGAGCTACATCCCCAACTCCAAGGTAATTTTTATATATTTTAATGTATGTGTCTGGTTGAGTGAAGGTAGTTTATTAAACTAGAAAATGAAGCATAAAAGAGTAAAACAAATCTTGAGAAGAAAAATAGAAAAGCATAATAGAGTAAATATCATATAAAAAGATGAATGGTGTTTAGTAATTACTGTATTACTACTGTGATAAACCACCATTATGTAGGCAAATTATAGAGGAACAGATTTTTTTAAGAGGGCTGACATTTTATTAAGGATGTTGTTTCTAACCACTTTTTCCCCTTTTTTATTGAATATAATATTTACATTTCAAATTTTATCCCCTTACCGCATTCCCCCCACCACCCAGGAACCACTTATCCCATCCCCCTCCTCCTGCTTCTATGAGGGTGTGCACCTACCTAACCCCCACTCACCCCTCCCCACCCTCAGATCCCCCCCCAATCAGTGTTCAGCCTTGATAGGACCAGAGATCTCCTCTCCCACCTATGCCCGAAAAGGCCTTCCTGCCCTACATATGCAGCTGGAGTCATGTGTCCCTCCATATGTGCTCCAAGGCTGGTGGTTTAGACCCTGGGGAGCTCTGGCTAGTTGGTATTGTTGCTCTCCAAATGGGGCCACCAACACTTTTGGCTCCTTCAGTTTACTCTCTAACTTCTCCATTGGGAACCTTTGACCAGATTAATGGTTAGCTGTGAGTATCTGCCTCTGGGTATGTCAGACTCTGGGGGACCTCTAAGGAGATAGCCTTATCTGGCTGCTGTCAGCTTTCCCTTCCTGTCATATATATCAGCGTCTATTCTGGGTGACTGCACATGGGATGAATACCCAGGTGGAAAGGTCTCCCTACAACCTCTCATTCAGATTCTGTCCCACACTTTGTCTCCATATTTGCTCCCTTGGGAGTTCAGTTACTCCTTCTAAGAAAGAACTAGGAATCCACACTTGTTCTTCCTTCTTCATGAGCTTCATGTGGTCTGTTAGTTGAATCTCTGTTGTTTCAAACTTTTGAGCTAGTATCTGCTTATCTGTGAGTAAATACCATGTGTACACATTTGTGATTGGGTTACCTCACTCAGGATGATATTTTCTAGTTCCATCCATTTACCTAAGAACTTCTCGAATTCATTATTTTTAATAGCTGAGTAATATTCCATTGTGTAAATCTACAACATTTTGTATCCATCCTCTGTTGAAGGGCATCTGGGTACTTTCCAGCTTCTAGCTATTATAAATAAGGCTGCTATGAACATAGTGGAGCATATGTCTTTGTTATATGTTGGGGCAATTTCTGGTTATATGCCCAGGAGTGGTATAGCTGCGTCTTCAGGTAGTGCTATGTCCAATTTTCTAAGGAACCACCAGACTGACTTCAAGAGTGGTTGTACCAGCTTGCAACCCCACCAACAATGAAGGAGTGTTCCTCTTTCTTCACATCCTTGCCAGCATCTACTCTCACCTGAATTTTTGATCTTAGCCATTCTTACTGGTGTGAGGTGGTATCTCAGTGTTGTTTTGACTTGCATTTCCCTGATGACTAAGGATGTTGAGCATTTCTTAAGGTGCATCTCGGCCATTCGTGTTTCCTCAGTTGAGAATTCTTTGTTTAGCTCTGTACCCCATTTTTAATGGGGTTATTTTGTTGTTGTGCGTCTACTTTCCTGAGTTCTTTGTATATATTCGATATTAGCCCTCTAATGGATTTAGGATTGCAAATGAACTTTTCCCAATCTGTTGGTTGCTATTTTGTCTTGTTGACAGTGTTCTTTGCCTTACAGAAGCTTTGCAATTTGATGAGTTTGCATGTGTCAATTCTTGATCTTAGAGCATAAGCTATTGGTGTTCTGTTCAGGGACTTTTCCCCTGTGCCTAGGTATTCGAGGATATTTTCCAACTTTTCTTCAATTAGTTTCAGTGTATCTGGCTTTATGAGAAGGTCCTTTATCCACTTGGACTTGATGTTTGTACAAGGGGATAAGAACGGATTACTTTGCATTCTTCTACATGCTGACCTCCAGTTGTGCCAGCACCACTTGTTGAAAATGCTGACCTATTTCCACTGGATGGTTTTAGCTCCCTTGTCAAAGATCAATTGACCATAGGTGTGCTTGTTCATTTCTGGGACTTCAATTCTTTTCTATTGATCTTCCTGCTTGTCTCTGTACCAATACCATGCTGTTTTTATCACTACTACTCTGTAGTACAGTTTGAGGTCAGGGATGGTGATTCCTCCAGAAGTTCTTATATTGTTTAGAATAGTTCTCGCTATCCTAGTTGTTTTGTTGTTCCAAATGAATTTGTAAATTGCTCTTTCTATCTCTATGAAGGGTTGATTTGTACTTTTGATGGGGATTGCATTGAATATGTAGTTTGCTTTTGGCAGGATGGCCATTTTTACTAAGATAATCCTGCCAATCCAGGAATATGGGAGATCTTTCTATCTTCTGAGATCTTCTTCAATTTCTTTCTTGAGAGACAGGAAGTTTTGTCATACAGATCTTTCAATTGCTTGTTTAGATTCACTCCAAAATATTTTAATTTATTTGTGGCCATTTTGAAGGGTGTCATTTCCCTATATTCTTTCTCAGCCTGTTTTTCCTTTGAGTCGAGGAATGATACTGAGTTGTTTGAGTTGATTTTATATCCAGCCCCATTGCTGAAGTTGTTTATCAGGTTTAGGATTTCTCTGGTGGAAGTTTTAGGGTCACTTAATATTCTATTATATCATCTGCAAATAGTGAAATTTTGACTTCTTCCTTTTCTATTTGTATCTCTTTGACTTCCTTTTGTGGTCTAATTGCTCTAGCTAGGACTTCCAGTACTATATAAAATAGGTAAGGTGCGAGTGGGCAGCCTTGTCTACTCCCTGATCTTAGTGGGGTTTCTTCAAGTTTCTCTCCATTTAGTTTGATGTTGGCTACTGGCTTGCTGTATATTGCTTTTACTATGTTTAGTTATGGACCTTGAATTCCTGATCTTTCCAAGCCTTTTTACATGAAGGGATATTGAATTTTGTCATAAGCTTTCTCAGGTTCTAGTGAGATGATCATGTGGTTTTTTTTTTCTTTGAGTTTATTATGTAGTGGATTACATTGATTGATTTCTGAATTTTGAACCATCCCTTCATTCCTGGGATAAAGCCTAATTGATCATGATGGATGATTATTTTTGTTCTTGGATTTGGTTTTTGAGAATTTTATTGAGTATTTTTGCATCATATTCATAAGAGAGATTCGTCTGTAGTTCTCTTTCTTTGTAGTGTCTTTCTATGGTTTAGGTATGAGCATAATGGTAGGTTCATAGAATGAATTGGGTAGTGTTCCTTCTGTTTCTATTCAATGGAATAGCTTGAAGAGGATTGGTATTAGGTCTTCCTTGAAGTTCTGATCGAATTCTGCTCTGAAATCATCTGGCCCAGACATTTTTTTGGTGGGGTGATTTTAATGATTGCTTCTATTTCTTTAGGAGTTATGCAACTGTTTAGATAATTTCTCTGCTCCTCATTTAACTTTGGTACCTGGTATCTATCTAGAAAATTGTCCATTTCATCCAGATTACCCAATTTTGTTGAGGAACGGCCTCTGTAGTAGGATCTGATGATTTTTTTAAATTTCCCCTGTTTCTGTTGTTATCTCTTTCTTTTCAGTTCTGATTTTAATAATTTGAATACTGTCTTTGCACCCTTTGGTAAGTCTGGCTAAGGGTTTGTCTATCTTGTTGATTTTCTCAAAGAACTAGCTCCTGGTTTTGTAGATATTTTGTATAGTTCTTTTAGTTTCAACTTGGTTGATTTCCGCCCTGAGTTTGATTATTTCCTGCCATCTACTCCTCTTGGGTATATTAGCTTCTTTTTGTTCTAACGCTTACAGATGTGCTGTTAAGTTGTTAATGTATGCTCTTTCCACATTCTTTTTGTAGGCACTTAGTGCTATGATTTTTTCTATTAGTACTGCTTTCAGGGAGTCCCACAAGTTTTGATAAGATGTGTCCTCATTTTAATTTAATTCTAAAAAGTCTTTAATTTCTTTCTTTATTTCTTCCTTGACCAAGTTATCATTGAGTAGAGTATTCTTCAGTGTCTAATTGTATGTGGGCTTTCTGTTGTTTTTGTCCATGTCAAAGAAGAGTCTTAGTTCATGGTGGTCTTATAGGGTACAATGGATTATTTCAATCTTTTTTTATCTGTTGAGGCCTGTTTTGTGACCAATTATATGGGCTATTTTGGAGAAGATACCATGAGATGCTGAGAAGAAGGTATATTCTGTTTCAGGATGAAATGTTCTATAGATGTCAGTTAAGTCCAATTGATTCATAACTTCTGTTAGTTTCATTGTGTCTTGGATTAGTTTCTGTTTCCATGATCTGCCCATAGCTGAGCATGGGGTATTCAAATCTCCCACTATTATTGTGTAGGGTGCAATGTATGCTTTAAGCTTTAGTAAAGTTTCTTTTATGTATGTGGGTGCCCTTGCATTTCAGGCATAGCTGTTCAGAATTGTGAGTTCCTCTTGGTACATTTTTCCTTTGATGAATATGAAGTGTTCTTCTTTATCTTTTTTGATTACTTTTGGTTGAAAAATGATTTTTTTTGATATTAGAATCACAACTCCCACTTGATTCTTTGGACCATTTTCTAGGATGATTGCAGTCCAACCTTCTGAGGTAGTGTCTGTCTTTTTCACAAAGGTCCATTTCCTGTATGCAGCAAAATGTTGGGTCCTGATTACTTATCCAGTCTGATAGTCTATATCATTTATATTGGAGAATTGAGTCCATTGATATTAAGAGATATGAAGGAAAAATGAATGTTGTTTCCTGTTATTTTTGTTATTGGCATTAAGGATATGTTTGTATAGCTACCTTCTTTTAGGGTTGTTGGAAGATTACTTTCTTGCTATTTCTAGGTTGTAGTTTCCCTCCTTGTGTTGGAGTTTTCCAACCATTATCCTTTAAAGTGCTGGATTTGTGGTGAGATATTGTGTAAATTTGGATTTGTCATGGAATATTTTTGGTTTCTCCATAAATATTGATTGAGAGATTTGCTGGGTATAGTAGTCTTTGCTGGCATTTGTGTTCTCTTAGAGTCTGTAAGATATTGGTCCAGGATCTTCTGGCTTTTATGGTCTCTGGTGAGATATCTGGTATAATTCTTATAGGTCTGCCTTTATATGTTACTTTACATTTTTTTCTTACTGGTTTTAGTATTTTTTCTTTGTTTTCTATATTTGATGTTTTGACTATTATGTGGCAGGAAATATTTCTTTTCTGGTCTAAACTATTTGAAGTTCTGTAGGCTTCTTGTATATTTATGGGCATCTCTTTATTTAGGTTAGGGAAGATTTCCTCTATAATTTTGTTGAGGGTATTTACTCGTCCTTTAAGATGAGAGTCTTCCCCCTCATCTATACCTATTATCTTTAAGTGTGGCCTTCTCATTGTGTCTTGGATTTTCTCTGTTTGGTTAGAATCTTTTTTGTATTTTGCATTTTCTCTGACAGTTGTGTCAATGTCTTCCATGGTATCTCCTGCACATGAGATTCTCTCTTCTATCTCTTGTATTCTGTTGGTGATACTTGTGTAGATGACTGCTGGTTTTTGTTTTTTTTTTTTTTGGTTTTCTATCTCCAGTGTAGTCTCCGTTTGTTTTTCTTATTTATTTATTCACTTCCATTTTTATATCCTGGATGGGTTTGTGTAATTCCATCTCCTGTTTCATTGTGTTTTCTTGCAGTTCCTTAAGGGATTTATGTGTTTCCTCCTTAAGGGTTTCTATCTGTCTACAAGTGTTCTCCTTAAGTTCTTGGAGAGTGTTATTTAAGTCTTTCTTAGAATCCTCTATTATTGTCATGAGAAGTGATTTTAACATTAAATTCTGCTTTTGCGGTGTGATGGTGTGTTCAGAGATTGCTATGATGGGGGAACTGGGTTTTGATAATGCCATGTAAATTTGGATTATATTGCTTACATTCTTGTGCTTTACTTTTGTCATCTTGTTAACTGTAGTGCTGTCTGTACTTGTTGTCTCTAAATAAACACTGCCTCTCCAGTCATCTTTCTTATGTCTGATCTCCTTGGGGTCCAGATGTCTCTGTGATCTTCCCCAGCTGCACTGAGTACAGTGGTACCTCTAGGATGCCTCAGGATATGGTGCCTCCAAAGTAGCAGACTAGCTAGATGTCTGCTGTTCTGGGTGCAATGTCTCCTCTAGGATGTCTCAGGATAAGGTGCCCACTGTTCTGAGTGCAGTGTCTCCCCTAGGATATCTCAGGATATGCTGTCTGAAACCCTGAGTTCAGTTGTTCCTCTGTTGCTCTGTGTTGAGTGGACCTTCCAGAATGTCTTGGGAAGAATCTGGGGTCCACACAAGAGCAGACAGGGCAGAGGTCTGGTCCAAGGCTCAGATCCTGGAGAGGGGTAGAAGTGGAGTGCTATTCTGCAGGGGTGGAGAGGGCTGTGTATCCGCTGGAATCGGAGCACACTAAGCACCCAGCTACGGGTTTAGGGCAGTGTGTAGGTCTTCTTACCAATGTCTGTGGAATCCATGGATTCTCCATGATGTCTCTGGCTAATCTGGGTCAATGCAAGACCAGACCAGGCAGAGATAAGCATTCATTTGTATGGGTTTCATCTTGAGGAATGCACTTTAAGTGAAATCAGTTACCCTTTGTTCACTCCTACAAGTTCTCTACAACATTAACCTAGCATGTCTTGCAGGCAGAAAGGATTCATAACAAAGGTTTTGTGGCTGTGTTAGAGTTTACACTTTTCTTTTGTTAGACTCCAGAGTATCTTCCTGAAAGAAAGGTACTAGAATGTAAGAGTGATGGCCCTGTGTAGGCAACAGCTTGCTTTCTTCATGATCACTGATTTGTGTTGGTATTTTCCTCAGCAGTGGAGCCCCAGAGTCAGTTTGCAGAGAGCAGCCCATTGTCTTTGACAGTGTTCTCAGTTGATTGGAGATTTGCATGGCATCCCCATGGCTAACAACTCAATCGAGTAGAACTTAGTACTTGTACTGTTAGCATTGTTTGGTAACATGAGATGGACAATTGTCACTCAGTCTCCTTCCTTAATAGGAGATTAGGCTTTAGGCTCACCTTTACATATTTTAGAAAATGGTCACTTCTCTAGGTTTTTATATCATGCATCAAATGCCTCTCAATTCCAACTATCTCTCCCTGTACTCTCTCCCTCAATGCAATCTCCTTACCCATGCCACTTGACCTTTCATTCTTGTCCATCCCAGTCTACCAATACATTCTACTCTATTTCCCCATACCATTGGCATCCATGTAACCACCCCAGTCCCTTCTTATATACCTGACTTCTGTGAATCTACAGACTGTAGACTACACATCACTTATATAGTATCAAATGTCTTAGTGTTTCTATTGTCACAAACCACTATGACCAAAAGCAAGTTGGGAAGAATAGGACTTACTTAGCTTACACTTCTGTATTGCTCGTCATCATTGAAGGCAGACAGAATAGAAACTGAAATGGTGCAAAAACCTGGAGGCAGAAGCTGATGCAGAGAACAGGGGTGGGTACTGCATAGTGGCTAGTTCCACATGATTTGCTCAGTCTACTTTCTCATAGAAAACTCAGAGCCACAAATCCTGTGATGGTAGTACCAACAATGATCAGGATCCCTCCTATCAATCTTTAATTAAGAAAATGCCCTTCAGTCTTGCCTTCACAGCCCGGTTTTAAGGAAGCATTTTCTCAATTGAGCTTCTCTGCTCTTGGATGATTGTACCATGTGTCAAGTTGACCAAAAAAAAAAAAAAATCCAGCCCAGTTAATTTCAACATATAAATCAATAAATACCAAATATATTTTCCTGGGACTGTGTTATTTTACTCAGGATGATTTTTTTCTATTTCCATCCATTTGTCAGAAAATTTATGATGATGTTAATTTTTCATAACAGCTGAGTAATATTCCACTGTATAAATATACCACATATTCTTCATCAATTATTTATCTTATTGAGATATAGGTTGTTTCCAGTTGCTGGCTATTATGAAGGCAGCAGCAATTATCATGGTTGAGTAAGATGAAGCATTTTGGAAATCTTTTCCACCAATCAGGTGTCTCTGGATGAGTCTCCCTCTTGATTTATGATTTTGCTAATTGGGATATTCTCTCTTTGCCTTTTAGGTAATTGGTTAAGAGTTTGTTGATCTTAGCAATCTAATGTCTAATGTCCAGACATTCTAAATTGGGGGAAAGAATAACAAGACATGCCTCTTTAGACCAAACAGTTTTAAAATCTGTGCCATCAGAAGATGAGAGCTGGAAACCACCATTCTTTCAAAAGAGTAGTAAGAGCTTACAAATCTGACAAGAGGGGTACAAAGCATAAAACTGAGACCCATAGAAAACTCACTTCTTCTGCAAAAGGAGACTGTGAATCTTTGCCATCTCCTGAGAAGGGTCTCAGAAGTATCACATCTCTGCAAGGCATTCACAGACAGTCCAATTATACAAAAAGCACATCAAAAGTGTCCTCTTTTGGCCATAGCAACACTCAATATTTTAATTCTGAACATAAGACTTGCAAACCATACTCATTGTCAAAAAAGGAGCTCAGACATTCTTCATCTTCCTAGGAAACTGAAAAACACTCCCCAAGAGGGCATAACATCCTCTATCTCTACAGAAGAGTGCACACAAACCAATCCCTCTCATAAAGAGAGCCTCTGGCATTTCACCTCTCCTCATGAGATTCCCAGACAAAAGAAAATTTAAAAATGTGTCTTCTAATCAACAATTGATGAAACATTCAGGTTCTGCCCTAGGAAACTTCATTCTTACCTCTTCTTCACAACAAGGCATCAGAGCATCCCAGCCTGCCAAATGGAAGCTTTAAGAAAGCATATTTCAAGAGGATTGCCTGGTCCCTACTTTTCTTTACCATGGCATCTTCAATTTTTTTTTTAAATCTAAAAGCCACCCTGATGTTTTTGCACTGTGTGCCCCATAAAAACAACAGGAGTTTTAAATTTTTTCTTCTAGTCAATCATTTGTCAAACCTACAACTACCACTCTTAGCTGCCTCACATGTATATTAAAGCATCAGGTAGGTTCCTCTGACTAAAGCATGGTAAGGATTCCTTTTCTGATTAAGAATAGCTCACAATTTGTAGTCAAAACAGCATGGTATAAAATGTGCTCCTCATGGAGAATAGCATGTGCTTCTTCAGATCAATGTGGATGTAAGCCTATTTGATCTGACCTAATTGCTGAAAAATCAACTATCACTATCTTAGTTTAACTGAGTGCATCTTACTCTGATCCCCTGAAATTATGTCCTCTATCCAAAGAGTAGGACTCTGGTGACTTAAGATCTAATGTCTAAGAGTAGTTTATAAAGTTATAAACCCAGCATATATATTTTAAAGTTGGTCAGCAAAAACAAGAAATCTAAGCCATATTCAAAAATAGGCAGCTGATTTATCAGGAAACCTAGCTGGGAACTGCCCCTTAGTGTGACAGAGACTGATTCCATTGCTGCCTGTCCTGCATGACATGAATGTTCTAGGTTATCGTGAAGACTGAATAAGGAAATGATTCAGCCTTCTCTACTCTCCAACTTGATTTTTGATCTTCCCCTGATACAAGAGTCTTTGAAATTTTTGCTTTCTCTGACATTTGCCTCTAAAAATTGGTATTCTTAATAGTTTCTGGATATGCCAACATTCTTATTCTCTTCATTGGTAATTGTAATTGTGTTTCTGACACATAACCAGAAAGACACACACTTTCCCCAGTCACTGAAGTGGGCCTCAAATCATTGTCAAGGGCTCATGTGGTCCTTGGGCATATTCTGTCTTTACCAGGTAGGCAGATGCACTCCAGTTTTTCTCACATAGGCTTTAGACCTACAGTGTAAGAACTACTGATCTTCCAAATTTCTGTATGAATAAAGAGAACTTCTGATCTATGCGCTTTGAACCAGGGATCCTCAGATCTTCCCATATAGCCTAAGTGACCTTATTCTTAATTATCTAGAAACAGTGTGCCTCACAACTTTCACCAATAACACAAGTTTTTTTCAGATGTACTTCCTCAACATCAAATGTGACAGTGACATTCCAATGTTCAGGGGAGCATTAACATACAATACGTTTGAGATTCTGAAACCTCAGACATTCTTCAATTGGTCAAATTGATCTCAGAGGTACCACCTAAGAAATAACTTATCACGTAAGTCCCCAATGACAAAAAAGGTCCTGAGACCTATGACATAATAAGCAAAGAATTTAAGTCCTTTACAACATATTAAGAAGGCTACAGATATAACCCCTACTATCAGCATGCAATAGAATTGATGAAGTCACAATTGGGCCCAAGATGAACCCATCCAGAAGGACGATTTATGCCTCCAGCTAATAACTCCATCAAGCCATGCCCCCTCAGAGGTAAACTAACACATGACATTAAGGGGACTGATACCATTTTGAAATATCTTCAGAAGAGGACTTTAGTTCTCTTATCTCTAATCACAGCAGCACCTGACATTAAGGGTATGCCAAAGATGTCAGCTGACCTGGAGAATAAAAAACATTTTATTCTTCCTCTGTCTGCTCTGAAGTGGTCTTAGACATTCCACTCTGATGAAGAAAGCAATAGAACTGTCTTTGTGAATGAAGAGTGTGTCTCAAACATTTAGGCTTGCCTGTAATGTGCTTCAGACTGAATCCTTTTCACTAAGAATGCACAGAAGCTTCTCTCTTTTTTCATGGCAGACTCTGGCCTACCATTCAACTAAGAGAAACCAGAGATTCTCACTCAGATTTTATTGGTCAGGAAACACAACTTTGACCAGAGAAAAAACCTCAGAGAACTCTGGTTTCAAGTCCAATGCCCACAGAGTGTTCAACTCAAACTAGATCCAAGCCCAGGTATCTTTAATCTGATCACCAGAAAGGTAACAATCCTCCACACACCAGTGCAGCTTATTTTAAGTTTAAATAGGGAACAGATCCATGGACTTTGACCCAACTAGTCAGAAGAAACCTCAGAATACTGTCAAGTCTGGAGTGGAGTCCTCAAAAATAAAAATTTTCTAGAGTTCTCTGAAGATGTGGAGCCTAGAGTGCCTGGAACAACTGCCTCTACAGAAGGTAAACATGGATACTTCCCTACTCTCCAACAGGATTGAGGGCATTTCTCTTTTCCATAATTTTGGCATTTTTTTCCTCTCATGATTGAGACCTTAAAAGTTACCCCTTTGACTCAGTAGACTCTCATAACAATTCCTTTTTCTCAGCGGCCTTTGGGATATTTTACCTCTGACAAAGGAGTATTTCTGTTTTTAATCAACGTTCACAGAAATAAACGGGAGGAAGCAAATTGTGGAACCTTATACTACTTCCTTGAGTAAAGTCACATGACACGTTGCAAAATCATCAGTCTATCATAATTCTGGTTGGTTAAACATAAGTCTCAGGAGGTAATCATGTTAAGGGCACATACCCATGAAGATCATAAGTCATGGTAACTGTATTTGGTCTCCTGCTGCTTCAGCTAAAGATATGAATACTGTAGACAGGGAAAAACAGTTTGAAGTTGAGGCAATGCTAAGATCTCATGAGCTAAGGTAAGCAAATTTATTTTTGCTTAAAATATTATGGGGATTTTTATTCTGTGATCATCTCTCCTGTCATAAAAATATCAGGATCTCTTTTCTTTCCTAGGATACTCACTCCTTCTACCTTTGATTAAGGAGACCTCATATTTTCTCACTGAAGCAAAGGAAGACTCAGATCATTACAGTGTGTTCGAAGGTTTAAACATTTATTTAGTTTGAGGAATCCCATACAACTTACATCCTCAACATCTCTGTGAGTTTTCATGTCAGTGACTTCTCTTTAGGCTCCATAATCAGAAGAATTTGTGTTAAGTCCCTTTCAAATTTAAGGGTCTCTAGATTTCCCTTATTCAAAGAAGAAATAATGTATGTTTTTTACTTGACAGAGTGTGTATGTCAAAGATTCTTCATTGCATCATTAATGAACCTACAGTTTTCCTTGAAGTGAAGGAGAAATCTGTGAAACAATAGGAAAAAATATCTGAGGTTCAGTCCATAATATCAGAAATTTGTGGACTATAGTTTCTCAAATTTCTCCCTCAACTCAAGGAAAACTGTAGGTTCAGTAATGATGATATAAAGAACCTTTGACATGCATACTCTGTCAATCAAGAAGCACATGTTCTAACTTCTTGGAATAAGTGAAATCTTCACACCCTTAAATTTGAAAGGGACTTAATACCAATTATTCTGATTACATGGCTGACAAAGAAGCCACTGACATAAAAACTCACAGAGATGTTCATGAAGGTGTACGGGATTCCTCAACCTAAATGAATGTTTAAACCTCATTTGGACAAAAGGGAATGATCTGAGCCTCCCTTTGCTTCAGTGAGAAAATAAAATTTGATGTCTCCTTAATCAAAGGTAGAAGGAGTGAATACCCCTAACAAGAAGGAAGGTCCTGAATTCCTTGTGACAGGAGAGATGACCAGAGTATAATAATTTTCATAATGTTTTGAGCAAACATCTGCTGACAATGGTTTCTTCAGAGAATACATATCCAGTCATAGAATCCTCAGTTCTAGTTCTCTAGGAGGTCTTAAAGTTTCCCTTATGACCTTAGTGACAAGACATTCCCAAGTTACTGAAGGGATAGCATACCATTTGGAATGGATATCCTGGCTCTTAACATGATGTTTTTATACCTGACAGCAACAATCTGAGCCCTGATCTAGCTTTTATTTTTCAGATTGCCACTTGAAATGGAGCAGGTCTATCTTTGTTGCCCATGCCTCTGCTGCTGATAAACAGCTTGTGGAGAACATAGAAAGAAAGATTACAAACTAATTTGTGAGAAAAATAATTATGATTGCTGGGAAGCACATAGCTGAGTCTTAGAACACATGGGTATTCTGGACTGTGAGGACATTGGCACCTGATATGGTATTTTCTGTAACTACTTTCAATTCTCAATGTAATCTTTTGCCTGAGCAATTATGTGATCTTTTTTCTCTTCCTTATCCTCCCAACATATTATCTCTCTCAAAAAATGGGACCAATGACCTTCTCACATATGGACAAAGTAGTTTTTCTACCTAAATGACCAGGCATAGACCCAAAAGTGACTCTTTTTTTTTTAAAAAGGGACCCTAGTCCACACTGGTTGGAGGCACATAGTCGAAGTTTAGAATAAGAGCATAGAACCTGTGCCATCTGATGCCAGGCAAATCCATAGAAATGTAATAATGTTGACATTTCTGTCTCAATCAAGGTAGCTGAACAAACTAGAAATAACCTAGCCAGCAACAGGCATTCAAAACATTGGGGAAGAGAAATAAGTTGGTGCCTGCTTTCTCTCAGAATGAACACAAACTAAAAAGATACAAAACTCTGAGTAAGAACTGGAAACTTAGGATCACTGCTAGAAAGTTTCTCCACTGTATTAAATACTCAGGACCTTTACCTTTGACAGAATTGTATATGGCACCTTCACACTGCTTGAAGGAGATTCTTTCAATAAGGCATCAGAGTTTTCCTTTCTTACATGGGGTTCCCTTTTCTGAGTGTTAACTTACTACTTCTCATTACATTGAACAGAATTGCAGAACTCTCCTAGGACTCGCATTTCCCTAGACCTCATTTGCCAAGTGAGGCCTTGAGCACTTATTACACCTTACGTGGTCTTTGTATATTCCTAGTCCTTCCAAGTTGCTTTGAGTCTGTTCTCATTAAAGGGCTGTCAGATTAAGGGAGCCTTATACCACTAATTCAGCAAAAAAGAGCATCTAACATTTCCTGTCTTCCCAATAGGATTGTGGTTCTATTGTCTACCTCCACCCACAAAATGTATTTTAGACCTTCAATTTCTGTGAAAGGGGAACTTGGAAATCAAAGTCTATTGTAAAGGCTCTCAAAGAAGCCCCTGTGTCAAAGCAGTGTTTTAAACCTCGATCGTCTACACTAGGGGAATTCAGGTCCCCTAGCAAATGAAGATCCTCCAGACAATCTCTTCTGCCCATTCCTCACAAACCCTTCTATTAACTAAATTTTCTTTAAATCCTTCACAAGATTAGAATTGCCACTGCCCTTCTATACTTAAGAATTAAGGAGATGTCAGGGGCAGCCCTGCTTATACACTGAAAACCTAAAATCAACCATACACCTAAAATCAGCAATAGGCTTGACATACTTGGTCTTGGGACTCTGTGGAAAAGCACAGAAACAGATTGTTATTAGCTCTTTTAAACAAGAAGCTTTGGTAGAAAGTTACCAAGTCTTTGTCATAGAACTTGTAAATAGGTAGTCATTTTGGATAGTACCAACTTAGATAAAAAGAACCAGAGTGGTGGAGTCAGGGAGATGAGGACACAAGGGAAGTTGAACAGAGGCCACAGGGGGTGTTGGGAAATGAACCTTCTCCATTGGCATTTGTCTCAACACTGGCATCCCACATAGCAGCAGGAGGCACTTCACTGGACACATGGCACTCTTTAAGCTCTTCTGTGCATACACAAGGCCTTCAGTTTCCCTGGATTGAGCTCAGAGTGTGGTGGTTTGAGATGAAAAGAGCAGCCCCCACAAAAACCTTGGTCTACTTACCCAGTCACACAGGTTGGTATCTCAGGTATCCATCAGTGAGTTCTGGTAGATGCTGCCTCAAAAGTCATCCAATCATCTGTTGTGCACAAAGGCCCAGATGATCTTGCTGCCCAATTCCAAAATCTCACCTGCATTCCAGCTAGCACGATGAGCTGAGGACAAGGACATACCTAAACAAGAAGTGAATATTTCATCTCGATATGCCCTCTTGTAAACCAAGCTCTGGCTTCGGGCACACAATTTTAAACTCCTACAAAATAAGCATCTCCAGGCATCTGACCAGGATACCTGGCAACAATTATGAACTAATTCAAGCTCCCTCAGAATCTCTGTCTACTCTAAAACACTCCATCCCACCTCCATCACTCCCCAGCCATTCACAAACTGCCATGGAGCACTCTGTGGACACTTCTATCTTCTTTATGCCTCTAAAGTCCCCAAGTCTCTCTCACCATGGATCCTTCTTTCTGTATCCTAGCACACACTCAACTATCTTCCTGATTGAACAATAGGCATGCACGAAACTCAGAGCTCTCTGAAGAAATTCAAGTAGACCCAATTTGACAGGCACCTTGACACAAAGCACAATGAGCATTTATCTCATGTCTCACCAGGATCCCTGCAGCATATGTCCTCCACTCACCCATTCTTCCTAGACCAATTCACACCAAGGTCCCTTAGCGAGCCTCATAAAAATTCTCAAGGTGCCATCAAACTTTCTCTGCAAGTTGCTCACTCCCACAGCCTGATAACAACTAGTTGGCTATATATGTAAATGTCTGTCTGACTGTCATTCTCTCTTTTTATTTATCTATATATGTGTCATTTATCTATCTATTTATCTATCTCTTTATTTATATTTTATACCTACTTATCTATATATCTACCAGCCTTCCTACCTACCTATCTACTTACCTACCTACCTACGTACTTACACACCTTCTAATATCTCCTTTTGTGTCACCAATACATACACTTCCAGTTATATTTTCTAGGGCAGAATCACCTTTCTGTTTACCAGATGATAAGTTCCATTTTCATTTGTGAAATGATTTTTAGTATCAACCAACAAGCCTTCCTTTTTGAGAACTGAGTGTCTCCAGAGGTCTGTTGCTCTGTAGAGAGCTTAAGTCAAAGCTGCATGGTGCTCAGGCCTGGGAGGCTGTGCTTCCCTAGTCAGGATACCCAAACCTGATGTTGCAGGCCCTCCTCTCTGGTCAGCTGAACCTTGCTCACCCACAGTTTTCCCTTTGGTCTAGTAGTCCACAGGAGTTCTTATTCCAGCTTGTACATTCAGAATAAACTGGCTACAAGCATGTCTGCCACTATGTTCATGGTCACATATATGTGAACTTGCAAGAGAGAATACTCCTGCACTTTTGTGTGTGCATGCATTCTCCTGACTATAAGGTTTGGAAATATGGATTTTTGTCCATAAGTGTCAAGTAAAGTGGAGGTTGTGCATGGTAGAGATGGAAATGTCACCCATCACAGGAGCTTCTCAACTGCAGGACAGCTGCCAGGCACTGAAGGGTGCAGCAGGAGAGAGTCAAGCAATAAGAGGTGTCAGCCTGTACTTGCAAAGGATCCTGTGAGAGCCCTACATAAACCTCATTCTAACCTGGACCCTAGGGGCTGAGCATCAGTATCAAAGGCCTGGACTTGAGGACTAGGAGCTGGGCCCGCCCACTCAGTGCCCAGCCACAACACTGGGACGGGGCCAGGTGGAGTGATGGATCCAGACTGAGGCTGACTGGTTTTCCCTCACAAAGGTTCCCTAAGCTCAAGCCAGTTCACTATTTTGAAGATGCAGACTCCTCTGCCCATGGTTACACTCTCACAAGATGCCAGGTAAAGGTACTCAGAGAGAAATCTCTCCCAGGATGGTCCTCAGCTCATAGGGCAGCCAGATGTTAGAATCAGGGCTCAGGGAACAGGGTAATGTGAACAGAGGACACAGGGGTTTGGGGTGGGAAACTAACCTTCTCAATTGGCATTAGTCCCAACATTGGCTATCCATTTAGCTACAGGAGGCACTGCACTGGAGCCAGAGAAATGAGTAGCTGCTCTATGTGTTCCTGAGTGCTTCAATTTCCTACTGAAAAGAAGCCCCAGCCCAACCCAAGTAAAATTTTGTTTACACACCCAGGCACACAGGTTGGTATCTCAAATACCTCTCAATTTGACTTCATGTAGATGCTGCTCCTCAAAGTCATCCAGTCATCTGTCTACCTCAGAGCCCCGTAGTGGCTGGGCTACCATATTCACAATTTGACCTGCATGCTATCTATCATGCTGATCTAAGGACAAGAACATATCAAAAGAAGAAATGAATATTAGATTTCAACCTGCCCACTTGGAAACCAAGCTCTGGCCTCAGGCCCCCAGTTCTAAGCAGCTACTAAGGAAGCATCTCTATGAAACTGACCAGGAAACCAGGCAACCATTATGAGCTAATTCCAGCTCCCTCACAATCTCTCTCCTGTAACCCTCCACACCACTACCACCACACCCCAGGCATGCACCAAACACCATGTACCACTCAGGGCAAAATGAGTTCTCCTTCATTTCTGTCAAGAGCTTAAGTGATAGCTGGTAGAAAAAGACCCCACTAACAACCAACAGGAGAAAAGCCTTACATGGATTTCTGCTTCTCCATTCCTATTAAGCTTCCTCCTGGTATCTGCTGTGAATCATACAAGACACCTACCTTCCTGACTCCATCCACATGGGTATTACCTAAAGCTGACAGCCAGTTCTCTTCTTGTGGATGCAGACTTATTGGTTTTTGGCCACAATCTGTCACTTCCCAGGCCATGGCACTAAACCCTGAAGGCACTGGTAGAATGATCCTCATCTGCTAAGGCATATGTGTGGTGGAGTCAGAGAGCTCAGGAGACAGGGGAAGTTGAACAGAGGCCACAGGTGGAGTTTGGGAACCAACCTTCTTCATTGGCATTAGTCTCAACACTGGCATCCCACATAGCAACAGCAGGCACATCACTGGACACATAGAACTCTGTGAGCTGCTCTGTGCATCCATGAGGCCTTTAGTTTCCCTGGATTGACCCCGGTTTCCCTGAATTGAGCCACTCTCAGAGTGTGGTGGGAGATGAAAAGAATGGACCCCACAAAAACATTGGTCTAATTACTCAGTCACATAGTTTGGAATCTCAGGTATCCATCAATGAGTTCTGGTAGATGCTGCATCACAAAGTCATAAACTCTTCTGTTGACCACAAATGCCCAGAGGGTATTGTTGCACACTTCCAAAATCTCACCTGCATTCCAGCTAGCATGATGACCAGAGAGCAAGGACATATATAAAAAAGAAGTGAATATTTCATCTCGACATGCCTTTTTGTAAACCAAGTTGTGTCCTCTGGCCCCCAATTCTAAGCACCTACAAAATAAGCATCTCAGGGCAACTGACGAGGATACCTGGCAACCATAATGAGCTAATTCAAGCTCCCTCGAAATCTGTCTCCTCTCTCAAACCCTCCACCCCACCTCCATCACACCCCAGCCATTCACCAACTGCCATGGAGCACTCTGTGGAAACTTTGATCTTCTTCCTGCCTCTAAAGTCCCCAAGTCACTCTAAACATGGAACTTCTTTCTGTATCCTAGGACATACTCAACTATCTACCTGACCAAAAGTTAGGCATGCTTGAAACTCAGAGTTCTCTGAAGGGATTCAAGTGGACCCAAGGTTACAGGCACCTAGACACAAAGCACAATGAGCATTTATCTCATGTCCCACCAGGATCGCTGCAGCATATGCCCTCCACTCACCAACTCCTCCTAGACCAATTCACACCAAGGTCCCTTAGGCAGCCTGATAAAAATTCTCAAGATGCCATCAAAATTTCTCTGCAAGTTGCTCACTCCCACAGCCTGATAACAACTAGCTTGCTATATATGTAAATGCCTGTCTGACTGACTGACTGTCTGTCTGTCTGTCTGTCTATCTACTTATCTATATATCTGTCATTTCTCCATTATTCTAACTCATCACTTATTTTTTATACCTAATTATCTATATATCTACCTAACTTGCTACCTACCTATCTACTTACCTACCTACATACGTACACACCTCTAAAATATCTCCTTTTGTGTCACCAATACATACACTTCCAGTTCCATTTTCTAGGGCAGAATTATCTTTCTGTTTACCAGATGATAAGTTCCATTGTCATTTGTGAAATGATTTTCAGTAACAACCAGCAAGCCTTCTTTTTTTGAGCACTGACAGTCTCCAGAGGTCCATTGTAATGTAGAGAGTATAAGTCAGAGCTTCATGGTGAGCAAGCCTGAGAGGCTGTGCTTCCCTAGTCAGGACACCCAAACCTGATGTTGCAGGCCCTCCTTTCTGATCAGCTGAATCTTGCTTATACACAGGTCCTCTCTGGACCTAGAAGTCGACAGCAGGCCCTAGTTCAGCCTGTACAGCCAGAATAGACTGGTTACAAGTATGTCTGCCACTATGTTCACGGGCACATATATGTGATCTTGCAAGAGAGAATGCTCCTGCACTTTTGTATGTGCATGCATTCTCCTGACTATAAGGTTTGGAAATAAGGATTTTGGTCCATAAGTTTCAGGGGAAGAGGAAGTTGTGCATGGTGGAAATTGAAGAGTCCCCCATCACAGGAGCTTCTCAACTGCAGGATATCTGCCAGGCACTGAAGGGTGCAGCAGGAGAGAGTCAAGCAATAAGAAGTTTCAGCTTGTACTTGCAAAGGATCCTGTGAGAGCCCTACCTAAACCTCATTCTAACCATGACCCTAAGGTCCAAGCATCAGAAACAAAGGTGTGGACATGAGGACCAGGAGCTGGGCCCACACACTAAGTGCCAATCCAGAACTGTGGGACTGGGCCAGGCACAGAGATTGATACAGCCTGAGATTGCCTGACTTTTCCAACACAAATGTTCCCTAAGCTCAAGCCAGTATGCTTTTTTGAAGAGGCAGACTCCTCTGTCCATTTTTACACTCTAACAAGTTGCAAGGTAATGGCACCCAGACAGAAAGCTCTCCCAGGATGATCATCAGCTCATAGGGCATCCAGGTGGTAGAATCAGGGCTCAGGGAACAGGGAAATGTTGACAGAGGCCACAGGGGTTTCGGGTGGGAGACTAACCTTCTCAATTGACATTAGTCCCAACATTGGCTATCCACTTAGCTACAGGAGGCACTTCACTGGAGCCAGAGAAATGGGTAACTGCTCTATGTGTTCCTGAGGCCTTCAGTTTTCAACTGAAAAGAGGCCCTCCCTCAACCCCCTGAAAAATTTTGTCTACACACACACGGGCATACAGGGAGGCTTTACTTCTTGTATAAGCAGAAGCAGAAAGACAGAAATACTGGAAAAGGCACTGCTTATATACACCCTAGAGTGACGTGTTCACTTCTGATTGGCTGTTCACTCATTACCCATAATACGCCCCGGGATGGGCAGTGATTTTGGCACGCTTTTTGCTTTTTGCACCAGCGCAGTCAGTTGTTTACTTGTGGAGACACGGGAGGTCAGCGCCATCTTGCAATGGCGGAATGTATCACCACTAACCTTGGCTTCCTACATGACATCATGAGTTTTTCATCATGGGTATGATGGGTTTGACATGGGTATGACATCACTGTGGTGAAATCATGGGTATGATATCATGGCTATGATATCATGGGTATGACATCATGGGCATAACATTATGGGTATGAAATCATGGGTATGACATCATGAGAGTGAAATTACAGGTATATCATCATGGTGTGACATCATGGGTATGATGTGGGTACAACCTCACAGATGTGACATCATGGGTGTGGCAACACAGTTATGACATAATGTGGTGATTCTGGGAAGGTGGTTGTCTTCTACAATTAACATAGGAAGACAAGATATACACATCTATAGCAGGTGAGCAGTTAGGGAGTCATGGCACCAATATTATATATTATTGATATGAAGATGTAACTGTTAATATCACAGTATATATGATATAAAATAATATAATGTATATTAATATTATAATATAGAATACCAATATACTAAAATATGTAATATATTAATATAATATATCAATATAATAATAATATAGTATAAAATATAATATTCACAATTAATATCTTAATAAATATAATACAACATATTAATATAATTTGTATAAGATTTAAATCATTTAAACAAAAATTATAAAAATTATTAAATAATTTTATTTTATTTTTAAATTATTTTAATATTTTTAAACTATTCTAAATAATTTTAATTTAGGAAATCAATTTCAAAATGAATTTTTAAATAATTTGTAAATAATTTAAAGTATTTTAAATAATTAACATTTACAATGATAATTTTCAAATTGGTATTAAATAAATTCATCCACAATTTTTAATAATTTTATATAACTTTAAATAATTTTAATTAATTTTTATTTATGACATTTATTTCCAAATGAATTTTTAAATAATTTTAAAAAATTTTAAATAATTTTGAATTAGGACATTACCTTCTAAATAAATTTGTAAATCATTTCTTAATAATTTTAAAATCATTTTAAATCATTTTTAGTTTTAACTTCTACCATCACTCATAATATCACAAAGGGTCATCTTTTTAAATTTTCACATTGTTTTTCATCAGAAAGAAGATCTGAAGAAGACATATTTCACGTTTATTGAAAATAGATTTATTAGTCATAAAATATAAACTGATTATAGTTTTATGAATTATTTGCATATAGATAGATAAATAGATAGATAGATAAAACAAAATACATGCATATCAATTTGGGTTAGGAAAATAGCCCCAACCTAAAAAAATTATATATATATATATGTATTATGTATTTTGTATACATTATAAATAAAACGTGTAAAATATACATACAAATATATACATATATATTATTTATATATAAATATATATTATAAATATATATATAAGATTTTTTATACATATAATTAGTATATATAATATATATTAATTACAGTTTTCACTCAAATTTCTTGAAAATAGATTCCTTACTAATATAACATGTATAGATACAATGTTATATATTATATATTATATCACACTCTTTCTAGATTTTCCCCAGCTCCTCTCTATCTTGAATTTACTTCCTGTCTTCCTCTCATTTGGAAATCAGGTTTCTTGGACACAATACTCTAATGTGACCCAGGATGGTGAAAGATGAAGTAAAATCAATATAATCAATATGATCAAAATGATCAATACAATCAATAACAGGACACAGAGAGAAGAGTTCCAGTCACAGGAAGTTCTGCTTCTCTTACGATAGTGAAAAATTTCCACCTTTACATTTTAATTATTATATATGCACAATATGTGAAATATAAATAAAATATCCAATAATAAAAAAAGATATACATAATTTCTTCATAACTATTATTCATTTTTAAAAGATAGATTGTTATTTAAATGCAAATGTAATGTAAATAAAACATCCACCAATTAATATATAAGGATATATTACATTTATCATATCACATTATATAATATTTAATACTATTATTATATATTAAGGTTATATATAAATATATTATATGTTAATGTATTATATATTTTTTAAACATATTATTATATTACATGTATGCATAATATTATCCAATACTAAAATAGGATACATAAAATTTTTTCATGGCCATTATACATGTTCAGATCACATATTTCTCATATATTAATGTGATGTGAATAAAATATCCAACAATATATAAGGAGATATTAAATATATTATATATTATTATATATTGATATATTTTAATATTAATATATTTTCATTACAAAGTTATTATTACAAAATTTTTATATATGATACAATAATAAAAAATTATATATATATATATATATATATATATATATATATATATATATATATATGTATATATATGTATGTATATATACATAATTTATATATATATAAATTAGTTTGTGGCAACTATATACTTTCAAACCATAATGCATAAATAATAAATAAATAAATGACTAAACAAATAAATGTGAATACTGATTCAGCATCCTCCAACAATATACATGATCAGTACTTCATTAGCTAAGTGTCTGGGTTCACTTTATTTTATTATTATTGTTATCATTATTATTATTATTATTATTATTATTATTATTATTATTATTATTATTAATTATTCTTTTTTGACTGCAATGACCACTGTCATTCATCACTGAGGTATTACATCATTGGTGTGACATCATGGGTGTGACATCACACTTTTGACATCACAGGTGTGACATCATGGGTATGTCAAAATGGTTGTGAAATTCCTGAATGTGGTTCCAGAGTACATGTAAAGACTGAATAAAGCATTCCATTGAGATTACCTCTCAATGGCAAAAAGCAGAGAAAAAAAGTGCCATTACCCAATTTTTCATCTATATTCCTTTGAAGACTTAAGTTTAATTATGCATAGTATCAGAAAAAAATATTTTGTTTTCAGAACAGTTGTTTTAATTTTTTAAATACCTCTCACCCCCATATGCCTGAAAAGAAGAGGACATTTGGATCTCCTGGATCTGGAGTTACAGGTTGAGTTTGGGAACAGTACTTTGGTCTCTGCTAGAGTAGCAAGCACTTTTAACAGCTGATCCATCTCTCCAGACACTTGACTTCTTTACCTAAAGTACATATCTGAAAAAAAATTGCAGGCACAGGCCTGAATTTAAAAGGAATGTTTGGGCAGGATAGTGGTGGCACACACCTTTTATCCCAGCATTTGGGAGCCAGAGGCAGGGGGATGATGGTGATGGAATAATGATCAATAGTCAATGCTAATCAATAACCCATACTAATCAATAATCAGTAATCATACTAATCAATAACCAATAATGATCAGTAAATGATGGTTCCTGCGTTTAATCTAAGCACATGGGAAGTAGAGGCAGGTGAATTTCTGAGTTCGAGGCCAGCCAAGTTCACAAATTGAATTGCAGGACAGTCAGGGCTAAACAGAGAAACCTTGGGTCAGAAAATAAAAATGAAGAGGGGTGTTTGGAAAAGTCTAAGACAGCTATATAAAGGGAAAAAAGAGGTTTTGGGGGCAGACTGAAAGAGATAGGTAACATTTTGTAGGAATTTAAATGACAAGCAGATACCCCAAATTCTAAAGCCAGTAGGAGAATCCTAGATGGATTCTGAAAGACAACTATTAATGATCAATAATCAAAACTAATCACTAATAGTAATCAATGACGTATAATCAATACTAATTAAAGTGATATAGTAGAAAGACATCAAATGGGGAGGATTTGCTAGTGGGATGGTTCATCTTTACTATCAACTCAGCTTGATTTCAAATGAACTTAGAGACACACCTATGAGCATATCCGTAATTATTTTTTGAGAGATGACAAGTTATCCCAGGTAGTGCCCTTAGTGCATGGACTCTCCCTTTACCCCTACCATGAGGAAAAAGCGAGGGAGAATGCTTACTTCCAGATACTCTCTTTGAATATTTATGCGATTAATCAAATCCAGTACCACAGTCAGGCAGTTGTGACACATGCCTTTAATCCCAGCACTAGGGAGGCAGAGGCAGGAGGATGATGGTGATGGAATAATGATCAATAATTATGATAATCTATTCAATAAAATCAATGGCTAATAATCTATACTAATCAATATCCAATAATGATCAATAATTGATGGTGCATGCCTTTAATCTCAGCATTTGGAAGGCAGAGGCAGGGGAATTTCTGAGTTTAAAGCCAGCCTGGTCTATAGAATGAGTACCAGGATAGCAGGGCTACACAGAGAAATCTGGTCTCAAAAAAAACAAAACAAAACAAAACAACACAAAACAAAACAAAACAAAACAAAACAAAACAAAATAAAATCCAGTACCATCAAAATTATGGCACTAACAATTTCTCAAAATAAATCAGGATATGTTCTCTCCTGTGAGTCACATGTAACTTATCCTCTGAAATAAATCCTAAAAGTGTTAACACCACTATGTGAAGTTACACAGAAGTTTTGATAAAATTTATGCAAAATCATTTGTGTGTGGCAGCACATACCTTTAGATCCAATACAGAGATAGCAGAGGCAGGTGGCTTTCTAAGAGTCTAAAACAAGCATGCTCTACATAGCAGGTTATAGTGCTATGTAGCAAGAGTTTCTCTCAACAAAAACAAAAGGGAGGATGAAAGAAGTAAGCAATGTTTACTATCCCTGTCACCATCATCATCATCAACTATTATTCATCATCATTGTTTATTGATCACTATTTGTTACAGATTAGTATTGATTGTTGATGAGCATTGATTATTAATTGTCCCTTGGTGACAAGGCCATGAGATTAGCTTTTGTGATAATATATGACCATGTATTGGGGTGCCCAAGTCTGATTACAAATTTTTGTTCAGAATATATATATATGGTGTTGTATGAGATGTGCTTAATTAGACCAAAAAGCAGAGTTAAGCCTGTGTCTGCCATGAAACATCCCCATCAGAAGACTTGAGTTGAGGGATCTGTCTCAGCAACACCTGCCTGAAGATTCCTGCAAGATACTTCCTACAATCACATAGACCTACTAACATTATCTATTCATTTGAAATAAAACTTTCAATTGAATATCCTGAGGCTGATATATCATGTCATTATAGCGTCTTGTAATCTGCAAACACACTTATGTCTTTGCATGTCTTAGCTACCAGATATCTATAGGCCAAGATCATATAAGCAAGTACTTCTGACAAACAAATGCAAAAAGTTTACACAGAGTCTAAGCTGTATAGATTCATATAACCAATTTAAAGGTTAAGGGAAGTTAATAAATTTCCTTGTGCTAAACAGAAAAGCAACCATAGGGAAGCTACCAAAGGGAAGAAATGTGGAGTCCTTGTGGATAATACAGCCTCTGAGCTTTGGCATTTCTGATTGGGTTGTGCATGCACATATATGTATGCTCTCACAAAGGGAAACTTTTTAAATTAAAATTATTCAGCTTATTACAATTTTTACTCATGCAATTTGGAGCTATGCTACAGTAAGAAGATTCTGAGAAAAAATTATAGACAAATAAAACCACACAGAATCTTCCACTTTGTAAACTTTTGTTTATCCTGAAACAATGTCAAGGTCTCATAATATAAATTTTTAAAGATGGGCAGGAATTAAATAAATGTTATTCAAAATATTATGCTTTTCAGCAGGTCCAGTCACTCATCGTTTGTTCTCACACAATGGCTGGGAAATAATTCAGTACTCAGGGAAGGGGCCATTTCTCTATTTTCAAGAAATCATTAAAGTTCATTGTATATATGTGTGTATATATATATATATATGTGTGTGTGTGTGTGTGTGTGTGTGTGTGTGTGCACATGTGTGTGTGTGTGCACATGTGTGTGTGTACATGTGTGTGTGAGTGTATACACACATATACATTTGAGAAACACTTCTAAATTACATTGAAGCCCACTGTGATTGGATATCTTCTATTATCAATGCAGTAGGGGAGACTACTTTCAATAGCAGGATTTCTTCTTCAATGAACTTGTTTGGAGAAAACATCCACTTTTCTCTCTACCCAATGAACATCACATACTCTCAGTTCAATTACGGTATCGATTTTATTTTTTCTTATAAACACATTTCACTCAGCAACTGAGATTCCTGAAATGCTTCCCCATGGTAATGAGGCATTCCAGCTACCCTAATCCAATAGCTGATGACCATTAGCCATCTTGCCTGTTCCTACTCCATTTTTCCCAAAGTTTCATGATATCACCCTAGTAAAAAAGTAAATTTTGAATCTATGTACCTCGGTCTCTATATCCAAAAGCAGGAAACTGTTCACACTTAGTCCAAGCTAAGTAGATTCATATTACCAATTCCATAGTCATATGAATATAATGGCTAATTATGAACATAACCTGGGTGAAAAACATCCTGGACCTTAAACTTAAACAAGGAAGAAGCAATCAGGGAGGCCAGAAAAGTAAAGACATTTAATTTTTTAGTTGAATGGCAAATCACTTTGTAGACTTCAACTACAATAGTTCGCTGTTGTTATCAAATCATGTGCAGTACTAAAGAAACTTCTTGTCAATTCATGTTGTTGTCACATCAGAAAGCTTTTACGTAACCAATTGTTCTCATCATTTTCCTTTTCTTTATGGTATTAATGCTTCATTGAAACAGAATTGTGTCTTTTATACTGATTTATCTTTATTTAATGATAATAAATTTAATAATAACTTCCACCCATATCCTCATTGTCCTCCCTGTCTACAGTTCCTTACAGCTTAGGATGTTCATATTATTAGTAGAAACTGAGAATCCAGGCAGCAATTGCATTATTTGTGCACAGGTTGGATAGCTATGCCAAACAAGACTAACTCCTCAGTTTTGGGTTCAGCTACTCAGATCTGTGTGTAAATGAAAACACACAATTATGGGTAATTGGACTCAAAGCTATACTTGATGTTCTGGACCAGCTTGTATTTCATGGACTTCTAACCAGAGAGGACAGCCTTGGTGAAATATGGAATCTTCCAAGGGCATTTCAAGTCAGGAAGAATGTAGGAACCCATCCTTTTGGGTTAGACAGGGAAGAAATGAAACCTTTTTTTTAGCAGAAGTAGAAAGTCTTGTGTGCCAGGCACTAGATGGATAGTGTCAGACAGAGAAGGCCAAACAACCAGGAGCAAACACTCTTGAACAAAAGGAAAACATTTCAGTTTAATTTGTTAAGTGGAAACATATTAAGTAATTCCTTGTGAGCAGGAACATCCCCAATACCATTCGGCTTCTATTCATTCTCGTAATCTAGAATAGACATAAGTTTGGAAAGTCCATTGCAGGCTGGGAGCAATATTAAAGTACATATACCAGTCTCATAGCATTCTTTCTGTAATCTCAAATCTAGCATCAGCTATGTAGCGGTTGGTATGAAGGGTGGATTTTCCACTATGACTGATTATCCGCATGAAGACACATAACATGACTTGTGGGCTCTGGAAACATAAATCAGTGTAGTATGAATTCCCTTGTGTCATAAGCGTATATTTTTTAGCCACCTGGGTTAAAAGTGGAAGTCTCTCTTACTTAGAGTAGCTTAGGACTTATTTGTCCCAATGCATAAGGAATTGAGTTGACCATGCATGAAATAATGCTGAAAGGTATGAGGTAATATTATTCAAAAGAATATATAAAATTTAACCTTTGGCAGAAAAGAAATGTATGTTCCTTTTGGTCAAAGACATTGGTCACAATAAACCTTGTACATGTGTGTGACCTCTAAGGCTACATTGATTTTTTTTTTTATTTTCTGTCATGTAATGCATGCCATCTGCAGCCTTACCAAATCACTTTTCTTAGTCATTCCTTCACCTTCCTTCTTCCTCTCATCCACTGCTCATTTGTTTCCTTTCCAAAAGAGCAGGATTCCTTGGGATATCAACTTAACATGCCAAAAAAAAAATAGAGCAAGTGTAAACATAAACTATCACATCAAGGCTGGATGAGGCAATCCATTAGGAACAAAACTGTCCCATAAACAGACAAAACAGTTAGAGACATCTCTACTCCCACTGTGAGGAGTCCAAGAATAACAAGTTAAACATCCATGGAATGTATGCAGAGGGCCTACTGAAGACCCACAGGAGATCTGTGGTTCTATCTTGAACCCTTATGAACCTTGCTTAGATAATTCTGTGGGTTGTCCTCTTCTGGTGTCCTTGACCCTCTGGTTCCTACAACCCTTCCTCCTCATCTTCTACTCAATTTCCTGATCTCTCCTAAATGCTTGGCTGTGGATCTCTGTATATGCTACCATCAGCTCCTATAGAAATGTTGCTGATGCTTAGGTAAGACAGTGATCTTGATATTTGGTATAGCCAAATATCAAGAATTATTTCAATGACTTTTGTTGCCAAAGTCCCCTTTGGTTCTAACTTAGCATTCTGTGCCAATAAAATTTTAGATCCTGACCATCTAGGCATTGTTGGACATAGGGTCCTTCTCGTGTCTTCATTGGCTTTAATGTAGACTAATCATGGGTTGTCCACTGCCCCTAGCTCTAAGCTACAATTGGATGCTCAGTACCAACTGTAAATTATAAATTGCCTGCCCAGTGAATCCAATAGAAGGTGCTGTTTTAGGGCATGAAAAACTGCTACACTATTTGCTAGAGTTCCTTTGTAGCTGTTTTGTAACTTAGCATCCATTTTTTTGAATCTCTGGTCCCTGTAGGGCTTGGACCCCTGAACTTGTGACAAGTCGTTCTAATGAGACCATGAGCTACAAAGTCCCTCATGTCTTTGCTAGTCAAACGCTTCCCCCATTGCGGGACACTGAAGGGGCCCTCCAGGACATGTAGTCTGGGAACTCAGCAACTGCTTGCCCCCTTGGGGTAGAATGTGAATATTTGGCTGGTAGATAATGTAAGGAGTCCCAAGCCATGGAGGCTGAGAAACCGGAGGTCTATGGTCAGAGGTTAAAGTCCATGTTGAGGCTCGCTGGCCATTTTTCACATTTGATCTGGATTCGAGACAGGCCCTCTGATCATTTTCAGTCATTAACAAAATTGACAGCAGAAATGGGAAATAAGCTACCATTGGTTGAAGAGATAGTGAATGTACTTGCCAATGGTTAATTACACAAAAAAGCAGTTAAGCAGGACCATTTGAGAGAATATTTCTCTCCCGACAACTGTGGACATGTCTGGGAGGCAAAGGGCAGAGAACTAGAATGACCATTGTTTTATAGAATCAAGCAAAGCTCCAGAGTGTCTGCCTCGGACCTGCATGGGCCTGTCTCGAGGTATCACACCTGGCAGCTGTGCTTGCAGTAGCAGGGCAATCATCCAAGCATTCTGAATGTGGAGGGACACTGAGGACCCTCTTCCTTAGAATCCAGAGTGCTAATTGGTCTGGTGCCACTGTCAGTGGCCATGACAAAGAATTGTTAAAGAAGCATCATGATTGGAAAGGGCAAAGGGTGCTGAAAAGACTGTGCTCTCAAGTCCCTCTTGCTCCAGTATATTACCCTCTAACTGGAGGCCATCAGTGTTGCAGTGATGTCTATTGGAGCCTTGTAACTGAATGGAAAATGCTGATCCAGATCCCTGCTCCTCAGAGACTGTGTGGAGTAGACAATCACTTTGTTAGTGTACTATGTCAACACTAAATGGGTTTATCAATTTCAGTTATAGTGACTATGTTTACCTCACATAATCTATCAAGGTAAGCTGAGTAGTGGTTATATGTAAATGCATGACATTACTTGATTTATGATTGGCTAAGGTTTCTGTGAATTATTTTCCACACTTGTGAATATTTTCTAAATAATATCATTAATACCAACATTATAAAGTTGTTCAGATTAAATAACTTTTTTGCATAGTAAATTTAAAAATTAAAACAACTAAATACTATATATTGTAGCATTTACTTCAGTGATTAATATTATTTTCTCAAGCTTTTCAAAGTTATTCATTTTCTTTGTCAGACTAGAAAGAATTCAGATTCACTACAGCAATTTCATGCATATGTTTTTATTCATATACATATTCACATAATATGCTTTTTTGATTTTATGGCATGTTTTTAAAAGAATTTTTCACTGTTGTCTTGATGATTACCAAGTTCATTCCTTTGCATGAATAAACAGCTGGATGCACTGGAAAGACAGAGAATACCAAGCCTTGTCAACAACCACATTATTAACTTTATTAATTTAGGATGGGAGAAGTCTGAAACTGGAAGTCAGTTAAACAAAGTCTGGTTCGGAAATTCAGTAAGCCCCTGGATTTCTTTTCTTTCCAATACTGGACCTGTCTAGATGATCACCCAGGTGCCTTCCTGGCATTTTTCTCATCAGAGAGTTCTGAAAACAAGAATGCACCCTCTCTGGGAGCCTGTAAAAGACCAACAGGAAATTTATTTAAGCGGGATAGAAGTACTTGCATTAGTCAGGGGATAACCACTATGAATACAGAATTAGTCAAGAAAAGAATTTACCCAACATTGTAGGAAAAGAAAGGATTTTCTGGGAGCAGATGCCTCTAAAATTAGAATTCTTGGAATATATTTGGGTCAAAAAAAGAAAGTGGGTAATTAAGAATTTTGAAATTCCAAAAAGAAACAATGCAGCAAAGCACTAAGGTAATGGCACAGGGAAATAATTAGATGACAGTAAAGTGCCCCTGTGCGTCTGAATGATGCCAGGCATATTGGCTGTGTAGCCAAACGGAAACAGAAATCATTCCCAAAAGAAAATAAAGTACACAAACAAACAAACAAGCAAACAAATGCCATTCAACCAGCAAGATCAAAAAACTGCACAAAACACTGGCAGGATGTGTAACAACAAAATCAAGTTTTGGTTAGTAAAATGGTATCTTCATATATATCCTCAATTTTACACTTTCTCAGTGTATTAACAGCTCTACAGCCTGACATTTGAAAGAATCAACTTGACTAAGGGTTTCAAAAATCATTCTGTGCAACTATGTTCCAGCTGTGCCATTGGAATGAAAGTGAATGGCCCATGCGGAACCACTGATATGAGCCATTAGCCTATTGAGCCTTCAGGAGAATTATATGATCTTTCAAAAGCAACCCAAATATATAAATGACATAGAAACTCAACATGTAAACTGTGAGAGGAAAAGAAATTGTTTAAGTTCATATGTGCTATATTCACAATTACAACAGCATCTGTGTTCTCAATCGATGCACTTAGTCACACACAGATGAGAGTATTTGGAGTGCAACTGGCAACTGTACCATATGGAGATTATTTTTTTTCTTATTCTCCAAACAATACTTAAATTATTAATTGTACAATAATTATATTATAGTGGGTACTTTTAGTCATTTAAAGATTCCTTTCAGCATCCAGGACGACTCACAATTGTCATAAATTTATCTAGGATAAGTCATGTTTAAAATACAGAATAATATCTGTAATATCATTCCATGTATTCCATACACTGTATTCAAATTTTATCACTTGCTCTTCTATAGCACAATGTCCAAGTGACTGATTAGAATCCAAAGTTTCTGAGGTGCAAGGTTCTAAATCAGCCTTTCTTATTCAGTTAACAAGGCTCCAACAGACATTCCTACAACACAGATGGCCTCCCATTAGATGGTGCTAGCCTGGTGCAAGCAGGATGTGAGAGGACAGTCTTCTCAGCACACATTTCACTTTCCAATTATGATGCTCCTTTAACAATTCTCAAATAGATTAAGTCAGACCACTTGTCCCAAGAGAGTTTAGCACATTTGACAGCTGCCAAACCATGGCAGATAGATAAGTCTTCTCAAAAAACAACCAAAGGTATTTCCAACTCCCACAAAGTTCTCTATGCAATCTGCTTTCAGTAAAGTGAGATTGAGACCTGAGCTTGCTGACCAAAGTGATTTCAGACCTTGCCCATTAGATCAGGAAGAATATCAAAGTCCTTCATCATTAAAAAATGGGCTTAGATCATCTCTTACAGTCCAAAAAGAATTAAATGCAATTGTAGTTCCACAAGGGAGCCTCACAATACTCACACATCCCCAAGAAAGAACAAAATTTTTCTACAAGTACATCAAGAGCTCAAGGACGCTTTCCATTTCCAGATGAGGTTCTTGAGTGTTCCGCACATATTGAAGATGTGCGAGAAAACCCTGAATCTACCCAAATTATTATTGTGCCTTCTGCACACACACAAACTAATCTAGTACATTCACCATTTTCACCAGGGGTTCTGGGCCATTCCCAATCTGTCAGGGATCACTAGGATTGACCCCCTCTAGAGAAGATGGTCAAAGATAAATCTGCTCTCCCACAGAAAAATAAATAAATTATTTTTCTTCTATGAAAAGGGACCCTAAAAATATGCATTGTAGCAAAACAACACAGAAAGATCCTCCTTCTATACAACCAGTCTTCAAAATATTCATATCTGACAGAAAATCATTCAAATGTACCCTACCATCCAAAAGGGCCCTCCTGATTGTCATCAGGACCAAAAGAGCCAAGGTTGTGCCAAAATCATGCCAGTGAGCCATGCAAGCTCCATACTTGTACAGTGTTCTCAGAAGAAACAACATTCCCTGCCTACCCAGGAGATTCTAAAGCATTCAGCTTTGATAGGCAAGGCTCCTAAATTTACAAAAAATACATCAGAGAAGCTAAGATTTCCCAAATCTGTACCAAGTTCTTCAAGTACTACCCTTACTCAGAAAGGGTCTGTTAGACAGAATACATATACAAAAAAAGTTCTAGACACTATCCCATTTTTTGAAATGGCTCTTGGATATTGCACATCTACAACAGATGTTCTAAGACATATTTCATCTGTAGAA
Organism: Arvicanthis niloticus; assembly: GCF_011762505.2. Classification (NCBI taxonomy): domain Eukaryota; kingdom Metazoa; phylum Chordata; class Mammalia; order Rodentia; family Muridae; genus Arvicanthis; species Arvicanthis niloticus. The sequence goes on along the minus strand of NW_023045021.1, from coordinate 274,909 downwards.
AAGCCTATGAATCCATTCCCATGTGAACAAGGGCCTATGGGACATGATATTCATACACAAGATTCTGTAGCCTCTTATACATCTAAAGAAGGAGATACATTAAATTCTGCCTGTGCACAAGAATCCATAGGATCTCCCCAATCTTCTGAGATGGGGCTGGGAAATTCCCTATTCCTTCAAGAGTATCAGCTATCTTCTCTATCTACACAAGATAGTATAGACTCTTTCCAATCTGCATAGAGGGCAGATGGTTCTTCTTCATGCACACAAGTGTCTCCAGAACATATTCCTAATACTCTAAAGGCTATGGATTTGCCTTATCTTCCAAAGGATCCTTGGAATCTGTTTTGCCCATCAAGTTGGCTATGAAACATGACATTCTACACAAAATGAGTTATTCCTTTTTCCAGCTAACAAAAGTTCCCTTCCAACTTCCACAAGTACACAAGAAGGTCTAGAAACTTCCATGTCTGCCCATGAGGCACTTAGACCTCTCTCATGTGTCCATAATGCTCCAAAAGAGACCACATCTATACAGGTAGCTCTAGTATTTTCCCCTCAGTCTGAAGTTACAATCAATTCTTGCACAGATACACAAGGTACATTAAGAATTTCTTCATCTCAACAAAATGCTTAGGATCTACCATTTCTGAACATGGTGCTTTATAATTATCTGCATCTATCCAAAAGATTTTCTTTTACATGCCTTCTCTGGGAAGAACTTATAGGCATTCTCTTTCTACCAAAGAGGTCCCAGGCAACCAGCTTCTAGAAAAAAAAAACAAGTTAAAATTGATTCTTCTGACAAAGGAGGCTTAAAATTTCCTGTCTGATGAAGATAGTTTGAACCTCCTGCATTCTTCAAAATGGGGCTTGCATAGTCTACTGCTGCCAAAGAATCACCAAAAGCTACAACTACTCCTCAGGTCTGTCCCACATCATTTATTTCTGTGTCAAAATCCTTGGAATGTTCCAAGGAAGTGTGGTAAGCGGCCAATCTACCCAGGGGCATGCTGGACAATCCACATTTTCCCAAAAGTCTCTGGCTTTCTCTGTCTACCAAAAATGCTTTAGTATATTCACCATCTGCTCCAGGGCTTCAGTGAATTTCTTCATCTCTACCACAAGCTCCAGGATACATTTTCCATGTTCAAATTGATTTCTAACACTGCAAAATAGAATTCAGAAGTACACAACATTTTCTATATTTCCCAGGGTCTAAGAGATATTTTACAAATAAAAAATGTCTAGAGTGGGTGTCATTATCTCAAATGTGTGAGAAAGCTTCTGTGACTTCTATAGCATCTAGAAATCCTTCTACACAAGGGTCACTTGGGCCTTTGGTATCTGACCAACAAGAAAGACAAAATACCAATCAAAATTGACTACCTGGGATAGGCTATATAAACTCAAGGTACTTGAGGGTCTTCACCATGTAAAAACGAAGCTTAAGATCTACTAGACAGTCCTATAGGAAGGCTCAAATATTGCCAACTAATCAAGGGGCTGAAAAAACATTTTCTGTCTTCTAGAGGGGCTATGGGATGGCCCAAATCTGAAACTTGGACTCTAGAAAATTTGCCATCTAAACAAGGATCTTCTTGTTCTACTAAGGGAACTAAAAACAATTGTTATCTTCCCAAGGGAGTGTGAAAACTTCATCTTCTGAACCATGTGCTTAGAAACCTCCCCAAACAACACCAGGGACTCTAACAAATGTGAGAAGTAAGCAAGTGGCTCTAGAAAATTTTATTTCTGTCCCAAGGACTGTGGTTTCTTTGACATCTACCTCAGCATTTCCAGAGAATTCAACATCTTTCCAAAAGAAGCTAGGGCACCATGGTAGAATCTCAGAATTCCTCACCATCTCTCCCAGTGACTACAGGCACTTTGTCATCTCCTTCAGAGCCTACAGAACATTTGCTAAATGATCAAAAATCTGGGAAATTTTCTTAAGAAGTTTCAAGTAAACTAGCACATTGGCTGTCTACCAAGCTTTGCATATTTGCTCAGGCAACCCTGCGCCTGTCACCATATACTCAAGAATCTCTCCAGCAGTCATCATCTTCCCAAAGAATATGGAATATCCGAGTCTGCCCAGTGTACTCATAATGATTTCTCTTTTGTCTCAGGTTCTTTGGAAATGTCTCCATGTGTTCCAAGGACTACAGAATCTTTGTCACATACCCCAAAGACTTTGGTCCATTCCTCACAAACACAAGCAAGTCCAACCCCTTCAGCATCTTTGACAAGAGCTGTGTCTAATTCCCTATATTGACAAGCAGCTCTTGAGCTAAACACATCTGCACAAATTACTTCCTTACCTTCACCATTTACTCAAGTGACTGCAAAAGCTTCCCTTTATGGAGAAAAAACTTTGGGAAAGTCCATAACTGTCCAGGGACCTGAAGGAGCTTTGCTTCCTATCTCAGGGACTCTAGGATATAATAAAAGTGTCAAGCAGCAACAAGGAACTTTTCCATCTGCCCAAGTGCCACTGAGAATTCTTTATCTGCTGAAAAAAAACTGTAAAATTTTTGACATCTGCACAAATAGTTTGGGGAACTTCCTTATCTGCCCAAGGGTCTCTGAAAGTGTCCACATCCAAACAAGAACATATAAACACTGTATCATCTATCCTAATGTCTTTGAAACCTGCAACTTTTCTCAGAGTTCTCTTACATATTCCCCATCTACTCAACATATTGTACAATACTCACCATGTTCCCCACAGACTCCTGGACTTTCTCCAGGAGATCTATGAGCTATGCTATCTTCTCAAAAGCCCAAGAAAATTTCCAGGACAACAGAGGGATCTTTGCCTGAAGAAACACAGAATACCTTGGGCCATTTGCCTTTTGTAGGAGAGAATGTGGCATATTTTCAACCTGCAATAGAGACTCTAGAAACATTGTCCCATAACCTCTAGAACCTCATAGACATTCATCTAATACCCAAGGAGGTGCAGAAACATCTGGATTCAGTGAAGGGTATTGAGCACCCTTGCAATCATCCTACCAGCTTTTGAAACTTTCCATCTCAGCCCAGGCAATAATTATTATATCACAATGTTCTGAAGTTTCTTATAGTCCTCTGGGTCTATGTTTATCTTCACAGAGGGCAGTATGTCAGTCCACATGTACACAAAACTCTGCCCAATATTCTACATCTCCATAAAGGCTTTCAAGTCCTTCTTCTCATATACAACATATAGGAACACAGTCCACTTCTACACAGTTCACTGTATCAGACTCACCATCTACTCAAGTGTGTCAGGGACATAGCAACACTTATCAAAAGATGGCAAGAACATTGAAATATGATCAAAGATCTCTGATGATTTCTGCAACTGCACAAGGCTTTATACAGCCTTGGCCATCTCCCCAGGGTCCTCTAGTATATTCACCGTCTGCACCAGATGTGCAAAAAAATTCAACAGCTACTCCAGGATATGTGATATCTGGTGGCTCACTTCTAGAACTTTTAATATCTGCTCAGCTTATTCCCTTTTTTACTTCCCTAAGGCTCTCAGATTCTTCCCTTTCTGTAGAAGGGACTTTTGTTCTCTCTAAATGTATATAGAGTACTCTAGGACCTTAAACTTCATGCTGGGTGCCAAAAGAGTCTTTGAATTTCACTCAGTGAGTCCAACAAATACATCAAAATACTTCTGAATCTGCAGGATCTATGCATTCTTCCAAATATCCTATGATAATTTCTTTATCTGGACAAGGAACACTAGGATCTGTATTATCTTTTTTGGGCTTTTGACAATGTCTCTATGTGTTCAAGTAAATCCTAAACATATGATATCTGTTGAAGAACCTGGAGGCCCTTGCCTGTCTTTACAGTAGAATCTGGAATGTTATACTTGTACACATAAAAACCAGGAATAACCAATGCTTCATAAGGATATTAAAAATTATCACCATCTTCCATAGTGAGTGTAGGATCTTCTCTATCTGTCCAATTCGATTTGAGAGTGTCACACACTGACTTATTGACATTGAAACCTTTCCTGTATGCCCATTGTGTTCTAGGGACATTGACATCTGACCAAGGGCCTCCAGAAATGTTTGTGTTACCACAAGTGCCCCCAGGGCCCTGAGTGGAAAAGGAGGCTTTAAGAAAGTCAACATATGATCCAGAACATCTTAGAGCTTCTGAATCTTCCTGGGAACATTAGAAACATTAACATTTATGCAAAACACTGCAGAAAAACTACCTATCACCTGAAAGATTATAGAACCTTTGTCACTTGCTCAAGATCCCTTCAGATTTTCACCTTCTTCATCACTTAGTCCAGAGTCAGAAGTATCTCTGCCATCTACCCAATCCACTTTTATGACTTCAGATTTTGTTACAAGTTCTGTAGAATTTTAGCCATCTGTGCCACATTCTCTGGGGCTTTTGAAACCTAATAAAGGTGCTCTGGGAACTTTAATATCTGAACAAGTAATCCTGGGAACACCAACATCTCTGCAAGAATGTCTACAACTTTCTCAAACAGCCCAGGGGCTCCTAGAACCTATGACATCTACCCAAGTCACTGTGGAAACTTCCTGTTCAACAGACTTTCTGGGACTCTCACTATGTGCACATGATGGATTTTTTTGCTGTCCCTTCTCAAGAATGCTAGAGACAATTCTCTTTTCTCAAGAAAGGCTCTATTTTTTTCAGTGTTACCCAAAGGATATTGAAATCTGTCCCATTTTCTGAAGAGGCTATCAGTTCTTCTCTTTCAGAACTTGATGTCTTAAAACATATTGCTTGCTCACTGCCAGAGGGCAGACTGCCCCCAACTCTCCCGGTTCGAATCCTTCTTTCCTGTGTGACTCTGCCTGAGTCTCATGGGAAAAGAACATATTTTTTCTGCTGAATGGTTCCTCACATCTTTCAAGTATGCCAAGATACACTCAAGTTCTAGTTACCCTAATAAAGACATTTTCAATCATTCTTCCTCTTTAGGATGTTGGTCTCAACATTCTAAATTGAGGGAAACAAGAACAAGACATGCCTCTTTAGAACAAACAGTTTTAAAATCTGTGCCACCAGAAGATGGGAGCTGGAAACCACCATTCATCCACAACTGTTGTAAGAGCTTACAAATCTGACAAAAGGGGTTAAAAGCTTAAAACTGAGACCAATATAAAACTCACAACTTCTGAGTCTGCCAAAGGAGCCTGGAAAAATTTGCCATCACTTGAGAAGGGACTCAGAAGTACCACATCTCCCCAAGGCATTCACAGACATTCCAAGTATACAAAAAGCACATAAAAAGAGTCCTCTTTTGGCCAAAGCAACACTCAAGATTTAAGTTCTGCATATAAGACCTGCAAACCATACTCTTTGTCACAAAAGGAGCTCAGACATTCTTCATCTTCCAAAAGAGATAGGAAACTGAAAAATATTCCTTAAGGTGGCATAGCATCCTCCATCTCTACAAAAGAGTGCACACAAAGCACTCCCTCTCATAAAGAGAGCCTCAGGCATTCCACCTCTTCTTGTGAGATTCCCAGACACACTACTTTTACCAGGAGAAAACAGAGGAATGCCTCTGATACCCAAAAAACCCTAAAAATTTCTGTTGAAGACCAAAAAGACACTGAGTCATCTCTAGACAGAGACAGTCCCCAAGGGGGTATCAACCTCTCCTCTTCACCCCAAGAGGATATCAGTCACTCTGTTTCTACTAAGGAGAGCTCATAACATGTTCCTATTGTCCAAGAGGAAGGAAAACATTCCATTAGTTCCTGACTGGAGCCCACAGCTTTGGTTCATATCTTATGGAGATTCATCCCTACAACAGTTCTAAAAGGGAGTGCAACTATATTCCCTGTTAGTCAAGGAAATTTCAGACATGACATATGTCAAACAGAGAACCTGGTACCTTACCATTCCTACCAAGAATGAGACCCAGCATTCCAATATGATCCTCAGTACCCACATTGGGACCCTTTTGCCCTAGGAGACCAAAGATATACACATTTTGTTTGAAACAATCTCAAAAGGATTCCTCTGCAAAGGGGTTGATGCAGTTCTATCCTCTCCCATAAAAGAACAATCAGTCCTACTCAGTCTGACCAATGTCGATTCAGACTTTCCAGTTCTCACCAAAGGGATATTGGATATGTTCCCCCTTTTTCAGGCAGCCTCAGAATGTTTCAGGGTGAAAGAGATGGTAGTATGATAGATGATAGTATGAAATAGTATGATGACAGTATGTGGCTAGCCTCACAGAGACTTAATGTGCATGGTTAAGGGGATACCAAGGGGGCCCTCAAACCTCTCAGTGGAGAAGGAGAGGTGTCATGGGGGAAGGATTGTGGGAGGGGATTACCGGGTAGACAAGAATGAGTGGGATGCAAATTGAAGAAGGGAAACAAATAACTAAATAAATAATTTTTTAAAAAGAAAGCCAATAACATAGAAAAAGAATTCAGCCAAACAGACAACATATACACTGGATAAACCTGAAGAAGACTGCACTGCCACTTAATTGTTTTTACCTTTTATACTTTCTCGGGATAATTGAACACATGGTTTTCTTTGTTTGTTTGTTTATTTTTTTTATTTTTCTATTGGATATTTTATTTACATTTCAGATGCCATTCCCTTTCCCCAATTCCTCTCCCTAGAAATCTCCTATACCATGCCTCCTATTCCTTTTTGCTTTTATACAATTTTTAAGAATGTTAATCAAAAGATTTATAAGTTTGGTAATGATCTAAAGAAGTGTAACCTATTATCCAACCTACATATATCCACTATCTTTTACTGGTGGAGACATGTGAACATCTGCCTCCATGTCCCATCCTCTCTTTTTCTCTCTCTTCCTCATCACCTAGCTTCTTCTCTCCTTCTCCTCCTCCTCCTCCTCTCCTTACTCCCTCTTTTCCTCTCACATTAGCTGTTTCTACATATCACCTTTCCTGGTAAAATAAAACTTTTGTCTCAAAAATACAATTAGAGCATAATTATACCAATTTGTACCAGTGAGGTACAAGATAATCCTAATATCCAGTCCATCATTTTGTTGACAAACCAAAACCTCTATCATCTCTCCAGCTAAAACACATAGTTCTGAACCTGGCTTTTTTCTTGGCTTTAGAATGAATATCAGCTAAAAACCATCTACTCAAATCTTTTCTCTCAAAGTAAATAGCCAGGATTGGCTATGAGACTATAGGTCCTCAACTCCATCAGAAATCCAGAATGACTGAGTTAACTGAAATTATGGGCAGCACAAAGCATAGCTTCTAAGACTTTGCCAATTTATAAATACTGCTGAACACCTGGACAGTCCCTATACTGCAAAACATTGGAGCATCTGATCTTCAGCCTTCTGGCCCAGGATCCTCTGACAGACCTTAGTGGTGCAGAATTATTAAGGGCTGATTACTCTGTCTAGGCAGATATAATAATCAGTTGACTATTCTGCAAGTGTGTCCTTTTCTGGACAGTAATTTGTCTGTAGATGAAAAGAGGCAATTCTTGCCTAGTGGCTGTCTCACCACAACAGGAGTAACTCCAAAGACACTCAATTTCTTCTTAGAATCCAAGACAGGAAGCTCTCAGGAGAACACAGGTCTTTAATTGAGATGAACATTAATAGAGAAATGTTTGTAACGTCAATTCTATGGACTTCTGATGTTTTGAAAACCAACTATCCATGTAAGGTTATCTGGACTGTTGTCTACTCACTCCTCTCAGCTATTTCTAAAGTAGATACAGAAAACCCTGTAACAATAAACTCCAAGCCATGAATTTGTTATAAGCCCTTAACTTACAAGATACCCATCTCAAATTAGTTAAGAACATTAAAGAAGGACTGGGTCTAAGCCTGAACACAAGGTTTTCTAAGCTTATTTACATTCTACAAGTTCATAGTATGTTTAAGGCAATAGTTCATGTCACAGATCGATAAGACTTAAGGAGTTACATAAACTTCCCCTATGCCAGCACTGACTCAAAGTTTTCATGAGACAGATCAGAGGATTGGGACATAAGATACCAATACTGAGTTATGAGAGAACTAGCCTAGGAATCTTTCAGCAGTAAGTACTTTAAATGAAGTGGTTTTATTGTCCCACCACAAACCTGGGGACAGAAATGACAGTGGCTACTGCAGTGTCTTTTGAAACAATGGTTTCTTTATGTCATAAGTTAGCATGGTTTTATCAAGAGACAAATCATGTGCCTTATGTTTAATTATTTTGAAATCTTGTAGTGATAGACTAGTCTGTTATTTATTTTTTATCTGTGCACCTACAATAAATTGTTCATTCCCAGTTTATGACCTTAAGGTACCAGATAGTGCTCTCATTCCTAACCTAGAAATAATGTTTTTTAGTTTGTAAATTTCATGCAAGGCTTCTTTTCTTTTCTGAGTGAAATTAGCCCGTGAAAAATGAAGGTTTACAAAGCTCCATTTGCAGCTTTTATTTTATAGGGGACTTGAGATTACTTGTATCAATTCGAAATTCTATAAATTCATTATCAGCAATTTTTTCATTGACAAAATGATTTTAATATTTATTTGACTACAATTAAATCCTAAAACAAAAATGGTTGCTAATTTTCATGGGCTCATTTAATATATTTTTTATTTTAGTTTTTTATTGGATGTTTTATTTATTTACAATACATATGCTATCCCTTTTCTTCATTTCCCCTCCCTAGAATCCCCAGGAGCAACCCAAAGGAACAACCCAAAGGAGCAAATATGAGATAATATGTGGGGTAGAAACTGGAGGAGCGACACCATCCAGAGACAGCCCCTCCTGGAGATTCCCTCACAGATGCAATTTCCATATGCAAACACTGATGTGGATGTCCAGAAGTGCATGTTGACAGGAGCCTGATATAGCTGTTTCCTGAGAGGCACTGCCAGGCATGACATACACAAAGGCAGATGCTCACAGCTAACCATTAATCAGACCACAGGGTCCCCAGTGGAAGGGTGACAGAATAGACTGAAAGAGTTGAAGGGGCTTGTGGCCCCATGGTGAGAGCTACAATACCAACCAACCAGAACTCCCTGTGTCTAAACAGCTAGCCTGGGAACACACATGGAAGGACCTATGTCTCTAGGTGTATTTGTAGAGGAGGAAGGACATGTTGGGCATCTGTGGGAGAAGAGCACCTTTGGTCCCTTCAAGACTGGATGCCTCAGTGAGGGGGAATTTGAGGGAGTAGAGGTGGGAGTGCATGGATGGGTGGGGCCACGCCCTCATAGAAATAGGAGGAGAAGGATGGGTTAAGGGGTTTCTGGGGGTGGGGTTTGGGGATAGATTATAACATCTGAAATGTAGATTAATAAAGTGCCCAATAATCAAAAAGAAAAACAAACAAACATACAAAAAAACAGATAATGGAACTGGCTATGGCAGTCGAACAAATGAGACTTTTTGCACCAATTTACCATTAGATATATTACAAGGATTTCTTATAATTGTCAAGGACAATAGACTGTGGAACAGGCCTATGAAACTTTAAAACAATATCTTCATAGAATAAAAAAGGAAGATATTTATCCCTGTACAGCACAAATTTGTTTAAATCATGTTCTTTTTATTTTAAGTTGTATTTTTTTTCTCATTTGAATGCCAAGGAACATTTTGCTGAGTGTCTATGGCACTGTACAACTAGACATAGTTATGCATAGGTGAAAGGGAAGGATCCACTTACTGGCATAAGGTATGACATTCATTGGGTAGTAAATATGGAAAGAGGGCGTGTTTGTATTTTTCTGCAGTCAGAAAGACTGAAAGAGTATGGTGGCCACCAGAAAGATGAGTGGGACATGATGACCATAGACAGCCATGACAAAAAATGAGCTGACCTGTGAGCTTGCTGAGTGCCCTGACAATGGTGACTGGGAAGCTGTATTGGACATATGTTCCTGACTCACCAGTGCTTACCTATACCCACGATGGGACAAGATGCCTTGCCTCAAGTTCCTAGACCTGGTGCAACAGAAAATCAAAATGAGAAGTTATAATGCCTCTTATATTTTTATTAAATGTGACCAGTTATTCAGAGTCAATCATGGACTGGTCTAGAAATCAATCCAATATTGGAAACAACAACCTTTATTTGGAAGCCTGTTTCTGGACATTTTCAGAGACATATTTGGAAGTTAGCTGCAGTTCTTTATGATGTTATGTTAGCAAGAGATAATGTTGAGGCAGGATCTGGATTTCAAACAGGTGTTCGCACTTGTGTTAGGGTTCTTTTAATTGTCAGGTTAAAAATAACTAATGGGACACAATGAAAGTAGTTCTAAGGGGAAAACTCATAGCTCTAATTGTCTACAAAAAGAAACTGGAGAGAGCATACACTAGCAACATGACACCACACCTGAAAGCTCTAGAGCAAAAACAAGCAAATACATCCAAGAGAAGTAGATGGCAGGAAATAATCAAATTCAGGGCTGAATCGACCAAGTAGAAACAAACAGAATTATAGAAAATATCAAGAAAACCAGGAGCTGTTTTTTTGAGAAAATAAACAAGATAGATAAACCCGTTGTGGGACTAAGCAAAGGGCACAGAGACAGTATCCAAATTTATAAAATTAGAACTGAAAAGGGAGAGATAACATCAGAATCTGAGGAAATTAAAAAAATTATTAGGTCCTGCTAAAAAAGCTTCTAAGCAACAAAACTGGAACGTCTAGATGAAAAGGAAAATTTTCTAGACAGATACCAGGTACAAAGTTAAATCAAGAGCAGATAAACCATGTAAACAGTCTTATAATCCCTAAAGTAATAGCAGAAGTCATTAAAAGTCTCCCTGCCTAAAATGCCCAGGACCAGATGGTTTTAGTTTAAAATTGTAACACACCTTCAAGGAAGACCTAATACCAATTCTCTTCAAACTATTCCACAAAATAGAAACAAAAGGAACACTATCCAATTAGATCTATGTTCACACAATCACACCCATACCTAAACCACACAAAGACACAACAAAAAAAGAGAACTTCAGACCAATCTCCCTTATGAATATCGATGCAAAAAAATACTCAATAAAATTCTCACAGACCAAACCCAAGAGCACATCAAAACAATCATCCATCAGGATCAAGTAGGCTTTATCCCAGGAATGTAGGGGTAAGTCAATATTTGGAAAGCCATATATGTAATCCACTATATAAACAAACTCAGAGGAAAAACATGAACCACGTGGTCATTTCAGTACATGTTGAGAAAGCATTTGACAAAATTCAACACCCCTTCATGGTAAAAGTCCTGAAAAAAATGAGGAACCCATGCATAAAATCATATAAAAATTACCTCAAATAGACTTGAGAGAAAATATGTTAATTCCCTCTTTCTAAATCTCTTTTACTTCACCTAATATAACAATCTCTCCTTCCATCCAATTGTCTCCAAATGCCATGATTTCAGCTACCTTTTCAGTTGACTAAAATACCATTACATACGTATATATGTATGTTTATGTGTGTGTATGTATATATGTATGTGTATATGTAAATTACATTTTTTTCTATTAAGCTCATAATGGAAAGAAATGGTTCAATTTCTTTGGTAGTTTGAATACTGAAGCAATAAACATGCATTGCATGTATGTCAGTAGTAGGTTTTAGGGTCTTTAGAGTATTTGTCCAGGAGTGTGACTGCTAGGCCATATAATAAGTCTATGTTTGGAAACCTATGAAAAACTGTGATTTACACAGTGCTAAACTAGTTTACATACCCCCAGGGATACAAATAAGAGAGGAAGAAGTCAAATGATCCCTATTCGCAGAAAATGTGATCGTGTGCTTACAATCCTTCAGCAGAAAACTCACATATGTACATTTTCAGCAAAGTGGAATTATCCAAAATCAACATTTAAAATTCAACAGCTTTTATGTATACCACCAAAAACTTTTAAGAAAGAAAATAAAGGACATAAATGTCAATTTTTAATAATATTTTTCAAAAAATAATAGAGATGGTTAGTTGAGAGGGTAAAGCACTTGCCACACAAATTTGAGGACTAAAGTTTAGATCTCCAGTACTCAGTGGTGAGTGAGTGTGGCTGCTCACCTATAATCTGGACAGTTGAAGACTGGGAATCCCAGGGACAAGCTGGCTAGTGGTTTGTGGATGACTCATCAAAGACACCCAACATTAACATTAACATTAACATTAACATTAACATTAACATTAACATTAACATTAACATTAACATTAACATTAACATTAACATTAACATTAACATGTGATCTCTACAGGCACATGTACACATATGCACATATACCCATACATCTGTGCACCTACATACATGAAAACACATTACACACACAAGCCATTAACATCCACTTCCACTCAATCTCACCTAGCCTGCGATATGTGCACACACACACAGAGAATCAGGGGGAGAGAGAGAGAGAGAGAGAGAGAGAGAGAGAGAGAGAGAGAGAGAGAGAGAGAGAGAGAATGAGAGAGAGAGAAAATGAGAGAGATAGAATGAGAGAGAGAGAACCGTACATGAGGAGGAATTACAAGATGACAAGCATTAAGGAAAAACTAAGGCAGGCTTCCTGAGATGATGTCTTTTTCTTCTCAACACCTTGGGGATTATTTAGACAGGTCCAGTACTGGAAAGGAAAGGACACCAGGGGCCTATTAAATATCCAGCCAGCATTTGTTCAACTGACTTCCAGTCTCAAGCTTCTCCCATTCTGAATATATAAAGTTACTAATTTGGATTTTGACAAGGCTTAGTCTTCTGTCTTTCCAATGCATGCAGTTGTTTGTTCATGGAAAGGAATAAACTTGGTAATTATCTAGAGAACAATGGACAATTTCATTACACATGTGCAATAAAATCAATAAATCTTATGTATATAAATATGTATATGAATAAAAATATGCATGAAAGTGCTGTAATGAAACTTATTTCTCTGTATTCTGACAAAGAAAATGAATAACTTTTAAAACCTTGAGAAATGAATATTAATTATTGAGTTAAATGCTATAAAATATTCTATTCAGTATCTTCATTTTTAAATTTACTCTGCAAAAGTTATTTTATTGGAAGAACTTTATAATGTTATTATTAATAATGATATGATTTAGGAACCATTCACAAGTATGTAAAATAATTCACAGAAATCTTAGCCAATCATAAGTTAAGTAATCATCTTGAGACATTTAATTTCAAAGTGAAAAATTGAAATTTCTTTTAACTATTGCCATGTTTAAAGCAGTCATGATTTAACACTCATGATGTCATGCCCTTAAAGTCATACTTGCAATGTCACACTTGTGATTTCACACTCTTGATGTCACACTTGTGATGTCACCCTCATGATATAACATCTATGATTTCATACCCATGATGTCATACCCGTGTAATACTCATGGTATCATACACTAGATGACACATGCATGAAGTAACACTGTGACACTCATGATTTCATATACATGATATCAAACCCATAATGTAACACCCATGATGTCATGCCCTTGATGTCACACAGATGATGTCATACTCATGATGTCATACCTCAGTGACTCACAAAACATTACCTTGATTAAGAATAATCATCATTCCAGTAAAAAACAGAATAAAAAATAAATAATAGTAGTAATAATAATGAATAAGGTCAACCACAACCTACAGATTAAGAGTATTGATCACGGATATTGAACATTAATGGCGAAGGCTGAATCAATATTCAGAGGTATTCATTTATACATTTATTTATTTATCGTTTGTTATGGTGTTGAGCACAGCTTGGTCTGTGAAGGTTAGGTTCAATGTAGTGGAAACCCTTAAGGTGGTATGTGTGACCACGCCATAGCATAGGATGGCACAAGGTGTAGAAAAACTTAATGTGGACAACAGGGAAATTGTTCCAGATGGTACCTCTCTGTCTTGGTAAAAGGATGAGACAATTGTCTAGCAATAAATAATATAGAGGGTGACAGGATTCTTCCTTGTTTGGGGTGGTGGGCCTTGCACCTCTGTGAACTCAGAGAAGGCCTGCCTGGATAGAAAGAGCTGTCTTGCTTGTATCAGAGCAGATGCCTGGACAAAGCTTGGTAGGGAGGCAGAAGTGGTAAGCAATGTCAGGCTTCTATTCTGGTGGTTGTTAGATGGGTCTATTTACACCAGCTGTGACTTAAGCTCTCAACAGTGCAGGAGAGGACCTCTGGAGACTCTCAGTGCTCAGGAAAGGAAGGCTTGCCGGTGGATTGTGAAAAGTATTTCATAATTGACCATGATATTCATTATCTGGTAAACAAAGAGGTGCTTCTGTCCTAGAAAATGTACCTGGATGTGTATATATTGGCAAACCAAAAAGAGATAGAAGGAGGTAGGTAGGTAGGTAGGTAGGTAGGCAGAAAAAGATAGATAGATAGATAGATAGATAGATAGATAGATAGATAGATAGATAGATAAAAAGATAGGAGGTATGTAAGTAGATAGGAAGGTTGGTAGGTAGATATGTAGTTAGGTAGGTAGGTAGGTAGGTAGGTAGGTAGGTAGGTAGGTAGAAAAAAATAAATGATAGATAGACTGCCAGATAGATAGATAGATAGATAGATAGATAGATAGATAGATAGATGCATAGATACATAGATACATAGATACATAGATACATTACATTGATACATTGATACATTGATACATAGATACATAGATAGAAATACAGGAGGTGTGTAAGTAGTTAGGTAGGTAGGTAGGAAAAAGGTAGGTAGATAGATAGATAGATAGATAGATAGATAGATAGATAGATAAAAAGATAGTAGGTATTTAAATAGTTAGGTAGATAGGTAGGAAAGTAGGTATATATGTAGTTAGGTTGATAGATGGTCTCTGCACAGGTATGTACGTGGTTGTGTGCTAGGATATAGAAAGAAGGATCCATGGTGAGAGTGACTTGGGGACTTTAGAGACAGGAAGAAGATCAAAGTGTCCACAGTGAATGGCTGGGGTGTGATGGAGGTGGGGTGGAGGTTTTCAGAGAGGAGAGAGATTCTGAGGGAGCTTGAATTAGCTCATAATGGTTGCCAGGTATCCTTGTCAGTTGCCTGGAGATGCTTATTTTGTAGGTGCTTAGAATTGGGGGCCCAAGTCCAGAGCTTGGTTTTCAAATGGGAAGTTCGAGATGAAATATTCCCTCCTTGTTTAGATATGTCCTTGTCCTCACCTCATCATGCTAGCTGGAATGCAGGTGAGATTTTGAAAGTGGGCATCAAGACCCTCAGGGTCTTTGTGGACAACAGAAGATTGGATGACTTTTTGAGGCAGCATCTACCAGAATTCATTGATGGATATCTGAGATATCAACCTGTGTGACTGGGTAAGTAGACCAAGGTTTTTGTGGGGGCCCTTCTTTTCATCTCCCACAACACTCTGAGCTCAATCCAGGGAAACTGAAGGCCTCGTGGATGCACAGAGAAGCTCAGAGAGTGCCATGTGTCCAGTGCAGTGCCTCCTGCTGCTATGTGGGATGCCAGTGTGGAGACTAATGCTAATGGAGAAGTTTGGTTTCCCAACTCCCATATGGTCTCTGTTCAACTTCCCCTGTCTCCTGAGCTCTCTGACTCCAAAACACTGGTGCCTTACCAGATGAGGATCATCTTACAAGGGCCTTCTTGGTTTGTGCCTTGACCTGGGAAGTGTGTGGCCAGAAACCATAGAGTCTGCATCCACAAGAAGAGAACTGGTTAACAGCTTTAGCAGATACCCATGTGGATGGAGTCAGGCAGGTAGGTGTCTTGTATGATTCAGAGCAGATACATGGAGGAAGCTTAATAGGAATGTAGAAGCAGAACTCCATATAAGGCTTCTCTCCTGGTAGTTGTTAGCGGGGTTTTTTTTTTCTACCAGCTATCACTTAAGCAATTGACAGGAAGGAAGAAAAAGTGAGAGCTACATGGTGTTTGGTGAATGGCTGCGGTGTGGTGGCAGTGGTGTGGAGGGTTAAAGAGAGGAGAGAGATTGTGAGGGAGCTGGAATTAGCTCATAATGGTTTCCTGGTTTCCTGGTCAGTTGCCTGGAGATGCTTACTTAGTAGGACCTTAGAACTGGGAGCCTGAGGCAAGAGCTTGGTTTTCAAGTGGGCAAGTTGGAATCTAATATTCATTTCTTCTTTTGATATGTCCTTGTCCTCAGCTCATCATTTTAGATAGCATGCAGGTCAGATTGTGAATGTGGGCGGCCAGCCACTATGGGGCTCTGAGGTGGACAGATGACTGGATGACTTTGTGGAGCAGCATCTACCCAAACTCAAATTGAGGGTATTTGAGATACCAACCACTGTGCCCAGGTGTGTAGACAAAATTTTTCAGGGGTTGGGGGGGTTCTTTTTGGTTGGGAACTGAAGGCCTCAGAAACACATAGAGCAGCTACCGATTTCTCTGGCTCCAGTGCAGTGCCACCTGTAGCTAAGTAGATAGCCAATGTTGGGTCTAATGCCAATTGAGATGTGTAGTTTCCCACCCAAACCCTGTGTGGCCTCTGTTTAAATTACCCTGTTCTTTGAACCCTGATTCTAACACCTGGATGCTCTATGAGCTGGCTATCATCCTGGGAGAGCTTTCCATCTGGGTGCCTTTACCTGGCATCTAGTGAGAGTGTAAATATGGACAGAGGAGTCTGCCTGTTCAAAAAATAGAACTGGCTGGATCATAGGGAACCTTCATGTGGGAAAAGTGAGGCAGCCTCAGGCTGGATCAATATCTGGGCCTGGCCCAGTCCCAGTGTTCTGGCTCGGCACTGAGTGGGCGGGCCAAGATCCTGGTCCTCAAGTCAAGGCCTTTGATTCTGATGATCTGCCCCTAGGGTCCAGATTAGAATGAGGTTTAGTTAGGGCTCTCACAGGATTCTTTGCAAGTACAAGCTGACACCTCTTATTGATTGACTCTTTCCTGCTGTACCCTAGAATGGCTGGCAGATGTCCTGCAGTTGAGAAGTGCCTGTGATGGGTGACTCTTCCATCTCCACCATGCACAACCTCCTCTTCCCCTGACACTTATGGAACAAAATCCATATTTCCAAACCTTATAGGCAGGAGAAAGTGTGCACACACAAAAGTGCAGGAGCATTCTCTCTTGCAAGATCACATATATGTGCCCGTCAACATAGTAGCAGATGTGCTTGTAGCCAGTCAATTCTGGCTGTACAGGCTGGACTAGGGCCTCCTGTTGACTTCTAGGTCCAGAGGAGACCTGTGGGTGAGCAAGATCCAGCTGACTAGAGAGGAGGGCCTGCAACATCAGGTTGGGGTATCTTGATTATGGAAACACAGCCTCCCAGGCCTGAGCACCATGCAGCTGTGACTTAAGCTCTCTACAGTGCAATGGACCTCTGGAGACTGTCAGTGCTCAAAAAAAAGAACACTTGCTGGTTGAAACTGAAAATCATTTCACAAATGACAATGGAACTTATCATCTGGTAAACAGAAAGGTGATTCTGCCCTTGAAGATGGAACTGGAAGTGTATGTATTGGTGACACAAAAGGAGATATTAGGAGGTGTGTAAGTACTTAGGTAGGTAGGTAAGTAGGTAGGTAGGAAGGCAGGTAGATATATAGATAAGTAGGTATAAAAATAAATAAAGAGATAGATAAATAGATAAGTAAATGACAGATATATAGATAAATAGACAGACAGACAGTCAGACAGACTTGCAGACAGTTAGACAGTTACATATATAGCTAGCTAGTTGTTATCATGCTGTGAGAGTGAGAAACTTGCAGAGAAAGTCTGATGGCACCGTGAGAATTTTTATCAGGCACCCTAAGTGACCTTGTTTTGAATTGGTCTAGGAGGAATTGGTGAAGGGAGGGGATATGGTTCAGGAATCCTGGTGGAACATGAGATAAATGATCATTGTGATTTGTGTCTAGGTGCCTGTCATCTTGGGTCCACTTGTGTAAGGTGTGCTGAGAAGACTGTGCTCTCACATCCTGCTTGCACCAGGATAGCACCCTCTAATGGGAGGCCATCTCTGTTGTGGGAATGTCTGTTGGAGCCTTGTTAACTGAATGAGAAAAGCTGATTTAGAACCTTGCACCTCAGATACTTTGGGGGCTGAACAATCACTTGGGCATTGTGCTATTGAAGAACAAGTGATAAAGTTTGAATACACTGTATGGAGTACATGGAATGATATTACAGATATTATTCTGTATTTTAAACATGACTTATCCTAGATAAATTTACGAAAACTGTGAGTCGTGCTGGATGCTGAAAGGCATCTTTAAATGACTAAAAATACCCACTACAATATAATTATTGTACAATAAATATTTTAAGTATTGTTTGGAGGATAAGAAAAAAACAATAGTCTCCATATGGTACAGTTGCCAGTTGCATTTCAAATACTTTCATCTGTGTGTGACTAAGTGCATAGATTGAGAACACAGATGCAGTTGGACTTGGGAATATAGCACATATGGCTTAAACAATTTTTTGCCTCTCACATTTTACATGTTGAGTCACTATATCATTTAAATATTTGGGTTGCTTTTGAAAGATCATATAATTCTCCTGAAGGCACAATAGGCTAATGGCTCATATAAGTGGTTCTGCATGGGCCATTCACTTTCATTCCAATGGCACAGCTGAAACATAGTTGCACAGAATGATTTTTGAAACCCTTAGTCAAGTTGATTCTTTCAATCTTTCAAATGTCAGGCTGTATAGTTGTTGATACACTGAGAAAGTGTAAAATTGAGGATATATATGAAGATATCATTTTACTAACAGAAACTTGATTTGGTTGTTACACATCTTGCCAGTGTTTTGTGCAGTTTTTTGATCTTGCTGGGTGAAAGGCATTGGTTTGTTTGTTTGTTTCTTTGTATGTGTACTTTATTTGATTTTGGGAATGATTTCTGTTTCCCTTTGGCTACAAAGCCAATAAGGCTGGCATCATTCAGAAGCACAGGGGCACTTTAATATCATCTAATTATTTCCTTGTGCCATTACCTTAGGGCTTTGCTGCATTCTTTCTTTTTGGAATTTCTAAATTCTTCATTAGTCACTTTCTTTTTTGACCCAAATATATCCCAATAATTCTAATTTTAAAGGCATCTGCTCCCAGGAAATCCTTTCTTTTCCTACAATGTGGGGTAAATTCTGTTCTTGACTAATTCTGTATTCACAGTGGCTATCCCCATACTAGTACAAGTCATAACTTCGATCTCACTTAATTAAATTTCCTGTTGGTCTTTTACAGTCTTTAAAGATACTGATTTTATGTACGAGAATAATCCTGCTAAGTGTGAATAATAGCAGGGTAAAATAAACACGTGATTATAGGCATCAATTCAGATAATATACACCTTTGGAGAATTAATTTGGCAATTTTGATGTCAGAACAAAGTCAGTTTCTAAATTTAAGTTAAAGTAAATATGTTGTTTTTCACATATGTTATCAAGGTAAAATGAGTAATGTTTTATATGTATGTGAATGACTGCTTTAAACATGGTAACATTTAAAAGTAATTTCAGTTTTTCTCTTTGAAATTAAATATCTGAAAATTTTGATTTATGATTGGCTAAAGTTTCTGTGATTTACTTTACATACTTGTGAATGTTTCTTAAATAATATTATTATTAATAAGAACATTATTAATTTGTTCAAATAAAATAAGTTTTTGCATAGTATATTTATAAATGAAAATAACTGACTAATATATTTTGTAATATTTAACTCAGTAATTAATATTCCTTTCTCAAGCTTTTAAATGTTATTCATTTTTTTTGCAGCCGAATACAAAGAAATAAGTTACATTACAGCATTTTCATTATTATGCATTTATTTATACACATACGTGTGTGTATGTATATATATATATATATATTTTATTGCATGTGTGTAATGGAATTATCCTTTGTTGTCTAGATGATTAGCAGGTTTATTACCTTGCATGAACAAACAACTGGATGCACTGTAAAGCTCAAAGACCAAGCCTTGTCAAAAATCAAATTAGTAACTTTATATATTCGGGATGGGTGAAGCTTGAGACTGGAATTCAGTTTAACAAATGCTAGTTTGAATATTTAATAGGTCCCTGGTGTTCTTTCCTTTCTAGTACTGGATTGGTCTAGATGATCACCCAGGTGCTTTCCTGCTATTTTTCCTGGCACAGCCTTCTGGGAGCAAGAAGACACCATTTCAGGGAGCATGTCTTAGTTTTTTCTTTCTGCTTATCGTCTTGTAACTCCTCCTGATGAGAATTCTCTCTCTCTCTCTCTCTCTCTCTCTCTCTCTCTCTCTCTCTCTCTCTCTCTCTGTTTATGTGTGTGTCTGTGTGTGGGCATGTATGGCTGGCTAGGTGAGTGTGAGTGAAGGTGGATGTTAATGGCATGCATGTGTAATGTGTTTGCATTAATGTAGGTGCACATATGTGTGGTTATATGTTTATGAATGTGCCTATCAAGACCACATGTTAATGCTGAGTGCCTTTGTGAGTCTGTACTTTATTTACTAAAACAGGGTTTGGCTTGTGTTGCTAGTCAACTTGTCCCTGGGATTCCCAACAGTCTCCAACTGTCCAGAGTAGAGATGAGCAGACACACTCACGCACCACTGACTACTAAAGTTCTAAAGATTGGTCCTCATATTTGTGTTGCAAGTGCTTTATTCACTCAACAAAATACTAGCCTCTATTATTTAAAAAAATCATTAAAAATTGGCCTTTATGTCCTTTATTTCTTTTTTAGAAAGTTTGTTGGTGGCATACAAAAAGCTTTTGACTTTTAAATGTAGATTTTGCATCATTCCACATTGCTGAAAATGTTTATACATCAGTTTTCTGCTGAAGAATTTTAAGCACAGGATTACGTTCTGCAAATGGAGATTATTTGACTTTTTCCTATCTTGTTTGTATCCCTGGTGACATGTACACTAGTATTGGACTGTGTAAATCACTACATAACTTTTCAAACATAGACATATTATGTGGACTAGCTGTGACACTAATGAACAAATACTTAAAAAACCCAAAGTCCTACAATCACGTATATGGAATCTATGTTTATTACTATGATATTCATATTAGCTAAGTAATAGAATGGTATTTTCCTTATGAAATTTTAAAACAATATCTTCATAGAATAAAAAAGGAAAATATTTATCCCTGTACAGCACAAATTTGTTTAAATCATGTTCTTTTTATTTTAAGTTGTATTTTTTTTCTCATTTGAATGCCAAGGAACATTTTGCTGAGTGTCTATGGCACTGTACAACTAGACATAGTTATGCATAGGTGAAAGGGAAGGATCCACTTACTGGCATAAGGTATGACATTCATTGGGTAGTAAATATGGAAAGAGGGCGTGTTTGTATTTTTCTGCAGTCAGAAAGACTGAAAGAGTATGGTGGCCACCAGAAAGATGAGTGGGACATGATGACCATAGACAGCCATGACAAAAAATGAGCTGACCTGTGAGCTTGCTGAGTGCCCTGACAATGGTGACTGGGAAGCTGTATTGGACATATGTTCCTGACTCACCAGTGCTTACCTATACCCACTATGGGACAAGATGCCTTGCCTCAAGTTCTTAGACCTAGTGGAACAGAAAATCAAAATGAGAAGTTATAATTCCCCTTATATTTTTATTAAATGTGACCAGTTATTCAGAGTCAATCATGGACTGGTCTAGAAATCAATCCAATATTGGAAACAACAACCTTTATTTGGAAGGAAAAATTAGTGTTGTTTCCTGTTATTTTTGTTATTGGCAGTGGAGATATGTTTGTGTAGCTACCTTCTTTTACAGTTTTTTGAAGATTACTTTCCTGCTTTTTCTAGGTTGTATTTTCCCTCCTTGTGATGGAGTTTTCCACCAATTATCCTTTGAAGTGCTGGGTTTGTGTTGAGATACTGTGTAAATTTGGATTTGTCATGGAATATTTTGGTTTCTCCATCAATAATGATTGACAGTTTTGCTGGGTATAGTAGTCTGGGCTGACATTTATGTTCTTTTTGGGTCTGTATGATATCAGTCCAGGATCTTCTGGCTGTTATGGTCTCTGGTGAGAAGTCTGGTGTAATTCTTATAGGTCTGCCTTTATATGTTACTTTGCCTTTTTCCCTTACTGCTTTTAGTATTTTTTCTTTGTTTTGTACATTTAATGTTTTGACTACTTTGTGGCGGGAACTATTTCTTTTCTGGTCTAAACTATTTGGAGTTCTGTAGGCTTCTTGTATATTTATGGACATCTCTTTCTTTAGGTTAGGGACATTTTCCTCTATAATTTTGTTGAGGATATTTACTGGTCCTTTAAGTTGGGAGTCTTCCCCCTCATCATACCTATTATCCTTAGGTTTGGCCTTCTCATTGTGTCTTGGATTTCTTGTGTATTTTGGGTTAGTAGCTTTTTGCATTTTGCATTTTCTTTGACAGTTGTGCCAATGTTTTCCATGGTATCTTCTGCACATGAGATTCTCTCTTCCATCTCTTGTATTCTGTTGGTGACACTTGTGTCTATGACTCCTGATTTTTTTTTTTTTAGGTTTTCTATCTTCAGGGTATTGTCCCTTTGTGATTTCTTTATTGTTTCTACTTCCATTTTTAGATCCTGCATGGTTTTGTTTAATTCCTTCTCCCATTTGGTTGCATTTTCTTGCAATTCCTTAAGGGATTTTTGTGTTTCCTCTCTAAGGGTTTCTATCTGTTCTTTGAGAGTGTTATTTATGTCTTTCTTAAAGTCCTCTATCATCATCATGAGAAGTGATTTTAATTCTGAATCCTGCTTTTCTGGTGTGATGGGGTGTTCAGGGCTTGCTATGATGGGGTAACTGGGTTCTGATGATGCCATGTAACTTTGGTTTCTGTTGCTTACGTTCTTGCGCCTGCCTTTTGCCATCTGGTTAATTCTAGTGCTACCTGTACTTCTGTCTCTGATTGAAGCCTGTCTTTCCAGTTGTCTTGCTTGTGTTTGGTCTTCTAGGAGTCCAGATGTCTCTGTGCTTTTTTCCAGCTGCCCTGATTACAGTGGTATCTCTAGGATGCCTCAGGATATGGTGCCTCCAAGGTAGCAGTCCAGCTAGATGCCTGCTGTTCTGGGTGCAGTGTCTCCTCTTGGATATCTCAGGATATGTTGTCTGACACTCTGAGTTCAGTTGTTCCTCTGTGGCTCTGGGTTGAGTGGACCTTCCTGTATGTCTCAGGCGGTATCTGGGTTCCACACAACTGCAGACCTGGTAGAGGTCTGGTCCAGGACTCAGATCTGGGAGATGGGCAGAAGGGGCGTGCTAGCTGGCAGGGGCGCAGGGGAGGGGGGCCGGGAGGGGTATCTGCTGGATTCTGAGCACTCAGGGCGCCCAGCTATGAGCTCAGGGTAGTATGTGGGTTTTCCTACCTAAAGCTGGTTGTGGGATCTGTGGATCCCCCAGAATATGTCTGGCGGAATCTGGGGTGCACTCACCTTCAGGCCTCAGACCAGAGGAGGGGTGAGCGGCAGAAGAAGCATGCTAGCACTGGCTATGGGTTCTATGGATTCAAGTCCAATGGCCACTGAATGATAAACTCAAACTAGATCCAAGCACATCTATCTTTAATCTGATCACCAGAAAGGTAACATTCCTCCACACCCATACCTGTGCAGCTTATTTTAAGTTTAAATAGGGAACAGATCCATGGATTTTGACCCAACTAGTCAGAAGAAACCTCAGAATACTGTCAAGTCTGATTTTGTCAAAAATAAAAATTTTCTAGAGTTCTCTGAAGATGTGGAGCCTAGAGTGCCTGGACCAACCTCCTCTACAGAAGGTAAACAGGGATACTTCCCTACTCTCCAACAGGATTGAGGGCTTTTCTCTTTTCCAAAATTTTGGTATTTTTTCCTCTCATGATTGAGGCCTTAAAAGTTACCTGTTTGACTCAGTAGACTCCTATAAGAATTCTTTTTTCTCAGCAGCCTCTGAAATATTTTACCTCTGACCAAGGAGCATTTCTGTTTTTAATCAAAGTTCACAGAAATCAAGAGAGGAAGCAATTGTGGAACCTTATAGAACTTCTTGAGTAAAGTCACATGACATGTTGCAAAATCATCAGTTTACCATAGTTCTGGTTGGTTAAACATAAGTCTCAGGAGGTAATCATGCTAAGTGCACACACCCATGAAGATCATAAGTCATGGTAACTATATTTGGTCTCCTGCTGCTTCAGCTAAAGATATAAATACTGTAGACAGTGAAAAACAGTTTGAAGTTGAGGCAATGAGCTAAGATTTCATGAGCTAAGGTAAGCAAATTTATTTTTGCTTAAAATATTATGGAGATTTTTATTCTGTGATCATCTCTCCTGTCACAAAGATATCAGGATCTCCTTTCTTTCCTAGGCTACTCACTCCTTCTACCTTTGATTAAGGAGACCTCATATTTTCTCACTGAAGCAAAGGAGGCCTCAGATCATTGCAGTGTGACCAAAGGCTTAAACATTTATTTAGTTTGAGGAATCACATACAATTTACATTCTGAACATCTCTGTGAGTTTTCATGTCAGTGACTTCTCTGTAGGCTCCATAATCAGAAGAATTTGTGTTAAGTCTCTTTCAAATTTAAGGGTCTCTAGATTTCCCTTATTCAAAGAAGAAATAATGTATGTTTTTTACTTGACAGAGTGCGTATGTCAAAGATTCTTCACTGCATTATTATTAAACCTACAGTTTTCCTTGAACTGAAGGAGAAATCTGTGAAACAGTAGGAAAAATATCTGAGGTTCAGTCCATAATATCAGAAATTTGTGGACTATTGATTCTCAAATTTCTCCCTCAGCTCAAGGAAAACTGTAGGTTCAGTAATGATGATATAAAGAATCTTTGACATGCATACTCTGTCAAAGAAGAAGCACATGTTCTAAATTCTTGGAATAAGGGAAATCTTGACACCTTTAAATTTGAAAGGGACTTAATACCAATTATTCTGATTACATGGCTGCAGAGAAGCCACTTACATAAAAACTCACAGAGATGTTCATGAAAGTGTATGGGAGTCCTCAACCTAAATGAATGTTTAAGCCTCATTTGGACATAATGGAATGATCTGAGCCTCCCTTTGCTTCAGTGAGAAAATAAAATATGATGTCTCCTTAATCAAAGGTAGAAGGAGTGAATACCCCAGAAAAGAAGGGAGGTCTTGATTTTCTTGTGACAGGAGAGATGATCAGAGTATAAAAATTTCCATATTATTTTGAGCAAACATCTGCTGACAATGGTTTCTTCAGAGAATAAACTTCCAGTCATAGAATCCTCAATTCTCTTTCTCTAGGAGGTCTTAAGATTTACCTTCTGACGTTAGTGACAAGTCAATCCCAAGTAAATGAAGGGATGGCATATCACTCGGAATGGTTATCCTGGGACATAAAATGATGTTTTTAGACCTAACAGTAACAATCTGAGCCCTGATTTAAATTTATCTTTCAGATTGCCACTTGAAATGGAGGTGATCCATCTTTGTTGCCCATGCCTGTGCAGCTGATAAACTGCTTGTGGAGAACATAGAGTGAAAGATTACAAACTAATTTGTAAGAAAAAAAATCTGATTGCTGGGAAGCACATCTCTGAGTCTCAGAGCACATGGGTATTCTGGACAGTGAAGACATTTGCATTTGAAATGGTATTTTCTGTACCTTCTTTCAATTCTCAATGTAATCTTTTCATTGAAAAATTATGTGACCTTTTTGCTCTTCCTTATCCTCCCAACATATTATCTCTCTCAAAAATGGGACCAATGATCTTTCCACCTATAGTCAAAGTAGTTTTTGTATCTAAATGATCAGGCATAGATACATAATTGACTCTTTTTTTAAAACAAGGGACCCTAGTCCACACTCCTTTGAGGCCCATTGTCCAAGTTTAGAATAAGAGCATAGAACCTGTGCCATCTGATGCCAGGTAAGTCCATAGAAATGTAATAATATTGACAGTTCTGCCTGAATCTAGGTAGCTCAACATACTAGAAATAACCTAGCCTGCAACAGTCATCCAAAACATTGGGGAGGAGAAATAAGTTGGTGCCTGCTTTCTCTCAGACTGAACACCAACTAAAAAGATACAAAACTCTGAATAAGAACTGGAAACTTAGGATCACTGATAGAAAATATCTCCACTGTATAAAAAAACCCAGGACCTTTACCTTTGACAGAATTGTATATGGCACCTTCACACTGCTTGAAGGAGATTCTGTCAATAGGGCATCAGAGTTTTCCTTTCTCACATGGGGTTCTTTTTTCTGAGTGTTAACTTACTACTTCTTACTACATTAAACAGGCTGGAAGAAGTCTCGCAGAACTAGCATTTCCCTAGACCTCATTTGCCAAGTGAGGCCTTGAACACTTACTATGCCTTGCATGGTCTTTATATATTCCTAGTCCTTCCAAGTTGCTTTGAGTCTTTTCTCCTTAAAGGGCTGTCAGATCAAGGGAGCCTTATACCTCTCATTCAACATAATAGAATATCTAACATTCCCTGTCTTCCACAATAGGATTGTGGCTCTATTGTCTACCTCCACCCACAAAATGGATGTTAGACCTTCAATTTTTGAGAAAGGGAAACTTGGAAATCAAAGTCTATTGAAAAGGCTCTCAAAACTAGCCCCTGTGTCAAAGGGGTGTTTTAAACATCCATCCTCTACAATAGAGGACTTCAGGTCCCCTAGCAAATGAAAATCCACCAGATGATCTCTTCTGCCCATGCCTCACAAACACCTCTATTAACTAAATTTTCTTTAAATTCTTCACAAGATTAGAATTGCCACTGCCCTTCTATACTTAAGAAGGAAGGAGATGTCAGGGGCAGCTCTGCTTATACACTGAAAACCTAAAATCAACCATACACCTAAAATCAGCAATAGGCTTGACATACATGGTCTTGGGACTCTGTGTAAAAGCACAGAAACAGATTGTCATTAGCACTTGTAAACAAGCAGCTTTGGTAGAAAGTTACCAACTCTTTGTCATAGACCTTGTAAATAGGTAGCAATTTTGGATAGTACCAACTTAGACAGAAAGAACAAAAGTGAATATTTTATCTCGACATGCCTCCTTGAAAACCAAGCTCTGGCCTCAGGCCCACAATTTTAAGCACCTACAAAATCAGCATCTCCAGGCAACTGACCATGAAACCTGGCAACAATTATGAGCTAATTCAAGCTCCCTCAGAATCACTCTCCTCTCTCAAACCCTCCACCCAACCTCCATCACAGCCCAGCCATTCAACAACTGCCATGGAGCATTCTGTGGACACTTTGATGTTATGCCTGCCTCTAAAGTATCCAAGTCACTCTCACCGTGGATCCTTCTTTCTGTATCCTAGCACACACTCAACTATCTACCTGATCAAAAGTTAGGCAAGCATGCAACTCAGAGCTCTCTGAACAGATTCAAGTGGACACAAGGTGACAGGCACCTAGACACAAAGCACAATGGGCATTTATCGCATGTCCCACCAGGATCCCTGCAGCATATGCCCTCTGCTCACCAATTCCTTGCACACCAAGGTCCCTTAGGGTGCCGATAAAAGTTCTCAAGGTGCCATCAAACTTTCTCTGCAAGTCACTGACTCCCATTGCATGATAATAACTAGCTGGCTATATATGTAATTGTCTGTCTGTCTGTCTTCTGTCTATTTATCTATATATCTGTCATTTATCTATTTATCTATCTCTTTTTTATTTTTTATACCTATATATCTATATATCTACCTGCCTTAGTACCTACCTATCTACTTAGCTACCTACGTATGTACTTACAAACCTCCAAATATCTCCTTTTGTGTCACCAATACATAAACTTCCAGTTACATTTTCTAAGGCAGAATCACCTTTCTGTTTACCAGATGATACATTCATTGTCATTTGTGAAATGATTTTCAGTTTCAACCAGCAAGCCTTCTCTTTTTGAGCACTGAGAGTCTCCAGAGGTCCATTGCACCTTAAATCACATCTGCATGGTCCTCAGGACTGTGAGGCTGTGCTTCCCTAGTCAGGATTCCCAAACCTGAGGTTGCAGGTCCTCCTCTCTGGTCAGCTGAAAACTTTCTCACACACAGGACTCCTCTGGACCTAAAAGTTCACAGGAGGTCCTAGTCTAGGCTGTACAGCCAGAATAGACTGGCTACAAGCACATCTGCCACTACGTTGACAGGCATATATATTTGATCTTGCAAGAGAGAATGCTCCTGCACTTTTGTGTGTGCACGCTTTCTCCTGCCTATAAGATTTGGAAATACGAATTTTTTTCCATAAGTGTCAGGGGTAGAGGAGGTTGTACATGGTGGAGATGGAAGAGTCACCCATCACAGGTACTTCTCAACTACAGGACAGTTGCCAGCCACTGAAGGGTGCAGTATGAGAGAATCAAGCAATAAGAGGTGTCAGCTTGTACTTGCAAAGGATCCTGTGAGAGCCCTACTTAAACCTCATTCTAATCTGGACCCTAGGGGCAGATCATCAGAATCAAAGGCCTTGACTTGAGGACCAGGATCTTGGCCCGCCCACTCAGTGCCGAGCCAGAACACTGGGACTGGGCCAGGCCCAGATATTGATCCAGCCTGAGGCTGCCTCACTTTTCCCACATGAAGGTTCCCTATGATCCAGCCAGTTCTATTTTTTGAACAGGCAGACTCCTCTGTCCATATTTACACTCTCACTAGATGCCAGGTAAAGGCACCCAGATGGAAAGCTCTCCCAGGATGATAGCCAGCTCATAGAGCATCCAGGTGTTAGAATCAGGGTTCAAAGAACAGGGTAATTTAAACAGAGGCCACACAGGGTTTGGGTGGGAAACTACACATCTCAATTGGCATTAGACCCAACATTGGCTATCTACTTAGCTACAGGTGGCACTGCACTGGAGCCAGAGAAATCGGTAGCTGCTCTATGTGTTTCTGAGGCCTTCAGTTCC
The DNA here is from genome assembly GCF_011762505.2 of Arvicanthis niloticus. Lineage (NCBI taxonomy): Eukaryota > Metazoa > Chordata > Mammalia > Rodentia > Muridae > Arvicanthis > Arvicanthis niloticus. The sequence goes on along the minus strand of NW_023045021.1, from coordinate 246,021 downwards.
CAACCAAAAAGAACCCCCCCAACCCCTGAAAAATTTTGTCTACACACCTGGGCACAGTGGTTGGTATCTCAAATACCCTCAATTTGAGTTTGGGTAGATGCTGCTCCACAAAGTCATCCAGTCATCTGTCCACCTCAGAGCCCCATAGTGGCTGGCCGCCCACATTCACAATCTGACCTGCATGCTATCTAAAATGATGAGCTGAGGACAAGGACATATCAAAAGAAGAAATGAATATTAGATTCCAACTTGCCCACTTGAAAACCAAGCTCTTGCCTCAGGCTCCCAGTTCTAAGGTCCTACTAAGTAAGCATCTCCAGGCAACTGACCAGGAAACCAGGAAACCATTATGAGCTAATTCCAGCTCCCTCACAATCTCTCTCCTCTCTTTAACCCTCCACACCACTGCCACCACACCGCAGCCATTCACCAAACACCATGTAGCTCTCACTTTTTCTTCCTTCCTGTCAATTGCTTAAGTGATAGCTGGTAGAAAAAAAAAACCCCGCTAACAACTACCAGGAGAGAAGCCTTATATGGAGTTCTGCTTCTACATTCCTATTAAGCTTCCTCCATGTATCTGCTCTGAATCATACAAGACACCTACCTGCCTGACTCCATCCACATGGGTATCTGCTAAAGCTGTTAACCAGTTCTCTTCTTGTGGATGCAGACTCTATGGTTTCTGGCCACACACTTCCCAGGTCAAGGCACAAACCAAGAAGGCCCTTGTAAGATGATCCTCATCTGGTAAGGCACCAGTGTTTTGGAGTCAGAGAGCTCAGGAGACAGGGGAAGTTGAACAGAGACCATATGGGAGTTGGGAAACCAAACTTCTCCATTAGCATTAGTCTCCACACTGGCATCCCACATAGCAGCAGGAGGCACTGCACTGGACACATGGCACTCTCTGAGCTTCTCTGTGCATCCACGAGGCCTTCAGTTTCCCTGGATTGAGCTCAGAGTGTTGTGGGAGATGAAAAGAAGGGCCCCCACAAAAACCTTGGTCTACTTACCCAGTCACACAGGTTGATATCTCAGATATCCATCAATGAATTCTGGTAGATGCTGCCTCAAAAAGTCATCCAATCTTCTGTTGTCCACAAAGACCCTGAGGGTCTTGATGCCCACTTTCAAAATCTCACCTGCATTCCAGCTAGCATGATGAGGTGAGGACAAGGACATATCTAAACAAGGAGGGAATATTTCATCTCGAACTTCCCATTTGAAAACCAAGCTCTGGACTTGGGCCCCCAATTCTAAGCACCTACAAAATAAGCATCTCCAGGCAACTGACAAGGATACCTGGCAACCATTATGAGCTAATTCAAGCTCCCTCAGAATCTCTCTCCTCTCTGAAAACCTCCACCCCACCTCCATCACACCCCAGCCATTCACTGTGGACACTTTGATCTTCTTCCTGTCTCTAAAGTCCCCAAGTCACTCTCACCATGGATCCTTCTTTCTATATCCTAGCACACAACCACGTACATACCTGTGCAGAGACCATCTATCAACCTAACTACATATATACCTACTTTCCTACCTATCTACCTAACTATTTAAATACCTACTATCTTTTTATCTATCTATCTATCTATCTATCTATCTATCTATCTATCTATCTACCTACCTTTTTCCTACCTACCTACCTAACTACTTACACACCTCCTGTATTTCTATCTATGTATCTATGTATCAATGTATCAATGTATCAATGTAATGTATCTATGTATCTATGTATCTATGTATCTATGCATCTATCTATCTATCTATCTATCTATCTATCTATCTATCTATCTATCTGGCAGTCTATCTATCATTTATTTTTTTCTACCTACCTACCTACCTACCTACCTACCTACCTACCTACCTAACTACATATCTACCTACCAACCTTCCTATCTACTTACATACCTCCTATCTTTTTATCTATCTATCTATCTATCTATCTATCTATCTATCTATCTATCTTTTTCTGCCTACCTACCTACCTACCTACCTACCTCCTTCTATCTCTTTTTGGTTTGCCAATATATACACATCCAGGTACATTTTCTAGGACAGAAGCACCTCTTTGTTTACCAGATAATGAATATCATGGTCAATTATGAAATACTTTTCACAATCCACCGGCAAGCCTTCCTTTCCTGAGCACTGAGAGTCTCCAGAGGTCCTCTCCTGCACTGTTGAGAGCTTAAGTCACAGCTGGTGTAAATAGACCCATCTAACAACCACCAGAATAGAAGCCTGACATTGCTTACCACTTCTGCCTCCCTACCAAGCTTTGTCCAGGCATCTGCTCTGATACAAGCAAGACAGCTCTTTCTATCCAGGCAGGCCTTCTCTGAGTTCACAGAGGTGCAAGGCCCACCACCCCAAACAAGGAAGAATCCTGTCACCCTCTATATTATTTATTGCTAGACAATTGTCTCATCCTTTTACCAAGACAGAGAGGTACCATCTGGAACAATTTCCCTGTTGTCCACATTAAGTTTTTCTACACCTTGTGCCATCCTATGCTATGGCGTGGTCACACATACCACCTTAAGGGTTTCCACTACATTGAACCTAACCTTCACAGACCAAGCTGTGCTCAACACCATAACAAACGATAAATAAATAAATGTATAAATGAATACCTCTGAATATTGATTCAGCCTTCGCCATTAATGTTCAATATCCGTGATCAATACTCTTAATCTGTAGGTTGTGGTTGACCTTATTCATTATTATTACTACTATTATTTATTTTTTATTCTGTTTTTTACTGGAATGATGATTATTCTTAATCAAGGTAATGTTTTGTGAGTCACTGAGGTATGACATCATGAGTATGACATCATCTGTGTGACATCAAGGGCATGACATCATGGGTGTTACATTATGGGTTTGATATCATGTATATGAAATCATGAGTGTCACAGTGTTACTTCATGCATGTGTCATCTAGTGTATGATACCATGAGTATTACACGGGTATGACATCATGGGTATGAAATCATAGATGTTATATCATGAGGGTGACATCACAAGTGTGACATCAAGAGTGTGAAATCACAAGTGTGACATTGCAAGTATGACTTTAAGGGCATGACATCATGAGTGTTAAATCATGACTGCTTTAAACATGGCAATAGTTAAAAGAAATTTCAATTTTTCACTTTGAAATTAAATGTCTCAAGATGATTACTTAATTTATGATTGGCTAAGATTTCTGTGAATTATTTTACATACTTGTGAATGGTTCCTAAATCATATCATTATTAATAATAACATTATAAAGTTCTTCCAATAAAATAACTTTTGCAGAGTAAATTTAAAAATGAAGATACTGAATAGAATATTTTATAGCATTTAACTCAATAATTAATATTCATTTCTCAAGGTTTTAAAAGTTATTCATTTTCTTTGTCAGAATACAGAGAAATAAGTTTCATTACAGCACTTTCATGCATATTTTTATTCATATACATATTTATATACATAAGATTTATTGATTTTTATTGCACATGTGTAATGAAATTGTCCATTGTTCTCTAGATAATTACCAAGTTTATTCCTTTCCATGAACAAACAACTGCATGCATTGGAAAGACAGAAGACTAAGCCTTGTCAAAATCCAAATTAGTAACTTTATATATTCAGAATGGGAGAAGCTTGAGACTGGAAGTCAGTTGAACAAATGCTGGCTGGATATTTAATAGGCCCCTGGTGTCCTTTCCTTTCCAGTACTGGACCTGTCTAAATAATCCCCAAGGTGTTGAGAAGAAAAAGACATCATCTCAGGAAGCCTGCCTTAGTTTTTCCTTAATGCTTGTCATCTTGTAATTCCTCCTCATGTACGGTTCTCTCTCTCTCATTCTATCTCTCTCATTTTCTCTCTCTCTCATTTTCTCTCTCTCTCTCTCTCTCTCTCTCTCTCTCTCTCTCTCTCTCTCTCTCTCCCCATGATTCTCTGTGTGTGTGTGCACATATCGCAGGCTAGGTGAGATTGAGTGGAAGTGGATGTTAATGGCTTGTATGTGTAATGTGTTCTCATGTATGAAGGTGCACATATGTACGGGTATATGTGCATATGTGTGCATGTGCCTGTAGAGACCACATGTTAATGTTAATGTTAATGTTAATGTTAATGTTAATGTTAATGTTAATGTTAATGTTAATGTTAATGTTAATGTTAATGTTAATGTTAATGTTGGGTGTCTTTGATGAGTCACCCACAAACCACTAGCCAGCTTGTCCCTGGGATTCCCAGTCTTCAACTGTCCAGAGTATAGGTGAGCAGCCACACTCACTCACCACTGAGTACTGGAGATCTAAACTTTAGTCCTCAAATTTGTGTGGCAAGTGCTTTACCCTCTCAACTAACCATCTCTATTATTTTTTGAAAAATATTATTAAAAATTGACATTTATGTCCTTTATTTTCTTTCTTAAAAGTTTTTGGTGGTATACATAAAAGCTGTTGAATTTTAAATGTTGATTTTGGATAATTCCACTTTGCTGAAAATGTACATATGTGAGTTTTCTGCTGAAGGATTGTAAGCACACGATCACATTTTCTGCGAATAGGGATCATTTGACTTCTTCCTCTCTTATTTGTATCCCTGGGGGTATGTAAACTAGTTTAGCACTGTGTAAATCACAGTTTTTCATAGGTTTCCAAACATAGACTTATTATATGGCCTAGCAGTCACACTCCTGGACAAATACTCTAAAGACCCTAAAACCTACTACTGACATACATGCAATGCATGTTTATTGCTTCAGTATTCAAACTACCAAAGAAATTGAACCATTTCTTTCCATTATGAGCTTAATAGAAAAAAATGTAATTTACATATACACATACATATATACATACACACACATAAACATACATATATACGTATGTAATGGTATTTTAGTCAACTGAAAAGGTAGCTGAAATCATGGCATTTGGAGACAATTGGATGGAAGGAGAGATTGTTATATTAGGTGAAGTAAAAGAGATTTAGAAAGAGGGAATTAACATATTTTCTCTCAAGTCTATTTGAGGTAATTTTTATATGATTTTATGCATGGGTTCCTCATTTTTTTCAGGACTTTTACCATGAAGGGGTGTTGAATTTTGTCAAATGCTTTCTCAACATGTACTGAAATGACCACGTGGTTCATGTTTTTCCTCTGAGTTTGTTTATATAGTGGATTACATATATGGCTTTCCAAATATTGACTTACCCCTACATTCCTGGGATAAAGCCTACTTGATCCTGATGGATGATTGTTTTGATGTGCTCTTGGGTTTGGTCTGTGAGAATTTTATTGAGTATTTTTTGCATCGATATTCATAAGGGAGATTGGTCTGAAGTTCTCTTTTTTTGTTGTGTCTTTGTGTGGTTTAGGTATGGGTGTGATTGTGTGAACATAGATCTAATTGGATAGTGTTCCTTTTGTTTCTATTTTGTAGAATAGTTTGAAGAGAATTGGTATTAGGTCTTCCTTGAAGGTGTGTTACAATTTTAAACTAAAACCATCTGGTCCTGGGCATTTTAGGCAGGGAGACTTTTAATGACTTCTGCTATTACTTTAGGGATTATAAGACTGTTTACATGGTTTATCTGCTCTTGATTTAACTTTGTACCTGGTATCTGTCTAGAAAATTTTCCTTTTCATCTAGACGTTCCAGTTTTGTTGCTTAGAAGCTTTTTTAGCAGGACCTAATAATTTTTTTAATTTCCTCAGATTCTGATGTTATCTCTCCCTTTTCAGTTCTAATTTTATAAATTTGGATACTGTCTCTGTGCCCTTTGCTTAGTCCCACAACGGGTTTATCTATCTTGTTTATTTTCTCAAAAAAACAGCTCCTGGTTTTCTTGATATTTTCTATAATTCTGTTTGTTTCTACTTGGTCGATTCAGCCCTGAATTTGATTATTTCCTGCCATCTACTTCTCTTGGATGTATTTGCTTGTTTTTGCTCTAGAGCTTTCAGGTGTGGTGTCATGTTGCTAGTGTATGCTCTCTCCAGTTTCTTTTTGTAGACAATTAGAGCTATGAGTTTTCCCCTTAGAACTACTTTCATTGTGTCCCATTAGTTATTTTTAACCTGACAATTAAAAGAACCCTAACACAAGTGCGAACACCTGTTTGAAATCCAGATCCTGCCTCAACATTATCTCTTGCTAACATAACATCATAAAGAACTGCAGCTAACTTCCAAATATGTCTCTGAAAATGTCCAGAAACAGGCTTCCAAATAAAGGTTGTTGTTTCCAATATTGGATTGATTTCTAGACCAGTCCATGATTGACTCTGAATAACTGGTCACATTTAATAAAAATATAAGAGGCATTATAACTTCTCATTTTGATTTTCTGTTGCACCAGGTCTAGGAACTTGAGGCAAGGCATCTTGTCCCATCGTGGGTATAGGTAAGCACTGGTGAGTCAGGAACATATGTCCAATACAGCTTCCCAGTCACCATTGTCAGGGCACTCAGCAAGCTCACAGGTCAGCTCATTTTTTGTCATGGCTGTCTATGGTCATCATGTCCCACTCATCTTTCTGGTGGCCACCATACTCTTTCAGTCTTTCTGACTGCAGAAAAATACAAACACGCCCTCTTTCCATATTTACTACCCAATGAATGTCATACCTTATGCCAGTAAGTGGATCCTTCCCTTTCACCTATGCATAACTATGTCTAGTTGTACAGTGCCATAGACACTCAGCAAAATGTTCCTTGGCATTCAAATGAGAAAAAAAATACAACTTAAAATAAAAAGAACATGATTTAAACAAATTTGTGCTGTACAGGGATAAATATCTTCCTTTTTTATTCTATGAAGATATTGTTTTAAAGTTTCATAGGCCTGTTCCACAGTCTATTGTCCTTGACAATTATAAGAAATCCTTGTAATATATCTAATGGTAAATTGGTGCAAAAAGTCTCATTTGTTCGACTGCCATAGCCAGTTCCATTATCTGTTTTTTTGTATGTTTGTTTGTTTTTCTTTTTGATTATTGGGCACTTTATTAATCTACATTTCAGATGTTATAATCTATCCCCAAACCCCACCCCCAGAAACCCCTTAACCCATCCTTCTCCTCCTATTTCTATGAGGGCGTGGCCCCACCCATCCATGCACTCCCACCTCTACTCCCTCAAATTCCCCCTCACTGAGGCATCCAGTCTTGAAGGGACCAAAGGTGCTCTTCTCCCACAGATGCCCAACATGTCCTTCCTCCTCTACAAATACACCTAGAGACATAGGTCCTTCCATGTGTGTTCCCAGGCTAGCTGTTTAGACACAGGGAGTTCTGGTTGGTTGGTATTGTAGCTCTCACCATGGGGCCACAAGCCCCTTCAACTCTTTCAGTCTATTCTGTCACCCTTCCACTGGGGACCCTGTGGTCTGATTAATGGTTAGCTGTGAGCATCTGCCTTTGTGTATGTCATGCCTGGCAGTGCCTCTCAGGAAACAGCTATATCAGGCTCCTGTCAACATGCACTTCTGGACATCCACATCAGTGTTTGCATATGGAAATTGCATCTGTGAGGGAATCTCCAGGAGGGGCTGTCTCTGGATGGTGTCGCTCCTCCAGTTTCTACCCCACATATTATCTCATATTTGCTCCTTTGGGTTGTTCCTTTGGGTTGCTCCTGGGGATTCTAGGGAGGGGAAATGAAGAAAAGGGATAGCATATGTATTGTAAATAAATAAAACATCCAATAAAAAACTAAAATAAAAAATATATTAAATGAGCCCATGAAAATTAGCAACCATTTTTGTTTTAGGATTTAATTGTAGTCAAATAAATATTAAAATCATTTTGTCAATGAAAAAATTGCTGATAATGAATTTATAGAATTTCGAATTGATACAAGTAATCTCAAGTCCCCTATAAAATAAAAGCTGCAAATGGAGCTTTGTAAACCTTCATTTTTCACGGGCTAATTTCACTCAGAAAAGAAAAGAAGCCTTGCATGAAATTTACAAACTAAAAAACATTATTTCTAGGTTAGGAATGAGAGCACTATCTGGTACCTTAAGGTCATAAACTGGGAATGAACAATTTATTGTAGGTGCACAGATAAAAAATAAATAACAGACTAGTCTATCACTACAAGATTTCAAAATAATTAAACATAAGGCACATGATTTGTCTCTTGATAAAACCATGCTAACTTATGACATAAAGAAACCATTGTTTCAAAAGACACTGCAGTAGCCACTGTCATTTCTGTCCCCAGGTTTGTGGTGGGACAATAAAACCACTTCATTTAAAGTACTTACTGCTGAAAGATTCCTAGGCTAGTTCTCTCATAACTCAGTATTGGTATCTTATGTCCCAATCCTCTGATCTGTCTCATGAAAACTTTGAGTCAGTGCTGGCATAGGGGAAGTTTATGTAACTCCTTAAGTCTTATCGATCTGTGACATGAACTATTGCCTTAAACATACTATGAACTTGTAGAATGTAAATAAGCTTAGAAAACCTTGTGTTCAGGCTTAGACCCAGTCCTTCTTTAATGTTCTTAACTAATTTGAGATGGGTATCTTGTAAGTTAAGGGCTTATAACAAATTCATGGCTTGGAGTTTATTGTTACAGGGTTTTCTGTATCTACTTTAGAAATAGCTGAGAGGAGTGAGTAGACAACAGTCCAGATAACCTTACATGGATAGTTGGTTTTCAAAACATCAGAAGTCCATAGAATTGACGTTACAAACATTTCTCTATTAATGTTCATCTCAATTAAAGACCTGTGTTCTCCTGAGAGCTTCCTGTCTTGGATTCTAAGAAGAAATTGAGTGTCTTTGGAGTTACTCCTGTTGTGGTGAGACAGCCACTAGGCAAGAATTGCCTCTTTTCATCTACAGACAAATTACTGTCCAGAAAAGGACACACTTGCAGAATAGTCAACTGATTATTATATCTGCCTAGACAGAGTAATCAGCCCTTAATAATTCTGCACCACTAAGGTCTGTCAGAGGATCCTGGGCCAGAAGGCTGAAGATCAGATGCTCCAATGTTTTGCAGTATAGGGACTGTCCAGGTGTTCAGCAGTATTTATAAATTGGCAAAGTCTTAGAAGCTATGCTTTGTGCTGCCCATAATTTCAGTTAACTCAGTCATTCTGGATTTCTGATGGAGTTGAGGACCTATAGTCTCATAGCCAATCCTGGCTATTTACTTTGAGAGAAAAGATTTGAGTAGATGGTTTTTAGCTGATATTCATTCTAAAGCCAAGAAAAAAGCCAGGTTCAGAACTATGTGTTTTAGCTGGAGAGATGATAGAGGTTTTGGTTTGTCAACAAAATGATGGACTGGATATTAGGATTATCTTGTACCTCACTGGTACAAATTGGTATAATTATGCTCTAATTGTATTTTTGAGACAAAAGTTTTATTTTACCAGGAAAGGTGATATGTAGAAACAGCTAATGTGAGAGGAAAAGAGGGAGTAAGGAGAGGAGGAGGAGGAGGAGAAGGAGAGAAGAAGCTAGGTGATGAGGAAGAGAGAGAAAAAGAGAGGATGGGACATGGAGGCAGATGTTCACATGTCTCCACCAGTAAAAGATAGTGGATATATGTAGGTTGGATAATAGGTTACACTTCTTTAGATCATTACCAAACTTATAAATCTTTTGATTAACATTCTTAAAAATTGTATAAAAGCAAAAAGGAATAGGAGGCATGGTATAGGAGATTTCTAGGGAGAGGAATTGGGGAAAGGGAATGGCATCTGAAATGTAAATAAAATATCCAATAGAAAAATAAAAAAAATAAACAAACAAACAAAGAAAACCATGTGTTCAATTATCCCGAGAAAGTATAAAAGGTAAAAACAATTAAGTGGCAGTGCAGTCTTCTTCAGGTTTATCCAGTGTATATGTTGTCTGTTTGGCTGAATTCTTTTTCTATGTTATTGGCTTTCTTTTTAAAAAATTATTTATTTAGTTATTTGTTTCCCTTCTTCAATTTGCATCCCACTCATTCTTGTCTACCCGGTAATCCCCTCCCACAATCCTTCCCCCATGACACCTCTCCTTCTCCACTGAGAGGTTTGAGGGCCCCCTTGGTATCCCCTTAACCATGCACATTAAGTCTCTGTGAGGCTAGCCACATACTGTCATCATACTATTTCATACTATCATCTATCATACTACCATCTCTTTCACCCTGAAACATTCTGAGGCTGCCTGAAAAAGGGGGAACATATCCAATATCCCTTTGGTGAGAACTGGAAAGTCTGAATCGACATTGGTCAGACTGAGTAGGACTGATTGTTCTTTTATGGGAGAGGATAGAACTGCATCAACCCCTTTGCAGAGGAATCCTTTTGAGATTGTTTCAAACAAAATGTGTATATCTTTGGTCTCCTAGGGCAAAAGGGTCCCAATGTGGGTACTGAGGATCATATTGGAATGCTGGGTCTCATTCTTGGTAGGAATGGTAAGGTACCAGGTTCTCTGTTTGACATATGTCATGTCTGAAATTTCCTTGACTAACAGGGAATATAGTTGCACTCCCTTTTAGAACTGTTGTAGGGATGAATCTCCATAAGATATGAACCAAAGCTGTGGGCTCCAGTCAGGAACTAATGGAATGTTTTCCTTCCTCTTGGACAATAGGAACATGTTATGAGCTCTCCTTAGTAGAAACAGAGTGACTGATATCCTCTTGGGGTGAAGAGGAGAGGTTGATACCCCCTTGGGGACTGTCTCTGTCTAGAGATGACTCAGTGTCTTTTTGGTCTTCAACAGAAATTTTTAGGGTTTTTTGGGTATCAGAGGCATTCCTCTGTTTTCTCCTGGTAAAAGTAGTGTGTCTGGGAATCTCACAAGAAGAGGTGGAATGCCTGAGGCTCTCTTTATGAGAGGGAGTGCTTTGTGTGCACTCTTTTGTAGAGATGGAGGATGCTATGCCACCTTAAGGAATATTTTTCAGTTTCCTATCTCTTTTGGAAGATGAAGAATGTCTGAGCTCCTTTTGTGACAAAGAGTATGGTTTGCAGGTCTTATGTGCAGAATTTAAATCTTGAGTGTTGCTTTGGCCAAAAGAGGACTCTTTTTATGTGCTTTTTGTATACTTGGAATGTCTGTGAATGCCTTGGGGAGATGTGGTACTTCTGAGTCCCTTCTCAGGAGATGGCAAATTTTCCCAGGCTCCTTTGGTAGAATCAGAAGTTGTGAGTTTTTTATTGGTCTCAGTTTTAAGCTTTTAACCCCTTTTGTCAGATTTGTAAGCTCTTACAACTGTTATGGAAGAATGGCGGTTTCCAGCTCCCATCTTCTGGTGGCACAGATTTTAAAACTGTTTGTTCTAAAGAGGCATGTCTTGTTCTTGTTTCCCTCAATTTAGAATGTCAAGACCAACCTCCTAAAAAGGAAGAATGATTGAAAATTTCTTTATTAGGGTAACTAGAACTTGAATGTATCTTGGCATACTTGAAAGATGTTAGGAACCATTCAGCAGAAAAAATATGTTCTTTTCCCATGAGACTCAGGCAGAGTCAAACAGGAAAGAAGGATTCGAACCTGGAGAGTTGGGCACAGTGTGCCCTCTGGCAGTGAGCAAGCAATATGTTTTAAGACATCAAGTTCTGAAAGAGAAGAACTGATAGCCTCTTCAGGAAATGGGACAGATTTCAATATCTTTTGGGTAACACTGAAAAGAATAGAGCCTTTCTTGAGAAAAGAGAATTGTCTCTAGCATTCTTGAGAAGGGATAGCAAAAAATCCATCATGTTCACATAGTGACAGTCCCAGAAAGTCTGCTGAACAGGAAGTTTCCACAGGGACTTGGGTAGATGTCATAGGTTCTAGAAGCCCCTGGGCTGTTTGAGAAAGTTGTAGACATTCTTGCGGAGATGTTGGTGTTCCCAGGATTACTTGTTCAGATATTAAAGTTCCCAGAGCACGTTCATTAGGTTTCAAAAGCCCCAGAGAATGTGGTACAGATGCCTAAAATTCTACAGAACCTGTAACAAAATCTGAAGTCATAAAAGTGGATTGGGTAGATGGCAGAGGTCCTTCTGACTCTGGACTAAGTGATGAAGAAGGTGAAAATCTGAATGGATCTTGTGCAAGTGATAAAAGTTCTATAACCTTTCAGGTGATAGGTAGTTTTTCTGCAGTGTTTTGCATACATGTTAATGTTTCTAGTGTTCCCAGGAAGATTCAGAAGCTCTAAGATCTTCTGGAGCAGATGTTGACTTTCTTAAAGCCTCTTTTTCCACTCAGGGCCCTGGGGGCTCTTGAGATAACACAAATGTTTCTGGAGGCCCTTGGTCAGATGTCAATGTCCCTAAAACACAATGGGCATACAGGAAAGGTTTCAATGTCAATAAGTCAGGGTGTGACACTCTCAAATCAAATTGGACAGATAGAGAAGATCCTAGACTCACTATGGAAGATGGTGATAATTTTTAATGTCCTTGTGAAGCATTGGTTATTCCTGGTATTTATGTGTACAGGTATAACATTCCAGATTCTACTGTAAAGACAGGCAAGGGCCTCCAGGTTCTTCAACAGATATCATATGTTTAGGATTTACTTGAACACACAGAGACATTGTCAAAAGCCCAAAAAAGATAATACAGATCCTAGTGTTCCTTGTCCAGATAAAGAAATTATCATAGGATATTTGGAAGAATGCATAGATCCTGCAGATTCAGAAGTATTTTGATGTATTTGTTGGACTCACTGAGTGAAATTCAAAGACTCTTTTGGCACCGAGCATGAAGTTTAAGGTCTTAGAGTACCCTATATACATTTACAGAGAACAAAAGTCCATTCTACAGAAAGGGAAGAATCTGAGAGCCTTAGGGAAGTAAAAAAGGGAATAAGCTGAGCAGATATTAAAAGTTCTAGAAGTGAGCCACCAGATATCACATATCCTGGAGTAGCTGTTGAATTTTTTTGCACATCTGGTGCAGACGGTGAATATACTAGAGGACCCTGGGGAGATGGCCAAGGCTGTATAAAGCCTTGTGCAGTTGCAGAAATCATCAGAGATCTTCGATCATATTTCAATGTTCTTGCCATCTTTTGATAAGTGTTGCTATGTCCCTGACACACTTGAGTAGATGGTGAGTCTGATACAGTGAACTGTGTAGAAGTGGACTGTGTTCCTCTATGTTGTATATGAGAAGAAGGACTTGAAAGCCTTTATGGAGATGTAGAATATTGGGCAGAGTTTTGTGTACATGTGGACTGACATACTGTCCTCTGTGAAGATAAACATGGACCCACAGCTTGATGAGCAGAACCTGAAGATGATTGAGTTCCCTGTACTGTGCAAGAAAGACCCAGAGGACTATAAGAAACTTCAGAACATTGTGATATAATCATTATTGCCTGGGCTAAGATGGAAAGTTCCAAAAGCTGGTAGGATGATTGCAAGGGTGCTCAATACCCTTCACTGAATCCAGATGTTTCTGCACCTCCTTGGGTAGAAGATGAATGTCTACCAGGTTCAAGAGGTTATGGGACAATGTTTCTAGAGTCTCTGGCTCTGGTGCAAGGTGAAAATATGCCACATTCTCCCCTACAAAAGGCAAATGGCCCAAGGTATTCTGTGTTTCTTCAAGCAAAGATCCCTCTGTTTTCCTGGAAATTTTCTTGGGCTTTTGAGAAGATAGCATAGCTTGTAGATCTCCTGGAGAAATTCCAGGAGTCTTTGGGGAACATGGTGAGTATTGTACAATATGTTGAGTAGATGGGGAATATGTAAGAGAACTCTGAGAAAAGTTGCAGGTTTCAAAGACATTAGGATAGATGATACAGTGTTTATATGTTCTTGTTTGGATGTGGACACTTTCAGAGACCCTTGGGCAGATAGGGAAGTTCCCCGAAATATTTGTGCAGGTGTCAAAAATCTTACAGTTTTTTTCAGCAGATAAAGAATTCTCAGTGGCACTTGGGTAGATGGAAAAGTTCCTTGTTGCTGTTTGAAACTTTAATTATATCCTAAAGTCCCTGAGCTAGGAAGCAAAGATCCTTCAGGTCCCCGGGCAGCTATGGGCTTTCCCAAAGTTTTTTCTCCATAAAGGGAAGCTTTTGCAGTCACTTGAGTAAATGGTGAAGGTAAGGAATTAATTTATGCAGATGTGTATAGCTCAAGATCTGCTTGTGAATATAGGGAATTTGACACAGCTCTTGTCAAAGATGCTGAAGGGGTTGGACTTGCTTGTGTTTGTGAGGAATGGACCAAAGGCTTCGGGGCATGTGACAAAGTTTCTGTAGTCCTTGGAACACAAGGAGACATTTCCAAAGAACCTGAAACAGAAGACAAATCATTATGAGTACACTGGGCAGACTCAGATGTTCCAATAATACTTTGGGAAGATGATGACTGCTGGAGAGATTCTTGAGTATATGGTGACAGGCCCAGTGTTGCCTGAGCAAATATGCAAAGCTTGGTAGACAGCCAATGTGCTAGTTTACTTGAAACTTCTTAAGAAAATTTCCCAGATTTTTGATCATTTAGCAAATGTTCTGTATGCTCTGAGGGAGATGGCAAAGTGCCTGTAGTCACTGGGAGAGATGGTGAGGAATTCTGAGATTCTACTACGGTTCCCTAGCTTCTTTTGGAAAGATGTTGAATTCTCTGGAAACTCTGAGGTAGATGTCAAAGAAACAACAGTCCCTGGGACAGACATAAAATTTTCTAGAGGCACTTGCTTACTTCTCACATTTGTTAGAGTCCCTGGTATTATTTGGGAAGGTTTCTAAGCACATGGTTCAGATGATGAAGTTTTCACACTCCCTTGGGAAGATAAGAACTGTTTTTAGTTCCCTTAGTAGAACAAGAAGATCCTTGTTTAGATGGCAAAATTTCTAGAGTCCAAGTTCCAGATTTGGGCCATCCCATAGCCCCTCTAGAAGACAGAAAATGTTTTTTCAGCCCCTTGATTAGTTGGCAATATTTGAGCCTTCCTATAGGATTGTCTAGTAGATCTTAAGCTTCGTTCTTACATGGTGAAGACCCTCAAGTCCCTTGAGTTTATATAGCCTGTCCCAGGTAGTCAATTTTGATTGGTATTTTGTCTTTCTTGTTGGTCAGATACCAAAGGCCCAAGTGACCCTTGTGTAGAAGGATTTTTAGATGCTATAGAAGTCACAGAAGCTTTCTCACACATGTGAGATAATGACACACACTCTAGACATTTTTTCTTTGTACAATATCTCTTAGACCCTTGGAAATATAGAAAATGTTGTGTACTTCTGAATTCTATTTTGCACTGTTAGAAATCACTTTGAACATGGAAAACGTATTCTGGAGCTTGTGGTAGAAATGAAGAAATTCACTGAAGCCCTGGAGCAGATGGTGAAAATACTAAAGCATTTTTGGTAGACAGAGAAAGCCAGAGACTTTTGGGAAAATGTGGATTGTCCAGCATGCCCCTGGGTAGATTGGCCACTTACCACACTTCCTTGGTCATTTGTGGAACATTCCAAGGATTTTGAGACAGATATAAATGATGTGGGACAGACCTGAGGAGTAGTTGTAGCTTTTGGTGATTCTTTGGCAGCAGTAGACTATGCAAGCCCCCATTTTGAAGAATGCAGGAGGTTCAAATTATCTTCATCAGACAGGAAAATTTAAGCCTCCTTTGTCAGAAGAATCAATTTTACCTTGTTTTTTTTCTAGAAGCTAGTTGCCTGGGGACAACTTTGGTAGAAAGAGAATGCCTACAAGTTCTTCCCAGAGAAGGCATGTAAAAGAAAATCTTTTGGATAGATGCAGATAAGTATAAAGCACCATGTTCAGATATGGTAGATCCTAAGGCATTTTGTTGAGATGAAGAAATTCTTAATGTGTTTTGTGTACCTGTGCAAGAATTGACTGTAACTTCAGACTGAGGGGAAAATACTAGAGCTACGTGTGTAGATGCGGTCTCTCTTGGAGCATTAGGGACACATGAGAGAAATCTAAGTGCCTCATGGGCAGACATGGAAGTTTCTAGACCTCCTTCTTGTGTACTTGTGGAAGTTGGAAGGGAACTTGTGTTAGCTGGAAAAGGGAATAACACCTTTTGTGTAGAATGTCATGTTTCATAGGCAACTTGATGGGCAAAACAGATTCCAAGGATCCTTTGGAAGATATGGCAAAATCCATAGCCTTTGGAGTATTAGGAATATGTTCTGGAGACACTTGTGTGCATGAAGAAGAACCAACTGCCCTCTATGCAGATTGGAAAAAGTCTATACTATCTTGTGTAAATGGGAGAAGATAGCTGATACTCTTGAAGGAATAGGGAATTTCCCAGCCCCTTCTCAGAAGATTGGGGAGATCCTATGGATTCTTGTGCACAGGCAGAAATTGATGTATCTCCTTCTTTAGATGTACAAGAGGCTACAGAATCTTGTGTATGAATATCATGTCCAATAGGCCCTTGTTCACATGGGAATGGATTCATAGCCTTTTCTACAGATGAAATATGTCTTAGAACATCTGTTGTAGATGTGCAACATCAAGAGCCATTTCAAAAAATGGGATAGTGTCTAGAACTTTTTTTGTATATGTATTCTGTCTAACAGACCCTTTCTGAGTTAGGGTAGTACTTGAAGAACTTGGTACAGGTTTGGGAAATCTCAGCTTCTCTGATGTATTTGTTGTAAATTTAGGAGCCTCTTCTATCAAAGCTGAATGCTTTAGAGTCTTCTGGGTAGGCAGGGAATGTTGTATCTTCTGAGCACACTGTACAAGTATTGAGCTTGCATGGCTCACTGGCATGATTTTGACACAACCTTGGCTCTTTTGGTCCTGATGACAATCAGGAGGGCCCTTTTGGATGGTAGGGTACATTTGAATAATTCTCTGTCAGATATGAATATTTTGAAGACTGGTTGTATAGAAGGAGGATCTTTCTGTGTTGTTTTGCTACAATGGAAATTTTCAGGGTCCCTTTCCATAGAAGAAAAATAATTTATTTATTTTTCTGTGGGAGAGCAGATTTGTCTTTGACCATCTTCTCTAGAGGGGGTCAATCCTAGTGATCCCTGACAGATTGGGAATGGCCCAGAACCTCTGGTGAAAATGATGAATGTATTAGATTAGTTTGTGTGTGTGCAGAAGGCACAAAAATAATTTGGTTGGACTCTGGGGTTTCTCCCACATCTTGTGTATGTGCGGAACACTCAAGAACCTCATCTGGAATTGGAAAGCGTCCTTCAGCTCCTGATGTACTTGTAGAAAATTTTGTTCTTTCTTGGGGATGTGTGAGTATTGTGAGGCTCCCTTGTGGAACTACAATTGCATTTAATCCTCTTTGGACTGTAAGAGATGATCTAAGCCCATTTTTTAATGATGAAGGACTTTGATATTCTACCTGATCTAATGGGCAAGGTCTGAAATCACTGTGGTCAGCAAGCTCAGGTCTCAAGCTCACTTTACTTAAAGCAGATTACATAGGGAACTTTGTGGGAGTTGGAAATACCTTTGGTTGTTTTTGTGAGAAGACTTATCTATCTGCCATGGTTTGGCAGCTTTCAAATGTGCTAAACTCTCTTGGGACAAGTGGTCTGACTTAATCAATTTGAGAATTGTTAAAGGAGCATCATAATTGGAAAGTGAAATGTGTGCTGAGAAGACTGTGCTCTCACATCCTGCTTGCACGAGGATTTCACCCTCTAATGGGAGGGCATCATGTTGTAGGAATGTCTGTTGGAGCCTTGTTAACTGAATAAGAAAGGCAGATTTAGAACCTTGCACCTCAGAAACTTTGGGGGCTAAACAATCACTTGGACATTGTGCTATAGAAGAACAAGTGATAAAATTTGAATACAGTGTATGGAATACTTGGAGTGATATTACAGATATTATTCTGTATTTTAAACATGACTTAACCTAGATAAATTTATGACAATTGTGAGTCATCCTGGATGCTGAAAGCCATCTTTAAATGACTAAAAATACCCACTATAATATAATTATTGTACAATTAATAATTTAAGTATTGTTTGGAGAATAAGAAAAAAACAATAATCTCCATATGGTACAGTTGCCAGTTGCATTCCAAATACTCTCATCTCTGTGTGACTAAGTGCATCAGTTGAGAACACAGATGATGTTGTACTTGTGAATATACCACATATGAACTTAAACAATTTCTTTTCCTCTCACTGTTTACATATTGAGTCTCTATATCATTTATATATTTGGGTTGCTTTTGAAAAATCATATAATTCTCCTGAAGGCTCAATAGGCTAATGGCTCATATCAGTGGCTCCGCATTGGACATTCACTTTCATTCCAATGGCACAGCTGGAACACAGTTGCACAGAATGATTTTTGAAACCCTTAGTCAAGTTGATTCTTTCAAATGTCAGGCTGTAGAGCTGTTAATACACTGAGAAAGTGTAAAATTGAGGATATATATGAAGATACCATTTTACTAACCAAAACTTGATTTTGTTGTTACACATCCTGCCAGTGTTTTGTGCAGTTTTTTGATCTTGCTGGTTGAACGACATTTGTTTGCTTGTTTGTTTGTTTGTGTACTTTATTTTCTTTTGGGAATGATTTCTGTTTCCATTTGGCTACACAGCCAATATGCCTGGCATCATTCAGACGCACAGGGGCACTTTACTATCATCTAATTATTTCCCTGTGCCATTACCTTAGTGCTTTGCTGCATTGTTTCTTTTTGGATTTTCAAAATGCTTAATTACCCACTTTCTTTTTTTGACCCAAATATATTCCAAGAATTCAAATTTTAGAGGCATCTGCTCCAAGAAAATCCTTTCTTTTCCTACAATGTTGGGTAAATTCTGTTCATGACTAATTTTGTATTCATAGTGGTTATCCCCGTACTAGTACAAGTACTTCTATCTCGCTTAAATAAATTTCCTATTGGTCTTTTACAGGCTCCCAGAGATGGTGTATTCTTGTTTTCAGAACTCTCTGATGAGAAAAATGCCAGGAAGGCACCTGGGTGATCATCTAGACAGGTCCAGTATTGGAAAGAAAAGAAATCCTGAATACTGAATACTGAATAATACTGAATACTGAATACTGAATACTGAATACTGAATACTGAATACTGAATACTGAACACTGAACACTGAACACTGAACACTGAACACTGAATACTGAATACTGAATACTGAATACTGAATACTGAATACTGAATACTGAATACTGAATACTGAATACATACTGAGTATCTGAACCAGACTTTGTTTAATTGACTTCCAGTTTCAGACTTCTCCCATTCTAAATTAATAAAGTTACTAATGTGGTTGTTGACAAGGCTTGGTCTTCTCTGTCTTTCCAGTGCATCCAGTTGTTTATTCATGCAAAGGAATGAACTTGGTAATCATCAAGACAACAGTGAAAAATCCTTTTAAAAACATGCAATAAAACCAATAAAGCATATGTAAGTGAATATGTATATGAATAAAAGCATATGCATGAAAGTGCTGTAGTGAATCTGATTTCTTTGTAGTCTGACAAAGAAAATGAATAACTTTGAAAAGCTTGAGAAAATAATATTAATCACTGAAGTAAATGCTACAATATATAGTATTTAGTTGTTTTAATTTTTAAATTTACTATGCAAAAAAGTTATTTAATCTGAACAATTTTATAATGTTGGTATTAATGATATTATTTAGGAAATATTCACAAGTGTGGAAAATAATTCACAGAAATCTTAGCCAATCATAAATCAAGTAATTTCATACATGTACATATAACCACTACTCAGCTTACCTTGATAGATTATGTGAGGTAAACATAGTCACTATAACTGAAATTGATAAACCCACTTAGTATTGACATTAGAATTGCCAAGTTAATCCTCAAAAGGTATATATTATCTGAATTGATACTGATAATTTTCTGTCCATTAACCCTGCAGCAAGTTCTTCATGCCTAGCAGCATTATTCTGGTATGTAAAATCAGTCTCTTCAAAGACTGTAAAAGACCAACTGGAAATTCAGATAAGCGAACCAAAATTATGATACTTACTAGCATGGGGAAAAGGACTGTGAATACATAAATAGTCAAGAACAGAATTTACCACAGTTTGAAGAAAAATAATGGATTTCCTGGAAGCAGATAGATGCCTTTAAATGAAAATTATTTGCATATATTGGCTTTAAAAAAAGAAAGTGAATGATTAACATTTGGAAAATACAAGGAGAAAGAATGTTGCGCAGCACTAAAGGAATTGCACAGTATTTTAATTAGATAATAGAAAAGTGCTTATGTTCTTCTAAACTACACACGGCTTATTGGCTGTGTAGCCATAGGGAAACAGAAATTATTCACAAAATAAATCAAATAAAGCCGAGAAACAAACAAAGCCCTTTCAACCAACAAGATCAAAATTCTGCTTAAATATACTTGCAAGATGTGTGAATACCAAATCAAGTTTCTCTGTCAGTAAAACGGTATCTTCATACATATCTTCAATTTTACACATGCTTACTGTACCAACTGCTGTACAAACATGACCTTTCAAAGTATCACCTTGACTAAGGGTTTAAAAAATTATTCTGTGCAACTATGCTCCAGGGGTGTACCTGGAATCAAAGCAAATGGCAAAAGTAGAGCCACCAAGATGAGCCAGTAGCCTATTGTGCCTTCAGGAGAATTATGTGCTCTTCCAAACACAATCCAAATACATAAATGTTATAAGAACTCAACAAGTACACTGTGACAGGCAAAGCAATTACTTAAGGTGCTACATTCAAGAGTCCGACTGCATCTGTGTTCTATACACTTAGTCAAACAAAGATAAAAGTATCAACTTGAATCTGTACTATAAGAAAACTAATATTTTGTCTTTATTTTCCAAACAATACCTATAATAATATATAATCTGCACAATAATAATATTGCAATATGGATTATTTATTCATTTAGAAATGTCTTTCAGCATCCAAAGAGACTAAGAGTTGTCATAAATTTTTCTAGGATATGTCATCTTTACAATACAGAATAATATCTGTAATATCATTCCATACATTTTACGTTCTATTCAAATTCTATCACTTCTTCTTTCCATAGCACAATACCAAAGTGATTGTCTACTCCACACAGTCTCTGAGGAACAGGGTTCTGGATCAGCATTTTCCATTCAGTTATGAGGCTCCAATAGTCACTACAACACTGATGGCCTCCAGTTAGAGGGTAATATACTGGAGCAAGAGGGACTTGAGAGCACAGTCTTCTCAGCATCCTTTGCCCTTTCCAATCATGATGCTTCTTTAACAATTCTTTGTCATGGCCACTGACAGTGGCACCAGACCAGGTAGCACTCTGGATTCTAAGGAAGGGGGTCCTCAGTGTCCCCCCATATTCAGAATGCTTGGATGATTGCCCTGCTACAGCAAGCACAGCTGCCAGGTGAGACACCTCGAGACAGGACCATGCAGGTCCGAGGCAGACACTCTGGAACTTTGCTTGATTCTATAGAACAATGGTCATTCTAGTTCTCTGCCCTTTGCCTCCCAGACATGTCCACAGTTGTCGGGAGAGAAATCTTCTCTCAAATGGTCCTGCTTAACTGCTTTTTTCTGTAATTTACCATTGGCAAGTACATTCACTGTCTCTTCAACCAATGGTAGCTTATTTCCCATTTCTGCTGTCAATTTTGTTAATGACTGAAAATGATCAGACATGTGAAAAATAGCAAGCGAGCCTCAACACGGATTTTAACCTTTGACCATAGACCTCCGGTTTCTCAGCCTCCATGGCTTGAGACTCCTTACATTATCTACCAGCCAAATATTCACATTCTACCCCAAGGGGGCAAGCAATTGCTGAGTTCCCAGACTACATGTCCTGGAGGGCCCCTTCAGTGTCCCGCAATGGGGGAAGCATTTGACTAGCAAAGACATGAGAGACTTTGCAGCTCATGGTCTCATTAGACCGACTTGTCACAAGTTCAGGTGTCCAAAGCCCTACAAAGACTAGAGATTCAAAAAAACTGGATGCTAAGTTACAGAACAGCTACAAAGGAACTCTAGCAAATAGTGTAGCAGTTTTTCATGCTGTAAAACAGCACCTTCTATTGGATTCACTGGGCAGGCAATTTATAATTTACAGTTGGTACTGAGCATCCAATTGTAGCTTAGAGCTAGGGGCAGTGAACAACCCATGATTAGTCTACATTAAGGCCAATGAAGACACGAGAAGGACCCTATGTCCAACAATGCCTAGATGGTCAGGATCTAAAATTTTTTGGCACAGAATGCTAAGTAAGAACCAAAGGGGACTTTGGCAACAAAAGTCATTGAAATAATTCTTGATATTTGGCTATACCAAATATCAAGATCACTGTCTTACCTAAGAATCAGCGACATTTCTATAGCAACTGATGGTAGCATATACAGAGATCCACAGCCAAGCATTTAGGAGAGATCAGGAAATTGAGTAGAAGATGAGGAGGAAGGGTTGTAGGAACCAGAGGGTCAAGGACACCAGAAGAGGACAGCCCACAGAATTATCTAAGCAAGGTTCCTAAGGGTTCAAGATAGAACCACAGATCTCCTGTGGGTCTTCTGTAGGCCCTCTTTATACATGCTGTTTTTGTTTAACTTGTTATTCTTGGACTCCTCACAGTGGGAGTAGAGATGTCTCTAACTGTTTTGTCTGTTTATGGGACAGTTTTGTTCCTAATGGATTGCCTCATCCAGCCTTGATATGATAGTTTATGTTTACTCTTGCTCTATTTTTTTTTGGCATGTTAAGTTGATATCCCAAGGAATCCTGCTCTTTTGGAAAGGAAACAAATGAGCAGTGGATGAGAGGAAGAAGGAAGGTGAAGGAATGACTAAGAAAAGTGATTTGGTAAGGCTGCAGATGGCATGCATTACATGACAGAAAATAAAAAAAAAAAATCAATGTAGCCTTAGAGGTCACACACATGTACAAGGTTTAATGTGACCAATGTCTTTGACCAAAAGGAACATACATTTCTTTTCTGCCAAAGGTTAATTTTATATATTCTTTTGAATAATATTACCTCATACCTTTCAGCATTATTTCATGCATGGTCAACTCAATTCCTTATGCATTGGGACAAATAAGTCCTAAGCTACTCTAAGTAAGAGAGACTTCCACTTTTAACCCAGGTGGCTAAAAAATACACGCTTATGACACAAGGGAATTCATACTACACTGATTTATGTTTCCAGAGCCCACAAGTCATGTTATGTGTCTTTATGCGGATAATCAGTCATAGTGGAAAATCCACCCTTCATACCAACCGCTACGTAGCTGATGATAGATTTGAGATTACAGAAAGAATGCTATGAGACTGGTATATGTACTTTAATATTGCTCCCAGCCTGCAATGGACTTTCCAAACTTATGTCTATTCTAGATTACGAGAATGAATAGAAGCTGAATGGTATTGGGGATGTTCCTGCTCACAAGGAATTACTTAATATGTTTCCACTTAACAAATTAATCTGAAATGTTTTCATTTTGTTCAAGAGTGTTTGCTCCTGGTTGTTTGGCCTTCTCTGTCTGACACTATCCATCTAGTGCCTGGCACACAAGACTTTCTACTTCTGCTAAAAAAGGTTTCATTTCTTCCCTGTCTAACCCAAAAGGATGGGTTCCTACATTCTTCCTGACTTGAAATGCCCTTGGAAGATTCCATATTTCACCAAGGCTGTCCTCTCTGGTTAGAAGTCCATGAAATACAAGCTGGTCCAGGAAATCAAGTATAGCCTTGAGTCCAAATACCCATAATTGTGTGTTTTCATTTACACACAGATCTGAGTAGCTGAACCCAAAACTGAGGAGTTAGTCTTGTTTGGCATAGCTATCCAACCTGTGCACAAATAATGCAATTGCTGCCTGGATTCTCAAAGTTTCTACTAATAATATGAACATCCTAAGCTGTAAGGAACTGTAGACAGGGAGGACAATGAGGATATGGGTGGAAGTTATTATTAAATTTATTATCATTAAATAAAGATAAATCAGTATAAAAGACACAATTCTGTTTCTATGAAGCATTAATACCATAAAGAAAAGGAAAATGATGAGAACAATTGGTTATGTAAAAGCTTTCTGATGTGACAGCAACATGAATTGACAAGCAATTTCTTTAGTACTGCATATGATGTGAAAACAACAGTGAACTATTGTAGTTGAAGTCTTCAAAGTGATTTGCCATTCAACTAAAAATTAAATGTCTTTACTTTTCTGGCCTCCCTGATTGATTCTTCCTGGTTTAAGTTTAAGGTCCAGGATGTTTTTCACACAGTTTATGTTCATAATTAGCCATTATATTCATATGACTATGGAATTGGTAACATGAATCTACTTACCTTGCACTATGTGTGAACATATTCCTGCTTTTGGATATAGAGACCAAGGTACATAGATTCAAAATTTACTTAGGGTGATATCATGAAACTTTGGGAAAAGAAGAGTAGGAACAGGCAAGATAGCTAATGGTCATCAGCTATTGGATTAGGGTACCTGGGATGCCTCATTAGCATGGGGAAGCATTTCAGGAATCTCAGTTTCTGAGTGAAAAGTGTTTATAAGAAAAAATATTGATTAGTATTGATTACTGATTATTGATTAGTATGGGTTATTGATTAGCATTGACTATTGATCATTATTCCATCACCATCATCCCTCTGCCTCTGTCTCCTAAATGATGGGATAAAAGGTGTGTGCCACCACTATCCTGCCCAAACATTCCTTTTAAATTCAGGCCTGTGCCTGCAAGTATTTTTTTTCAGATATGTACTTTAAGTAAAGAAGTTAAGTGTCTGGAGAGATGGATCAGCTGTTAAAAGTGCTTGCTACTCTAGCAGAGACCAAAGTTCTGTTCCCAAACTCAACCTGTAACTCCAGATCCAGGAGATCCAAATGTCCTCTTCTTTTCAGGCATATGGGGGTGAGAGGTATTTAAAAAATTAAAACAACTGTTCTGAAAACAAAAGACTTTTCTGATACTATGCATAATTAAACTTAAGTCTTCAAAGGAATGTAGATGAAAAATTGGGTAATGGCACTTTTTTTCTCTGCTTTTTGCCATTGAGAGGTAATCTCAATGGAACGCTTTATTCAGTCCTTATATGTACTATGGAACCACATTGAGGAATTTCACAACAATTTTGACATATCCATGATGTCACACCTGTGATGTCACACCCATGATGTAATACCTCAGTGATGAATGACAGTGGTCATTGCAGTCAAAAAAGATAATTAATAATAATAATAATAATAATAATAATAATAATAATAATAATAATAAAATAAAGTGAACCCAGACACTTAGCTAATGAAATACTGATCATGGATATTGTTGGAGGATGCTGAATCAGTATTCACATTTATTTGTTTAGTCATTTATTTATTTATTATTTATGCATTATGGTGTGAAAGTATATAATTGCCAAAAACTAATTTATATATATATAAATTATGTATATATACATATATATATACATATATATACATCATTTTTTATTATTGTATAATATATAAACATTTTGTAATAATAAGTTTGTAATAAAAATATATTAATATTAAAATATATCAATATATAATATTATATAATATATTTAATATCTCCTTATATATTGTTGGATATTTTATTCACATCACGTTAATATATGAGAAATATGTGATCTGAACATGTATAATGGCCATGTAAAAATTTTATATATCCTTTTTTAATATTGGATAATATTATGCATACATGTAATATAATAATATATTTAAAAATATATTATATATTTACATATAATATATTTATATATAACCTTAATATATAATAATAGTATTAAATATTACATAATGTGATATGATAAATGTAATATATCCTTATATATTAATTGGTGGATGTTTCATTTACATTGCATTTGCATTTCAATAACAATCTATCTTTTAAAAATGAATAATAGCTATGAAGAAATTATGTATATCTTTTTTTATTATTGGATATTTTATTTATATTTCACGTATTGTGCATATATAATAATTAAAATTTAAAGGTGGAAAATTTTCACTATCGTAAGAGAAGCAGAACTTCCTGTGACTGGAACTCTTCTCTCTGTGTCCTGTTATTGATTGTATTGATCATTTTGATCATATTGATTATATTGATTTTACTTCATCTTTCACCATCCTGGGTCACATTAGAGTATTGTGTCCAAGAAACCTGATTTCCAAATGAGAGGAAGACAGGTAGTAAATTCAAGATAGAGTGGAGCTGGGGAAAATCTAGAAAGTGTGTGATATAATATATAATATATAACATTGTATCTATACATATTATAGTAGTAAGGAATCTGTAATTAATATATATTATATATACTAATTATATGTATAAAAAATCTTATATATATATTTATAATATATATTTATATATAATTAATATATATGTTTATATTTGTATGTATATTTTATATGTTTTATTTATAATGTATACAAAACACATTATACAGATATATATACACACACACACATATATATAATTTTTTTAGGTTGGGGCTATTTTCCTAACCCAAATTGATATACATGTATTTTGTTTCATCTATCTATCTATCTATCTATCTATCTATCTATCTATCTATCTATCTATCTGCAAATAATTCATGATACTATAGTCAGTTTATATTTTAGGACTAATAAATCTATTTTCAATAAACGTGAAATATGTTTTCTTCAGATCTTCTATCAGATGAAAAACAATGTGAAAATTTAAAAAGATGACCCTTTGTGATATTATGAGTGATGGCAGAAGTTAAAACTAAAAATGATTTAAAATGATTTTAAAATTACTAAGAAATAATTTACAAATTTATTTAGAAGGTAATGTCCTAATTCAAAATTATTTAAAAATTTTTAAAATTATTTAAAAATTCATTTGGAAATAAATGTCATAAATAAAAATTAATTAAAATTATTTAAAGTTATATAAAATTATTAAAAATTGTGGATGAATTTATTTAATACCAATTTGAAAATTATCATTGTAATGTTAATTATTTAAAATACTTTAAATTATTTACAAATTATTTAAAAATTATTTTGAAATTGATTTCCTAAATTAAAACTATTTAGAATAGTTTAAAAATATTAAAATAATTTAAAAATAAAATAAAATAATTTAATAATTTTTATAATTTTTGTTTAAATGATTTAAATCTTATACAAATTATATTAATATGTTGTATTATATTCATTAAGATATTAATTGTGAATATTATATTGTATACTATATTATTATTATTATTATATTGATATATTATATTAATTAATATATTACATATTTTAGTATATTGGTATTAAATATTCTATATTATAATATTAATATACATTATATTATATATTATAAATTATATATGTTATATCATATATAGTGTGATATTAACAGTTACCTCTTCATATCAATAATATATAATTTTGGTACCATGAATCACTAACTGCTCACCTGTTATTGATGTGTATATCTTGTCTTCCTATGTTAATTTTAGAAGACAACCACCTTCCGAGAATCACCACATTATGTCATAACTGTGTTGCCACACACATGATGTCACGTCTGTGAGGTTGTACCCACATCATACCCATGATGTCATACCATGATGATATACCTGTAATTTTACTCTCATGATGTCATACCCATGATTTCATACCCATAATGTTATGTCCATGATGTCATACCCATGATATCATAGTCATGATATCATTCCCATGATTTCACCACAGTGATGTCATACCCATGTCAAACCCATCATACCCATGATGAAAAACTCATGATGTCATGTAGGAAGCCAAGGTTAGTGGTGATACATTCCGCCATTGCAAGATGGCGCTGACATCCCGTGTCTCCACAAGTAAACAACTGACTGCACAGGTGCAAAAGGCAAAAAGCGTGCCAAAATCACTGCCCATCCCGGGGCGTATTATGGGTAATGAGTGAACAGCCAAACAGAAGTGAACACGTCACTCTAGGGTGTATATAAGCAGTGCCTTTTCCAGTATTTCTGTCTTTCTGCTTCTGCTTATACAAGAAGTAAAGCCTCACTGTAGTAACCACCCAAACACTTCCTCACATGTCTTTTTCGTGGGCGAAGTGGACATGGAGGGGCTCGGAACATCATCATGCCCTTAAAGTTACACTTGCAATGTCACACTTGTGATTTCACACTCGAGATGTCACACTTGTGATGTCACACTCATGACCTATGATCTCATACCCATGAAGTCATACCCATGTAATATTCATGGTATCATACACTTGATGAAACATGCATGATGTCACACTGTGACACTCATGATGTCATATACATGATATCATACCCATAATGTAACACCCATGATGTTATGCACATGATGTAACACAGATTATGTCAGACTCATGATGTCATACCTCAGTGACTCATCATTGCAGTCAAAAAACAGAATAAAAATAAATAATAGTAGTAATAATAATGAATAAGGTCAACCTCAACCTATAGTTTAAGAGTATTGATGACGGATATTGATCATTGATGGCAAAGTCTGAATCAATACTCAGAATTATTCATTTTTACATTTATTTATTTATTTATTTATCATTTCTTATGGTGTTGAGCACAGCTTGGTCTGTGAAGGTTAGGTTCAGTGTATTGGAAACCCTTAAGGTGGTATATGTGACCAGGCCATAGCACAGGTTGGCACAAGGTGTAGAAAAACTTAATGTGGACAACAGGAAAATTGTTCCCGAGGGTACCTTTCTGTCTTGGTAACAGTATGAGACAATTGTTCAGTAATAAATAATATAGAGGGTGACAGGATTCTTCCTTGTTTGGGGTGGTGGGCCTTGCACCTCTGAGAACTCAGAGCAGGCCTTCCTGGATAGAAAGAGCTGTCTTGCTTGTATGAGAACAGATGCCTCCAGGAAGCTTGGGAGGGAGGGAGAAGTGGAAAGCAATGCCAGATTTCTCTCCTGGTGGTTGTTAGATGGGTCTACTTACACCAGCTGTGACTTAAGCTCTCGACAGTGCAGGAGAGGACCTCTGGAGACTCTCAGTGCTCAAGAAAGGAAGGCTTACAGGTGGATAGTGAAAAGCATTTCAGAAATGACCAGGATATTCATTATCTAGTAAAGAAAGAGGTGCTTCTGCTCTAGAAAATGTACCTGGACGTGTATACATTGGCAAACCAAAAAGACATAGAAGGAGGTGGGTAGGTATTTAGGTAGGTAGAAAAAGATAGATAGATAGATAGATAGATAGATAGATAGATAGATAGATAGATAGATGGATAGGTAAATAGATAGATACATAGATAGATACATAGATAAATACATAAATAGATACATAGATAGATATATAGATAGATACATAGATAGATAGATACATAGATAGATAGATACATAGATAGATAGATACATAGATAGATAGATAGATAGATAGACAGACAGACAGACAGACAGATAGAGCTAGATATATAGAAAGATAGGAGGTATGTAAGTAGGTAGGAAGGTTGGTAGGTATCTAGATATGTAGTTAGGTAGGTAGGTAGAAAAAGGTAAATGATAGATTGCCAGTTAAATAGGTAGATAGATAGATAGATAGATAGATAGATAGATAGATAGATAGACAGACAGACAGACAGACAGACAGACAGATAGATTTGATAGATAGATAATGCTGTGATAGTGATCTCTTGGAGAGAAAGTTTGAAGACACCTTGAGTATTTCCAATGTGCAAGGTCTCAGAAGACCTTGGTGTGACTACATCAAGGAGGAGTTGGTGAGGAATTGTGCTGCTTGGATACTGGTGAGAGAGGTGAGACATGCTCATTGTGCTTTGTACATAGTTGCCTGTCATCTTGAGTCCACTTGAATCCATTCAGAGAGCTCTGAGTTACATGTGTGCCTAGTCCCTACATAGGTAGGTACGTGGTTGTGTGCTAGGATATAGAAAGAAGGATCCATGGTGAGAGTGACTTGGGGACTTTAGAGGCAGGAAGAAGATCAAAGTGTCCACAGAGTGTTGGTGAGTGGCTGGGGTGTGATGGAGGGGGGTGGAGGGTTTGAGAGAAGAGAGAGATTCTGAGGGAGCTTGAATTAGCTCATAATGGTTGCCAGGTAACTTGGCAGTTGCCCGGAGATACTTATTTTATAGGTGCTTATAATTGGGGGCCCAAGGCCAGAGCTTGGTTTTCAAGGGGGAATGTGGAGATGATATACTCACTTCTTGTTTAGATATGTCCTTGTCCTCAGCTCATCATGCTAGCTGGAATGCATGTGAGATTTTGGAAGATGGCAGCAAGACCCTCTGGGCCTTTGTGGACAACAGATGATGGGATGACTTTTTGAGGCAGCATCTACCAGAACTCATTGATGGATACCTGAGATACAAACCTGTGTGACTAGGTAATTAGACCAAGGATTTTGTGGGGGCCCTTCTTTTCATCTACCACCACACTCTTAGAGTGGCCCAATCCAGGGAAACTGGGATCAATCCAGGGAAAGTGAAGGCCTCGTGTATGCACAGAGCAGCTCACAGAGTGCCATGTGTCCACTGTAGTTCCTCCTGATGCTATGTGGGATGCCAGTGTTGAGACTAATGCCAATGGAGATGGTTGGTTCCCAACTCACCCTTTGGTCTCTGTTCAACTTCCCCTGTCTCCTGAGCTCTCTGACTCCACCACACATGTGCCTTACCAGATGAGGATCATCCTATGAGGGCCATCTTTGCTTTGTGCCTTGACCTGGGAAATGAGAGAGTGTGGCCAGAAACCATAGAGTCTGCATCCACAAGAAGAGAACTGGCTGTCAGCTTTAGGTAATACCCATGTGGATGGAGTCAGGCAGGTAGGCGTCTTGTATGATTCAGAGCAGATACCTGGAGGAAGCTTAATAGGAATGGAGAAGCAGAAATCCATGCAAGGCTTTTCTCCTGGTGGTTGTTAGTGGGGTCTTTTTCTACCAGCTATCACTTAAGCTCTTGACAGAAAGGAAGAACACATTTTCCGCTGATTGTTACATGGTGTTTGGTGAATGCCTGGGGTGTGGTCGTAATGGTGTGGAGGGTTACAGGAGAGAGATTGTGAGGGAGCTGGAATTACCTCATAATGGTTGCCTGGTTTCCTGGTCAGTTTCCTAGAGATGCTTACTTAGTAGGTGCTTAGAACTGGGGGCCTGAGGCCAGAGCTTGGCTTCCAAGTGGGCAGGTTGGAATCTAATATACATTTCTTCTTTTGACATGTCCTTGTTCTCAGCTCAGCATGTTAGATAGCCTGCAGGTCAGATTTTGAATGTGACCAGAGTGGCAGTCAGCCACTCTGGGGCTCTGAAGTGGACAGATGACTGGATGACTTTGAGAAGCATCATCTACCCACACTCAAATTGAGGGGTATTTGAGATACCAACCTGTGTGACGGGTGTGTAGACAAAATTTTTCAGGGGGAGGGAAGAGCCTCTTTTCAGTTGAAAACTGAAGGCCTCAGTAACACATAGAGCAGCTACCCATTTCTCTGGCTCCAGTGCAGTGCCTCCTGCAGCTAAGTGGATAGCCAATGTTGGGACTAATGCCAATTGAGAAGGTCTCCCACCACAAACCCCTGTGGCCTCTGTTAACATTTCCCTGTTCCCTGAGCCCTGATTCTACCACCTGGCTGCCCTATGAGCTGAGGATCATCCTGGGAGAGCATTCTGTCTGGGTGCCATTACCTTGCATCTTGTTAGAGTGTAAAAATTGACAGAGGAGTCTGCCTCTTCAAAAATGTGTACTGGCTTGAGCTTAAGGAACCTTTGTGTTGGAAAAGTCAGGCAGTCTCAGGCTGGATAAATCTCTGGGCCTGGCCCAGTCCTAGTGTTCTGGATGGGCACTTAGTGTGTGGGCCCAGCTCCTGGTCCTCATGTCCACACCTTTGTTTCTGATGCTCGGACCTTAGGGTCCTGGTTAGAATGAGCTTTAGGTAGGGCTCTCACAGGATCCTTTGCAAGTACAGGCTGACACCTCTTATTGCTTGACTCTCTCTTGCTGCACCCTTCAGTGCCTGGCAGCTGTCCTGCAGTTGAGAAGCTCCTGTGATGGGTGACATTTCCATCTCTACCATGCACAACCTCCACTTTACTTGACACTTATGGACAAAAATCCATAGTTCCAACCCTTATAGTCAGGAGAATGCATGCACACACAAAAGTGCAGGAGCATTCTCTCTTGCAAGTTCACATATATGTGACCATGAACATAGTGGCAGACATGCTTGTAGCCAGTTTATTCTGAATGTACAAGCTGGAATAAGAACTCCTGTGGACTACTAGACCAAAGGGAAAACTGTGGGTGAACAAGGTTCAGCTGACCAGAGAGGAGGGCCTGCAACATCAGGTTTGGGTATCCTGACTAGGGAAGCACAGCCTCCCAGGCCTGAGCACCATGCAGCTTTGACTTAAGCTCTCTACAGAGCAACAGACCTCTGGAGACACTCAGTTCTCAAAAAAGAAGGCTTGTTGGTTGATACTAAAAATCATTTCACAAATGAAAATGGAACTTATCATCTGGTAAACAGAAAGCTGATTCTGCCCTAGAAAATATAACTGGAAGTGTATGTATTGGTGACACAAAAGGAGATATTAGAAGGTGTGTAAGTACGTAGGTAGGTAGGTAGGTAAGTAGATAGGTAGGTAGGAAGGCAGGTAGATATATAGATAAGTAGGTATAAAATATAAATAAAGAGATAGATAAATAGATAGGTAAATGACAGGTATATAGAAAAATAAAAAGAGAGAATGACAGTCAGACAGACATTTACATATATAGCCAGCTAGTTGTTATCAGGCTGTGGGAGTGAGCAACTTGCAGAGAAAGTTTGATGGCACCTTGAGAATTTTTATGAGGCTCGCTAAGGGACCTTGGTGTGAATTGGTCTAGGAGTAATTGGTGAGTGGAGGGCATATGCTGCAGGAATCCTGGTGGGACATGAGATAAATGCTCATTGTGCTTTGTGTCTAGGTGCCTGTCAAATTGGGTCTAATTGAATTTCTTCAGAGAGCTCTGAGTTTCATGCATGCCTATCTTACGATCAGGAAGATAGTTGAGTGTGTGCTAGGATCCAGAAAGAAGGATCCATGGTTAGAGAGACTTGGGGACTTTAGAGGCATGAAGAAGATAGAAGTGTCCACAGAGTGCTCCATGGCAATTTGTGAATGGCTGGGGAGTGATGGAGGTGGGGTGGAGTGTTTGAGAGTAGACAGAGATTCTGAGGGAGCTTGAATTAGTTCATAATTGTTGCCAGGTATCCTGGTCAGATGCCTGGAGATGCTTATTTTGTAGGAGTTTAAAATTGTGTGCCCAAAGTCAGAGCTTGGTTTACAAGAGGGCATGTCAAGATGAAATATTCACTTCTTGTTTAGGTATGTCCTTGTCCTCAGCTCATTGTGCTAGCTGGAATGCAGGTGAGATTTTGGAATTGGGCAGCAAGATCATCTGGGCCTTTGTGCACAACAGATGATTGGATGACTTTTGAGGCAGCATCTACCAGAACTCATTGATGGATACCTGAGATACCAACCTGTGTGACTGGGTAAGTAGACCAAGGTTTTTGTGGGGGCCGCTCTTTTCATCTCCAGCCACCACACTCTGAGCTCAATCCAGGGAAACTGAAGGCATCGTGCATGCACAGAGCAGCTCACAGAGTGCCATGTGTCCAGTGCAGTGCCTCCTGCTGCTATATGGGATGCCAGTGTTGAGACAAATGCCAATGGAGAAGGTTGGTTCCTCAACTCCCGCTTTGGCCTCTGTTCAACTCCCCCTGTCTCCTGAGCTCTCTGACTCCACCACACAGGTGCCTTAGAAGAGGATCATCCTACCAGGGCCTTCTTGGCTTTGTGCCTTGACCTGGGAAATAAGAGAGTGTGGCCAGAGACCACAGAAAGTCTGCATCCACAGGAAGAGAACTGGCTGTCAGCTTTAGGAGATACCCATGTGGATGGAGTCAGGCAGGTAGGTGTCTTGTATGATTCAGAGCAGTTACCTGGAGGAAGCTTAATAGGAATGGAGAAGCAGAAATCCATGTAAGGCTTCTCACCTGGTAGTTGTTTGTGGGGGTGGTTTTCTACCAGCTATCACCTAAGCTCTTGACAGAAAAGAAGGAGAACACATTTTCCCCGAGTGTTACATGGTGTTTGGTGCATGCCTGGGCGGGGTGGCAGTGGTGTGGAGGGATGAAGAGAGGAGAGAGATTGTGAGGGAGCTGGAATTAACTCATAATGGTTGCCTGGTTTCCTGATCAGTTGCCTGGAGATGCTTCCTTACTAGGTGCCTAGAACTGGGGGCCTGAGGCCAGAGCTTGGTTTCCAAGTGGGCAGGTTGAAATCAAATATTCATTTCTTATTTTGATATGTCCTTGTCCTCATCTCAGCATGTTAGATAGCCAGCAGGTCAGACAGTGAATGTGGGTGGTCGGCCACTTTGGGGCACTGAGGTGGACAGATGACTGGTTGACTTTGTGGACAGGCATCTATCCGAAGTCAAATTGAGGGGTATTTGAAATACCAACCTGTGTGACGGGTGTGTAGACAAAATTTTTCAGGGGTGGGAAGGGCCTTTTTTCGGTTGGAAACTGAAGGCCTCAGTAACACATAGAGCAGCTACCCATTTCTCTGGCTCCAGTGCAGTGCCTCCTGCAGCTAAGTGGATAGCCAATGATGGGACTAATGCCAATGGAAAAGGTTAGTTTCCCACCCCAAACACCTATGTCCTCTGTTAACATTTCCCTGTTCCCTGAGCCCTGTTTCTACCACCTGGCTGCCCTATAAGCTGAGGATCATCCTGGGAGAGCTTTCTGTCTGGGTGCCAATTCCTTGCATCTTGTTAGAGTGTAAAAATGCACAGAGGAGTCTGACCCTTCAAAAAAGAGAACTGGCTTGGGCTTAGGGAACCATTGTGTGGGAAAATTCAGGCAGCCCAGTCCCAGTGTTCTGGGTGGACACTGAGAGGGTTGCCCCATCTCCTGGTCCTCAAGTCCAGGCCTTTGATTCTGATGCTCTGCCCCTAGGGTCCAGGTCATTATGGGGTTTAGGTGGGGGTCTCACAGGATCCTTTGCAAGTACAAGCTGACACCTCTTGTTGCTTGACTCTCTCTTGCAGCACCCTTCACTGGCTGGCAGATGTCCTGCAGTTGAGAAGCTCCTGTGATGCCTGACACTTGCATCTCAACCATGCACAACCTCCTCTATCCTTGACACTTATGGACAAAAATCCATATTTCCAAACCTTATATGCATTAGAAAGCATGCACAGACAAAAGTGCAGGAGCATTCTCTCTTGCAAGATCACATATATGTGCCCGTCAACATAGTGGCAGACATGCTTGGAGCCAGTTTATTCTGAATGTACAAGATGGACTAGGGCCTCCTGTTAACTTCTAGGTCCAGAGGAGACCTGTGGGTGAGCAGGTTTCAGCTGACCAGAGAGGAGAGCCTGCAACATCAGGTTTGGGTATCCTGACTAGGGAAGCACAGCCTCCCATGCCTGAGCACCATGCAGCTGTGACTTAAGCTCTCTTCAGTGCAATGGACCTCTGGAGACTGTCAGTGCTCAAAATAAGGCTTGTTGGTTGATACTGAAAATCATTTCAAAAATGACAATGGAACTTATCATGTGGTAAACAGGAAGCTGATTCTGCCCTAGAAAATATAACTGGAAGTGTATGTATTGGTGACACAAAAGGAGATATTAGGAGGTGTGTAATTACATAGGTAGTAATTACATAGGTGTGTAATTACATAGGTAGGTAGGTATATAGATAGATAGGTAGGTATATAGATAGGTAGGTAAGAAGGCAAGATAAGATAAGTATGTATAAAAAATAAATAAAGAGATAGATAAATACATAAATGACATATATAGATAAATAGAAAGACAGTTAGACAGAGAGACAGACAGTCAGACAGACACATACATATATATCCAGCTAGTTGTTATCATGTTGTGGGAGAGAGAAACTTGCAGAGAATGTTTGATGGCACCTTGAGAAATTTTATCGGGCAACTAAGGGACCTTGGTGTGAATTTGTCTAGGAGAAACTTGTGAGTTAAGGTGATATGCAGCAGGGATCCTGGTGGAATATGAGATAAATGCTCATTGTGCTTTGTGTCTAGGTACCTGTCTCCTGGGATCCACCTGAATCCCTTTAGAGAGCTCTGAGTTGCATGTGTGCTTAACTTTTGATTGGGTAGATAGTTGAGTGTGTGCTAGGACACAGAAAGAATGATCCATGGTGAGAGTAACTTGGGGACTTTAGAGTCAGGAAGAAGATCTAAATGTCCACAGAATACTCCATGGCAGTTTGTGAATGATTACGGTGTGATTGAGGTGGCGTGGAGTGTTTGAGAGGACAGGCACTCTGAGGGAGCTTCAGTTAGCTCATAATGGTTACGAGGTATCCTGGTCAGTTGCCCTGAGATGCTTATTTTGTAGGTGCTTAAAATTGTGGGCCCTGGGCCAGAGCTTGGTTTTCAAGGGGGCATGTCGAGATGAAATATTCACTTCTTGTTTAGATATGTCCTTGTCCTTAGCTCATCGTGCTAGCTGGAATGCAGGTGAGATTTTGGAACTGGGCAGAAAGAACATCTGGGCCTTTGTGCACAACAGATGTTTGGATGACTTTGTAAAGCAGCATCACCCAGAACTCATATGGATGGATATCTGAGATACCAACTTGTGTGACAGGGTAAGTAGACCAAGGTTTTTGTGCGGGCCCTTCTTTTCATCTCCCACCACACTCTGGGCTCAATCCAGGGAAACTGAAGGCGTCATGGATGCACAGAGCAACCTATGGAGTGCCATGTGTGTAGTGCAGTGCCTCCTGCTGCTATGTGGGATGCCAGGGTTGAGACTAATGCCAATGGAGAAGGTTCGTTTCCCAACACCCCCTGTGGCCTCTGTTCAACTTCCCTTGTCTCCTGAGCTCTCTGACTCCACCACTCTGGTTCTTTTTATCTAAGTTGGTACTATCCAAAATGGCTACATATTTACAAGTTCCATGACAAAGACTTGTTAACTTTCTACCAAAGCTGCTTGTTTACAAGAGCTAATAACAATCTGTTTCTGTGCTTTTACACAGAGTCCCAAGACCATGTATGTCAAGCCTATTGCTGATTTTAGGTGTATGGTTAATTTTAGGTTTTCAGTGTATAAGCAGGGCTGCCCCTGACATCTCCTTCCTTCTTAAGAATAGAAGGGCAGTGGCAATTCTAATCTTGTGAAGGATTTAAAGAAAATTTAGTTAATAGAGGTGTTTGTGAGGCATGGGCAGAAGAGATTGTCTGGAGGATCTTCATTTGCTAGGGGACCTGAAGTCCGCTAGTGTAGAGGATCTAGGTTTAAAACACTGCTTTGACACAGGGGCTACTTTGAGAGCCTTTCCAATAGTCTTTGATTTCCAAGTTCCCCTTTCACAGAAATTGAAGGTCTAAAATACATTTTGTGGGTGGAGGTAGACAATAGAACCACAATCCTATTGGGAAGACAGGGAATGTTAGATGCTCTTTTATGCTGAATTAGTGGTATAAGGCTCCCTTAATCTGACAGCCCTTTAAGGAGAACAGACTCAAAGCAACTTGGAAGGACTAGGAATATATAAAGACCACGTAAGGTGTAATAAGTGCTCAAGGCCTCACTTGGCAAATGAGGTCTAGAGAAATGCTAGTCCTAGGAGATTTCTGCAATTCTTTTCAATGTAGTGAGAAGTAGTAAGTTAACACTCAGAAAAGTGAACCCCATGTAAGTAAGGAAAACTCTGATGCCCTATTGGCAGAATCTCCTTCAGGCAGTGTGAAGGTGCCATATACAATTCTGTCAAAAATAAAGGTCCTGGGTATTTTATACAGTGGAGACACTTTCTAGCAGTGATCCTAAGTTTCCAGTTCTTATTCAGAGTTTTGTATCTTTTTAGTTTTTGTTCATTCTGAGAGAAAGCAGGCACCAACTTATTTCTCTTCCCCAATGTTTTGAATGCCTGTTGCTGGCTAGGTTATTTCTAGTTTGTTCAGCTACCTTGATTGAGACAGAAATGTTGACATTATTACATTCCTATGGACTTACCTGGCATCAGATGGCACAGGTTCTATGCTCTTATTCTAAACTTCGAATATTGGCCTCAATCCAGTGTGGACTAGGGTCCCTTGTTTAAAAAAGAGTCACTTTTTGTCTATGCCTGGTCATTTAGGTAGAAAAACTACTTTGTCCATATGTGGGAAGGTCATTGGTCCCATTTTTGAGAGAGATAATATGTTGGGAGGATAAGGAAGAGAAAAAAGGTCACATAATTGCTCAGGCAAAAGATTACATTGAGAATTGAAAGTAGGTACAGAAAATACCATATCAGGTGCCAATGTCCTCACAGTCCAGAATACCCATGTGTTCTATGTGCTTTCCAGCAATCAGAAATATTTTTTCTCACAAATTAGTTTGTAATCTTTCTTTCTATGTTCTCCACAAGCTGTTTATCAGCAGCAGAGGCATGGGCAACAAAGATAGACCTGCTCCATTTCAAGTGGCAATCTGAAAGATAAAAGCTAGATCAGGGCTCAGATGTTGCTGTCAGGTATAAAAACATCATGTTATGCGCCAGGATATCCATTCCGAATGGTATGGAATCCCTTCAGTAACTTGGGAATGTCTTGTCACTAAGGTCATAAGGGAAATATTAAGACCTCCTAGAGAACTAACACTGAGGATTCTATGACGGGATATGTATTCTCTGAAGAAACCATTGTCTGCAGATGTTTGCTCAAAACATTATGAAAATTATTATACTCTGATCATCTCTCCTGTCACAAGGAATTCAGGACCTTCCTTCTTGTTAGGGGTATTCACTCCTTCTACCTTTGATTAAGGAGGCATCAAATTTTATTTTCTCACTGAAGCAAAGGGAGGCTCAGATCATTCCATTTTGTCCAAATGAGGTTTAAACATTCATTTAGGTTGAGGAATCCCATACACCTTCATGAACATCTCTGTGAGTTTTTATGTCAGTGGCTTCTTTGTCAGCCATGAAATAAGAATAATTGGTATTAAGTCCCTTTCAAATTTAAAGGTGTCAAGATTTCCCTTATTCCAAGAAGTTAGAACATGTGCTTCTTCATTGACAGAGTATGCATGTCAAAGGTTCTTTATATCATCATTACTGAACCTACAGTTTTCCTTGAGCTGAGGGAGAAATTTGAGGAACTATAGTCCACAAATTTCTGATATTATGGACTGAACCTCAGATATTTTTTCCTATTGTTTCACAGATTTCTCCTTCAGTTCAAGGAAAACTGTAGGTTCATTAATGATGCAATGAAGAATCTTTGACATACACACTCTGTCAAGTAAAAAACATACATTATTTCTTCTTTGAATAAGGGAAATCTAGAGACCCTTAAATTTGAAAGGGACTTAACACAAATTCTTCTGATTATGGAGCCTACAGAGAAGTCACTGACATGAAAACTCACAGAGATGTTGAGGATGTAATTTGTATGGGATTCCTCAAACTAAATAAATGTTTAAGCCTTCAGACACACGGTAATGATCTGATGCTTCCTTTGCTTCAGTGAGAAAATATGAGGTCTCCTTAATCAAAGGTAGAAGGAGTTAGTACCCTAGGAAAGAAAGGAGATCCTGATATCTTTGTGACAGGGGAGATGATCACAGAATAAAAATCCCCATAATATTTTAAGCAAAAATAAATTTGCTTACCTTAGCTCATGAGATCTTAGCATTGCCTCAACTTCAAACTGTTTTTCACATTGTACAGTATTCATATCTTTAGCTGAAGCAGCAGGAGACCAAATACAGTTACCATGACTTCTGATCTTCATGGGTATGTGCCCTTAGCATGATTACCTACTGAGACTTATGTTTAACCAACCAAAACTATGATAGACTGATGATTTTGCAACTTGTCATGTGACTTTACTCAAGGAAGTAGTATAAGGTTCCATGATTTGCTTCCTCCCATTGATTTCTGTGAACTTTGATTAAAAACAGAAATGCTCCTTGGTCAGAGGTAAAATATTCCAAAGGCCGCTGAGAAAAAATAATTGTTATGGGAGTCTACTGAGTCAAAGGGGTAACTTTTAAGGTCTCAATCATGAGAGGAAAAAAATACCAAAATTTTGGAAAAGAGAAATGCCCTCAATCCTGTTGGAGAGTAGGGAATTATCCCTGTTTACCTTCTGTAGAGGCAGTTGTTCCAGGCACTCTAGGCTCCATATCTTCAGAGAAATCTAGAAATTTTTTTTTATCTTTGAGGACTCCACTCCAGACTTGACAGTATTCTGAGGTTTCTTCTGACTAGTTGGGTCAAAGTCCATGGATCTGTTCCCTATTTAAACTTAATATAAGCTGCACTGGTGTGGGTGTGGAGGATTGTTACCTTTCTGGTGATCAGATTAAAGATACCTGGGCTTGGATCTAGTTTGAGTTGAACACTCTGTGGGCATTGGACTTGAAACCAGAGTTCTCTGAGGTTTTTTGTGTGGTCAAAGGTGTATTTCCTGACCACCTAAGTCTGAGGGAGAATCTCTGGTTTCTCTTAGTTGAATGGTAGGCCAGAGTCTGCCATGAACAAAGAGAGAAGCTTCTGTGCATTCTTAGTGAAAAGGATTCAGTCTGAAGCACATTACAGGCAAGCCTAAATGTTTGAGACACACTCTTCATTCACAAAGACAGTTCTATAGCTTTCTTCATCAGAGTGGAATGTCTCAGACCACTCCAGAGCAGACAGAGGAAGAATAAAATGTTTTTTATTCTCAAGGTCAGCTGACATCTTTGGCATACCCTTAATGTCAGGTGCTGCTGTGATTAGAGATAATAAAACTAAGGTCCTCTTCAGAAGATATTTCAAAATGGTATCAGTCCCCTTAATGTCATGGGTTAGTTTACATCTGAGGGGGCATGGCTTGATGGAGTTATTAGCTGGAGGCATAAATTGTCCTTCTGGATGGGTTCATCTTGGGCCCAATTGTGACTTAATCAATTCTATTGCATGCTGATAGTAGGGGTTATATCTGTAGCCTTCTTAAGATGTTGTCAAGGACTTAAATTCTTTACTTATTATGTCATAGGTCTCAGGACCTTTTTTGTCATTCGGGACTTACGTGATAAGTTATTTCTTAGGTGGTAACTCTGAGATCAATTTGAGCAATTGAAGAATGTCTGAGGTTTCAGGGTCTCAAACATATTGTATGTTAATGCTCCCCTGAAAATTGGAAAGTCACTGTCACATTTGATGTTGAGGAAGTACATCTGAAAAAAACTTGCGTTATTGGTGAAAGTTGTGAGGCACACTGGTTCTAGATAATTAAGATTAAGGTCACTTAGGCTATATGGGAAGATCTGAGGATCCCTGGTTCAGAGCAGATAGATCAGCAGTTCTCTTTATTCATACAGAAATTTGGAAGATCAGTAGTTCTTACACTGTAGGTCTGAAGCCTATGTGAGAAAAACTGGAGTGCATTTGCCTACCTGGTAAAGACAGAATATGCCCAAGGACCACATGAGCCCTTGACAATGATTTGAGGCCCACTTCAGTGACTGGGGAAAGTGTGTGTCTTTCTGGTTATGTGTCAGAAACCCAATTTCAATTACCAATGAACAGAGTAAAGATGTTGGCATATCCAGAAACTATTAAGAATACCAATCTTTAGAGGCAAATGTCAGAGAGAGCAAAAATTTCAAAGACTCTTGTATCAGGGGAAGATCAAGAATCAAGTTGGAGAGTAGAGAAGGCTGAAACCTTTATATATTATATATTATATATTATATATTATATATTATATATTATATATTATATATTATATATTATATATTATATATTATATATTATATATTATATATTATATATTATATATTATATATTATATATTATATATTATATATTATATATTATATATTATATATTATATATTATATATTATATATTATATATTAATTATATATTATATATTATATATTATATATTTATTATATATTATATATTTATTATATATTATATATTATATATTATATATTATATATTATATATTATATATTATATATTATATATTATATATTATATATTTATTATATATTATATATTATATATTATATATTATATATTATATATTATATATTATATATTATATATTATATATTATATATTATATATTATATATTATATATTATATATTATATATTATATATTATTATATATTATATATTATATATTATATATTATATATTATATATTATATATTATATATTATATATTATATATTATATATTATTTATTATTTATTATATATTATATATTATATATTATATATTATATATTATATATTATATATTATATTATATAACTTACCCAGTCTTCATGGGAACCTAGAACATCCATGTCATGCAGGACAGGCATTAGTAGAATCAGTCTCCAACACACTAAGGGGCAGTTCCCAGCTAGGTTTCCTGATAAATCAGCTGCCTATTTTTAAATATGGCTTAGATTTCTTGTTTTTGCTGACCAACATTAAAATATATATGCTGGGTTTATAACTTCATAAACTACTCTTAGACATTAGATCTTCAGTCACCAGAGTCCTACACTTTGGATAGAGGTCATAAGTTCAGGGGATCAGAGTAAGATGCACTCAGTTAAACTAAAATAGTGACAGTTGAGTTTTCAGCAATTAGGTCAGATCAAATAGGCTTACATCCACATTGATCTGAAGAAGCACATGCTATTCTCCATGAGGAGCACATTTTATAGCATGCTGTGTTGACTACAAATTGTGAGCTATTCTTAATCAGAAAAGGAATCCTTAACATGCTTTAGTCAGAGGAACCTACCTGATGCTTTAATATATAC
Organism: Arvicanthis niloticus; assembly: GCF_011762505.2. Classification (NCBI taxonomy): domain Eukaryota; kingdom Metazoa; phylum Chordata; class Mammalia; order Rodentia; family Muridae; genus Arvicanthis; species Arvicanthis niloticus. Next base: position 203,204 of record NW_023045021.1, on the reverse strand, counting down.
GTGAGGCAGCTAAAAGTGGTAGTTGTAGGTTTGCCAAATGATTGACTAGAAGAAAAAATTTAAAACTCCTCTTGTTTTAATGGGGCACAGAGTGCAAAAACATCAGGGTGGCTTTTAGATTTCATAAAAGGAATTGAAGATGCCATGGTAAAGAAAAGTAGGGACCAGGCAATCCTCTTGAAATATTCTTTTTTAAAGCTTCCATTTGGCAGGCTGGGATGCTCTGATGCCTTGTTGGGAAGAAGAGGTAGGAAGTTTCCTAGGGCAGAACCTGAATGTTTCATCCATTGTTGCTTACAAGATATATTTCTGAATTTTCTTTTGTAATAAAAAGCAACTCTGAGGCACAATCTTTGATGGGGCCTTTGAGAGGCCATCTCTTTCACCCTGAATCATTCTGACACTGCCTGAAATGCTGGGGAGTATATCCCATATTCCTTTGGTGAGAATTGGAACATCCGAATCAACATTGGTCAGACTGAGTAGGACTGATAGTTCTTTTAGGGAGGAGGATAGAACTGCATCTCCCCCTTTGCAGAGGAATCCTTCTGAGATTGCTTCAAAAAAATGTGTATATCTTTGGTCTCCTAGGGCAAGAGGGTCCCAATATGGGTATCCAGGATCATATTGGAATGCTGGGTCTCACTCTTGGTAGGAATGGTAAGGTACCAGGTTCTCTGGTTGACATATGTCATGTCTGAAATTACTGTGACAAACAAGGTATATAGTTGCACCTCCTTTTGGAACTGTTGTAGGGATGAATCACCATAATACATGAACCTAAGCTGTGGGCTCCTGTCTGTAACTAATGGAATGTTTTCCTTTCTCTTGGACAATAGGAACATGTTATGAGCTCTCCTTAGTAGGAACAGGGTGACTGATATCCTCGGGGTGATGAGGAGAGTTTGGCACTCCCTTGAGTACTGTCTCTGTCTAGAGATCACTCAGTGTCTTTTTGGTCTTCAAGAGAAATTTTCAGGGCTCTCTCGGTATCAGAGGCATTCCTCTGTTTTCTCCTGGTAAAAGTAGTGGGTCTGGGAATCTCATGAGGAAAAGTGAAATGCCAGAGGCTCTCTTTATGAGAGGGAGTTGTTTGTGTGCACACTTCTGTAGAGATGGAGGATATTATGCCCTCTTGGGGAGTATTTTTCAGTTTCCTAGGAAGATGAAGAATGTCTGAGCTCCTTTTGTGACAAAGAATATCGTTTGCAAGTCTTATGTTCAGAATTGAAACCTTGAGTATTGCTATGGCCAAAAGAGGACTCTTTTGATGTGCTTTTTGTATACTTGGACTGTCTGTGAATGCCTTGGAGAGATGTCATACTTCTGAGACCCTTCTCAGGCTATGGCAAAGATTCACAGTCTCCTTTTGCAGAAGTAGTGAGTTTTCTATTGGTCTCAGTTTTATGCTTTGAACCCCTCTTGTCAGATTTGTAAGCTCTTACTACTCTTTTGAAAGAATGGTGGTTTCCAGCTCTCATCTTCTGATGGCACAGATTTTAAAACTGTTTGGTCTAAAGAGGCATGTCTTGTTATTGTTTTCCTCAATTTAGAATTTCTGGACCAATGTCCTGGAGAGGAAGAATGATTGAGACCTTCTTTAGTAGGGGAACTAGAACGTGAGTCTAATTTGGCATACTTGAAAGATGAGAGGAATCATTCAGCAGAAAAAATATGTTCTTTTCCCATGAGACTCAGGCAGAGTCACACAGGAAAGAAGGATTCGAACCGGGAGAGTTGGGCGCAGTCTGCCCTCTGGCAGTGAGCAATTAATATGTTTTAAGACATCAAGTTCTGAAAGAGAAGAACTGACAGCCTCTTCAGGAAATGGAACTGATTTCAATATTCTTTGGGTAATACTGAAAAGAATAGAGCCTTTCTTGAGAAAAGAGAATTGTCTCTAGCATTCTTGAGAAGGGATAGCAAAAAAATTTATCTTGTGCACATAGTGACAGTCTTAGAAAGTCTGTTGAACAGGAAGTTTCCACATTGACTTGGGTAGATGTCATAGGTTCTAGAAGCCCCTGAGCTGGTTGAGAAAGTTCTAGACATACTTTCAGAGATATTGGTGTTCACAGGATTTCTTGTTCAAATATTGAAGATCCCAGAGCACCTTCATTAGGTTTCAAAGGACCCAGAGAATGTGGCACAGATGGCAAAAATTCTACAGAACCTGTAAAAAAACCTGAAGTCACAAAAGTGGATTGGGTATATGGCAGAGGTCCTTCTGACTCTGGTTTAAGTGTTGAAGAAGATGGAAATCTGAGGGAATCTTGTGCAAGTGACAAAGGTTCTATAATCTTTCAGGTGATAGGTAGTTTTTCTGCAGTGTTTTGCATACATGTAAATGTTTCTAGTGTGCCCAGGCAGTTCCAGAAACTCATATATATATATATATATATATATATATATATATATATATATATATATATATATATGCTTTTATTGCATGTATGTAATGGAATTATCCTTTGTTGTCTAGATGATTACTAAGTTTATTACCTTGCATGAACAAACAAATGGATGCACTGGAAATATCAAAGACCAAGCCTTGTCCAAAAACAATTTAGTAACTTTCTATATTCAGGTTGGGTGAAGCTTGAGACTGGAAGTCAGTTAAACAAATGCTGGTTTGAATATTTAACAGGTCCCTGGTGTTCTTTTCTTTCTACTACTGGACCTGTCTAGATGATCACCGAGGTGCTTTCCTGCTATTTTTCCTGGCACAGCCTTCTGGGAGCAAGAAGATACCATCTCACAGAGTATGCCTCATTTTTTTCTTTCTGCTTATCATCTTGTAACTCCTCCTGATGAGGATTCTCTCTCTCAATCTCTCTCTCTCTCTCTCTCTCTCTCTCTATCTATCTATCTATCTATCTCTCTCTCTTTGTGTGTGTGTGTGTGTGTCTGTGTGTTTCTGTGTGTTTGTGCATGCATGGGTGGCTAGGTGAGTGTGAGTGCAGGTGGATGTTAATGGCATGTATATGTAATGTGTTTGCATTAATATAGTTGCACATATGTACGGTTATATGTTTATTAATGAGAATGTCAAGACCACATATTAATGTTGGGTTTCTTTGATGAGTATGTACTTTATTTACTAAAACAGTGTTTGGCTTGTGTAGCTAGTCAGCTTGTCCCTGGTATTCCCAGTCTCCAACTGTCCAGAGTAGAGATGAGCAGATTTAAAGTTTGGTCCTCATATTTGTGTTGCAAGTGCTTTATTCACTCAACAAACTACCAGCCTCTATTATTTTTTAAAAATATCATTAAAAATTGGCTTTTATGTCCTATATTTCTTTTTTAGAATGTTTATTGGTGGCATACAAAAAAGCTTTTGACTTTAAAATGTAGATTTTGCATCATTCCACTTTGCTGAAAATGTTTATACATGAGTTTTCTGCTGAAGAATTTTAAGCACAGGATTACTTTCTGCAAATAGAGATTATTTAACTTCTTCCTATCTTATTTGTATTCCTGGTGGCATGTAAACTAATATAGGACTGTGTAAAACACTACATAAGTTTTCAAACATAGACTTATTATATGGCCTAGCTGTCACACTCCTGGACAAATACTTAAAAAATACAAAGTCCTAATACTGACATATATGGAAACTATTTTTATTGCTACGATATTCACATTAGCTAAGAAATGGAATGATTTTTTCCCTTATGAGCTTAAGAGAAAAAATATTATATATATATATATATATATATATATATATATATATATATATGCATATATACATATATATGATGGTATTTTAGTCAACAAACAAGGTAGCTGAAATCATGGCATTTGGAGACAAATGGATGGAAGGAGAGATTCTTATGTTAGGTGAAGTAATGCAGATTTAGAAGTAGGGAATTAACATAGGTTTTCTTTCATGTGGGTTTGCGATAATTTTTATATATTTTCATAAAAGTGTGTGGTTGAGTGGGGGGGTAGTTCATTAAACTAGAAAATTAAGCATAAGAAAAGAAATATTGAGAAGAAAATAGAAAAGCAAAATAAAATAAATATCACATAAAACCATAAATGATTGTTTAGTAACTATTGTATTATTCCTGTGATAAACCACAATTACAAAGGCAACTGTTAGAAGGACAGATTTTTTGGCCTATAATTTCAGAAGAATAGGATTTCATCATGATGTCACAACTCTGCCCAGGTGCAGAGCTGGTGTCCCAGAACTCCTCCCACATCCAGAGACACTGTGACTCCCAGGAGGTTGTCCTAACTAGGCTCACAGATGAGACAACCCCTGCCCCAATACATGGCCTTAGAGGGATCTCCAGGGACCCAGTGGATGCAGACCCTATCTGTCCTGCCCTGCTAAAGACACATCTTCCTACTGGCCCACACCTCTACCTGGGACAGAGCCAGTGCTCCAGACCACCTCCCACACCCAGAGACATCATGATTTCCAGGAGATCCATTACAACCAGGCACACAGGCTCACAGAAAGAAGAGAATCCAGTTACAAACAGTAAGGCTAGTTAAAACCTAAGATAACCAGATGATGAGAGGCAAGCCCAGGAAATAAGCAAGAGAAAACAATGCCACTTGGCATGATTACAACCAAGTTCTCTAACCACAGCAAGCCCTGAATACTCTTCACCCAACTGAAAATCAAGACTACAACCGAAAATCTTATTGAATTAAGATGATAGAAGACCTTAAGGAAGACATAAATAACTCTCTTAAAGCAATACAAGATAACACAGTAACTGGTAGAAACCATTAAAGAAGACACACCCCCTAAAGAAATAAAAGCCAAACACAATCAAATAGGTGAAGGAATTGGACAAAAAAATCCAGGACATTTTTTTGGTTATTTGAGACAGGGTTTCTCTGTCTAGCCCTGGCTGTCCTGGAACTCACTCTGTAGACCATGCTGACCTTGAACTCAGAAATCTGCTTGCCTCTGCCTCCCAAGTGCTGGGATTAAAGCCGTGCACCACCATCACCTGGCAAGATATTTTATAATAAAAATAATATAAAAATATTTTATAATGTAAAGAACACGTTTTCACTAATCTAGGCTAAAGAGAATAATAGAAGGAAATCTGCAACACAAAGACAAAAACCAAGAAATTAATCACAACTCACTAAAAATCATATATTCTGTAATGGAGCAGTCTGAGCAATGTCCTCTCAGTCTGCATTTCCTTACAGCTCTAGAACAAAAAGAAGAAATGACACCCAAAAAAGTGGCGGCAAGAAATGATAAAACTCTCAGTAGAAATCAACAAATAGAAAAAGAACAATACAAAAAATTCCATGAAACAAAGTATTGGTTCTTTTACTAGATTGCTAAGATCAACAAACTCTTAACCAATTACCTAAAAGGCAAAGAGAGAATATCCCAATTAGCAAAATCATAAATCAAGAGGGAGACTCATCCAGAGACACCTGATTGGTGGAAAAGATTTCCAAAATGCTTCATCGTACCAGGACTCTTACTCAACCATGATAATTGCTGCTGCCTTCATAATAGCCAGCAACTGGAAACAACTTATATCTCCATAAGATAAATAATTGATGAAAAATATGTGGTATATTTATACAGTGGAATATTACTCAGCTGTTATGAAAAATTAACATCATCATAAATTTTCTGACAAATGGATGGAAATAGAAAAAAATCATCCTGAGTAAAATAACACAGTCCCAGGAAGATATATTTGGTATTTATTGATTTATATGTTGATATTAACTGGGCTGGATTTTTTTTTTTGGTCAACTTGACACATGGTACAATCATCCAAGAGCAGAGAAGCTCAATTGAGAATATGCTTCCTTAAAATCAGGCTGTGCAGGCAAGACTGAAGGGCATTTCCTTAATTAAAGATTGATGGGGAGAGATCCTGATTATTGTTGGTACTACCATCACAGGATTTGTGGCTCTGAGTTTTCTATGAGAAAGTAGACTGAGCAAATCATGTGGAACTAGCCACTATGCAGTACCCACCCCTGTTCTCTGCATCAGCTTCTGCATCCAGGTTTTTGCACCATTTCAGTTTCTATTCTGTCTGCCTTCAATGATGAAGAGCAATAAAGAAGTGTAAGCTAAGTAAGTCCTATTCTTCCCAACTTGCTTTTTGGTCATAGTGTTTTCTGACAATAGAAACACTAAGACATTTGATACTATATATGTGATGTGTAGTCTACAGTCTGTAGATTCACAGAAGTCAGGTATAGAAGAAGGGACTGGGGTGGTTACATGGATGCCAATGGTATGGGAAATAAAGTAGAATGTATTGGTAGACTGGGATTGACAAGAATGAGAAGGTCAAGTGGCATGGGTAAGGAGATTGCATTGAGGGAGAGAGTACAGGGAGAGATAGTTGGAATTGAGAGGCATTTGATGCATGATATGAAAACCTAGAGCAGTGACCATTTTCTAAAATATGTAAAGGTGAGCCTAAAGCCTAATCTCCTATTAAGGAAGGAGACTGAGTGCCAATTGGCCATCTCATGTTACCAAAAAATGCTAACAGTACAAGTACTAAGTTCTACTCGATTGAGTTGTTAGCCATGGGGATGCCATGCAAATCTCCAATCAACTGAGAACACTGTCAAAGACAGTGGGCTGCTCTCTGCAAACTGACTCTGGGGCTCCACTGCTGAGGAAAATACCAACATAAATCAGTGATCATGATGAAAGCAAGGTGTTGCCATCACTCTTACATTGTAATACTTTGTTTCAGGAAGATATTCTGGAGCCTAACAAAAGAAAAATGTAAACTCTCACACAGCCACAAAACCTTTGTTATGAATCCTTTCTGCATGCAAGACATGCTAGGTTAATGTTGTAGAGAACTTGTGGGAGTGAACAAAGAGTACCTGATTTCACTTAAAGTGCGTTCCTAAAGATGAAACCACTACAAATGAATGCTTATCTCTGCCAGGTCTAGTCTTGCATTGACCACAGATTAGCCAGAGACATCATGGAGGATCCATGGATTCCCAGACTTTGGTAAGAAGAACTACACACTGCCCTAAACCCATAGCTGGGTGCTGAGAGTGCTCAGATTCCAGTGGATACACAGCCCTCTCCACCCCTGCAGAATAGCACTCCCTTTCTACCACTCTCCAGGATCTGAGCCTTGGACCAGACCTCTGCCCTGTCTGCTCTTGTGTGGACCCCGGATTCTTCCCAAGACATTCTGGATGTCCACTCAACACAGAGGCACAGAGGAACAACTGAACTCAGGGCTTCAAACAGCATATCCTGAGATATCCTAGGGGAGACACTGCACTCAGAACAGTGGGCACCTTATCCTGAGACATCCTAGAGGAGACATTGCACCCAGAACAGCAGACATCTAGCTGGTCTGCTACCTTGGAGGCACCATATCCTGAGGCATCCTAGAGGTACCACTGTACTCAGTGCAGCTGGGGAAGATCACAGAGACATCTGGACCCCAAGGAGATCAGACATAAGAAAGATGACTGGAGAGGCAGGCTTTAGTTAGAGACAACAAGTACAGACAGCACTACAGTTAACAAGATGACAAAAGTCAAGCACAAGAATGTAAGCAATAGAATCCAAAGTTACATGTCATCATCAGAACCCAGTTCCCCCATCATAGCAATCTCTGAACACCCCATCACACCACAAAAGCAGGATTCAAAGTTAAAATCACTTCTCATGACAATAATAGAGGACTTTAAGAAAGACATAAATAACACTCCCCAAGAACTTAAGCAGAACACTTGTAGACAGATAGAAACCCTTAAGGAGGAAACACATAAATCCCTTAAGGAATTGCAAGAAAACACAATGAAACAGGAGATGGAATTACACAAACCCATCCAGGATATAAAAATGGAAGTGAAAAAAAAAATAAGGAAAAAAACAAAGGGAGACTACACTGGAGATATAAAACCTAAAAAAAAAAAAAAAAAAAAAAAAAAATCAGCAGTGATCTACACAAGTATCACCAACAGAATACAAGAGATAGAAGAGAGAATCTCATGTGCAGGAGATACCATGGAAAACATTGACACAACTGTCAGAGAAAATGCAAAATACAAAAATGATTCTAACCAAACATATAGAGAAAATCCAAGACACAATGAGAAGGCCAAACTTAAAGATAATAGGTATAAATGAGGGGGAAGACTCCCAACTTAAAGGACTAGTAAGTATTCTCAACAAAATTATAGAGCAAAACTTACCTAACCTAAATAAAGAGATGTCCATAAATATACGAGAAGCCTACAGAGCTTCAAATAGTTTAGACCAGAAAAGAAATACTTCCCACCACATAATAGTCAAAACATCAAATATAGAAAACAAATAAAAAATACTAAAACCAGTAAGAAAAAATGTAAAGTAATATATAAAGGTAGACCTATAAGAATTATACCAGATGTCTCACCAGAGACCATAAAAGCCAGAAGATCCTGGACCAATATCTTACAGACCCTAAGAGAACACAAAGGCCAGCAAAGACTACTATACCCAGCAAATCTCTCAATCAATATTGATGGAGAATCCAAAAATATTCCATGACAAATCCAAATTTACACAATATCTCACCACAAATCCAGCACTTTAAAGGATAATGGACGGAAAACTCCAACACAAGGAACGAAACTACAACCTAGAAAAAGCAAGAAAGTAATCTTCCAACAACCCTAAAAGAAGGTTGCTATACAAACATATCTCCACTGACAATAACAAAAATAACAAGAAACAACATTCATTTTTCCTTAATATCTCTTAATATCAATAGACACAATTCTCCAATAAAAATGATATAGACTATCAGACTGAATATGTAATCAGGACCCAACATTTTGCTGCATACAGGAAATGGACCTTTGTGAAAAAGACAGACACTATCTCAGAGTAAAAGGCTAGAAAACAATCATCCTAGCAAATGGTCCAAAGAATCAAGTGGGAGTTGCAATTCTAATATCAAATAAAATCATTTTCCAACCAAACGTAATCAAAAAAGATAAAGAAGGACACTTCATATTCATCAAAGGAAAAATGTACCAAGAGAAACTCACAATTCTGAACAGCTATGTCTGAAATGCAAGTTCACCCACATACATAAAAGAAACTTTACTAAAGGTTAAAGCATACATTGCACCCTACACAATAATAGTGGGAGACCTGAATACCCCATGCTCAGCTATGGACAGATCGTGGAAACAGAAACTAATCCAAGACACAATGAAACTAACAGAAGTTATGAACCAATTGGACTTAACTGACATCTATAGAACATTTCATCCTGAAACAGAATATACCTTCTTCTCAGCACCTCATGGCATCTTCTCCAAAATAGCCCATATAATTGGTCACAAAACAGGCCTCAACAGATACAAAAAGATTGAAATAATCCATTGTACCCTATAAGACCACCATGGACTAAGACTCGTCTTTGACATGGACAAAAACAACAGAAAGTCCACATACAATTAGAAACTGAACAATACTCTACTCAATGATAACTTGGTCAAGGAAAAAATAAAGAAAGAATTTAAAGACTTTGTAGAATTAAATGAAAATGAGGACACATCATATCAAAACTTGAGGGCCTCCCTGAAAGCAGTACTAATAGGAAAAATCATAGCTCTAAGTGCCCACAAAAAGAATGTGGAAAGAGCATACATTAACAACTTAACAGCACATCTGTAAGCATTAGAACAAAAAGAAGCTAATATACACAAGAGGAGTAGGGGGCAGGAAATAAACTCAGGGCTGAAATCAACCAAGTTGAAACTAAAGGAGCTATACAAAATATCAACAAAACCAGGAGCTAGTTCTTTGAGAAAATCAAGAAGATAAACCCTTAGCCAGACTAACCAAAGGGTGCAGAGACAGTACTCAAATTATTAAAATCAGAACTGAAAAGAAAGACATAACAACAGAAACAGGGGAAATATGAAAAAATCATCAGATCCTACTACAGAGGCCTTTACTCAACAAAGTTGGATAATCTGGATGAAATGGACAATTTTCTAGATAGATACCAGGTACCAAAGTTAAACAAGGAGCAGAGAAATCATCTAAACAGTCCCATAACTCCTAAAGAAATAGAAGCAATCATTAAAATCTCCCCACCAAAAAAATGTCCGGGCCAGATTATTTCAGAGCAGAATTCGATCAGAACTTCAAGGAAGACCTAATACCAATACTCTTCAAGCTATTCCATTGAATAGAAACAGAAGGAACACTACTGAATTCGTTCTATGAACCTACAATTATGCTCATAACTAAAACATAGAAAGACACAACAAAGAAAGAGAACTACAGATGAATCTCTCTTATGAATATTGATGCAAAAATACTCAATAAAATTCACAAAAACCAAATCCAAGAACAAAAATAATCATCCATCATGATCAATTAAGCTTTATCCCAGGAATGAAGAGATGGTTCAAAATTCAGAAATCAATCTAATCTACTACATAATAAACTGAAAAAAAAACCACATGATCATCTCACTAGATGCTGAGAAAGCATTTGACAAAATTCGACATCCCTTCATGTAAAAAGTCTTGGAAAGATCAGGAATTCAAGGCCCATAACTAAACATAGTAAAAGCAATATACAGCAAGCCAGTAGCCAACATAAAACTAAATGGAGAGAAACTTGAAGCAACCCCACTAAGATCAGGGACTAGACAAGGATGCCCACTCACATATTACCTATTTAATATAGTACTGGAAGTCTAGCTAGATCAATTAGACCACAAAAGGAAGTTAAAAAGATTCAAATAGGAAAGAAAGAAGTCAAAATTTCACTATTTGCAGATGATATGATAGTATACTTAAGTGACCCTAAAATTTCCACCAGAGAAATCCTAAACCTGATAAACAACTTCAGCAATGTGGCTGGATATAAAATCAACTTAAACAATTCAGTATCATTCCTCTACTCAAAGGAAAAACAGGCTTAGAAAGAATATAGGGAAATGACCCTTCAAAATAGCCACAAATAAAATAAAATATTTTGGAGTGAATCTAACAAAGCAAGTAAAAGATCTGTATGACAAGAACTTCCTGTCTCTCAAGAAAGAAATTGTAGAAGATCTCAGAAGATGGAAAAATCTCCCATGCTCCTGGATTGGCAGGATTAACTTAGTAAAAATGGCCATCCTGCCAAAAGCAATCTACATATTCAATGCAATCCCCATCAAAAGTCCAAATCAACTCTTCATAGAGATAGAAAGAGTAATTTACAAATTCATTTGGAACAACAAAAAAACTAGGATAGTAAGAACTATTCTCAACAATAAAAGAACTTCTGGAGGAATCACCATCTCTGACCTCAAACTGTACTACAGAGCAGTAGTGTTAAAAACAGCATGGTATTGGTACAGAGACAAGCAGGAAGATCAATAGAAAAGAATTGAAGTCCCAGAAATGAACAAGCACACCTATGGTCACTTGATCTTTGACAAGGGAGTAAAAACCATCCAGTGGAAATAGGTCAGCATTTTCAACAAGTGGTGCTGGCACAACTGGAGGTCAGCATGTAGAAGAATGCAAAGTAATCTGTTCTTATCCACTTGTACAAACATCAAGTCCAACTGGATAAAGGACCTTCACATAAAGCCAGATATACTGAAACTAATTGAACAGAAGTTTGAAAAGATCCTGGAATACCTAGGCAAAGGGGAAATGTACCTGAACAGAACACCAATGGCTTATGCTCTAAGATCAAGAAGTGACACATGCAAACTCATCAAATTGCAAAGCTTCTGTAAGGCAAAGAACACTGTCAACAAGACAAAATAGCAACCAACAGATTGGGAAAAGTTCATTTGCAATCGTAGATTCATTAGAGGGCTAATATCGAATATATACAAAGAACACAGGAAATTAGATGCAAAACAACAAAATAACCCCATTAAAAATGGGGTACAGAGCTAAACAAAGAATTCTCAACTGAGGAAACATGAATGGTCGAGAAGCACCTTAAGAAATGCTCAACATCCTTAGTCATCAGGGAAATGCAAGTCAAAACAACACTGAGATACCACCTCACCCCAGTCAGAATGGCTAAGATGAAAATTTCAGGTAAGAGTAGATGCTGTCAAGGATGTGAAGAAAGAGGAACACTCCTTCATTGTTGGTGGGGTTGCAAGCTGGTACAACCACTCTGGAAGTTAGTCTGGCGGTTCCTCAGAAAATTGGACATAGTACTACCTGAGGACCCAGCTAAACCACTCCTGGGCATATACCCAGAAAAAAGTGGTTAGAACCAACATCCTTAATAAAATGTCAGCCCCCTTTAAAAAAATTCTGTTCTTCCATAATTTGCCTACATAATGGTGGTTTATCACAGTAGTAATACAGTAATTACTACACACCCTTCATGTTTTTATATGATATTTATTCTATTATGCTTTTTTATTTTTCTGCTCAAGATTTGTTTTCTTCTTTTATGCTTCATTTTCTAGTTAAATAAACTACCTCCACTCAACCAGACACATGAATTAAAATATATAAAAATTACTTTGGGGTTGGGAATGTAGCTCAGTGGTAGAGTGCTTGCCTAGCAAGCACAAGGGCCTGGGTTCAGTTTCACCTATAAAAAATATGTCAAACCCACATGAAAAAAAATGTTATATCCCTCTCTCTAAATCTGTGTTACTTTACCTAACATAACAATCTCTCCTTCCAGCCATTTGACTCCAATGCCATGTTTTCAGCTACGTTTTCTGTTTCCTAAAATACCATCATATATGTATATATGTATGTATGTACACACACACACACACACACACACACACACACATATATATTACATTTTTTCTATTAAGCTCAAGAAAGTTCCATTTGTTAGCTAGTGTGAACATTGCAGTAATAAACATGCATTTCATGTATGTCAGTAGTCAGACTTAGAATCTTTTGAGTATTTATCCAGAAGTGTGAGAGCTAGGTTTTATAGTAAGTCTATATTTGAAAATCTATGTAGTGATTTACAGAGTGGTATACTAGTTTATATACCACAAGGAAACAAATAAGAGAGGAGGAAGTCAAATGATCCCTATTTGCAGAAAATGTGACCTGTGCTTTAAAGCCTTCAGCATGAAACTCATATATAAACATTTTCAGCAAATAGGAATAATACAAAATCAACATTAAGAAGTCAACAGCTTTTATGTATGCCACCAACAATCTTTCTAAGAAAGAAATAAAGGACATAAAAGCCAATTTTAATAACATTTTTTCAAATATTATGAGCTGGTAGTTAGTTGATTGGTTAAAGTATTTGCCACACAAATGTAAGGACAAAAGTTCAGATGTCAAACATTTAAAGTGAGTGAGTGTGGCTGCTCACCTATATTCTGGAGAGTTGAAGACTGGGAATCCCATGGACAAGCCAACTGGCTAGAAAAGACCAAACAGTATTTAAGTAAATAAAGTATAGACTCATGAAAGACCTATAACATTAATATGTTGAAACTTCAGGCACATGCACACACAAGCAGATACAGCTATACATATGTGCCACTATCTACATGAAAACACATTACTCATACATGCCTGTAACATCCACCACCAGTCACACACACATACACACAAAACCATAAAGTGAGAAATATTCAGAAATATATCTATACATCTATATCTATATCTATCTATCTATATTTATATTTATATATCTTTTATATAATATATAAATATTTTATATAATATATATGTGTATATATATACATACATATATATACATATACACACACATATATATATAAATATATTTATGTGTGTGTGTATATGTATATATATGTGTGTGTGTATATATATATATATATATATATATATAGAGAGAGAGAGAGAGAGAGAGAGAGAGAGAGAGAGAGAGAGAGAGAGAAATAGACATGAGGAGGAGTTACAAAAAGATAACCAGAAAGGAAAAACTAAGGAAAGCTCCCTGAGATGGTGTATTCTTGTTTTCAGAACTCTCTGACAAGAAAAATTCCAGGAAGGCACCTGGGTGATCATCTAGACAGGTCCAGTATTGGAAAGAAAAGAAATCCAGGGGCTTACTGAATATCCGAACCAGACTTTGTTTAACTGACTTCCAATCTCAGGCTTTTCACAACCAAAATTAATAAAGTTACTAATGTGGTTGTTGACAAGGCTTGGTCTTCTCTGTCTTTCCAGTGCATCCAGGTGTTATTCATGCAAAGGAATGAACTTGGTAATCATCAAGACAACAGTGAAAAATTCTTTTAAAACCAGGCAATAAAATCAAAAAAGCATATGTATGTGAATATGTATGTGAATAAAAGCATATGCATGAAAGTGCTGTAGTGAATCTGATTTCTTTGTAGTCTGACAAAGAAATTGAATAACTTTGAAAAGCTTGAGAAAATAATATTAATCACTGAAGTAAATGCTACAATATATAGTATTTAGTTGTTTTAATTTTTAAATTTACTATGCAAAAAAGTTATTTAATCTGAACAACTTTATAATGTTGGTATTAATGATATTATTTAGGAAATATTCACAAGTGTGGAAAATAATTCACAGAAATCTTAGTCAATCATAAATCAAGTAATGTCATACATGTACATATAACCCCTACTCAGTTTACCTTGATAGATTATGTGAGGTAAACATAGTCACTATAACTGAAATTGATAAACCCATTTAGTGTTGACATTAGAATTGCCAAGTTAATCCTCAAAAGGTATATATTATCTGAATTGATACTAATAATTTTCTGTCCATTAACCCTGCAGCAAGTTCTTCATGCCTAGCAGCATTATTCTGGTATGTAAAATCAGTCTCTTCTAGGACTGTAAAAGACCAACTGGAAATTCAGATAAGCGAACCAAAATTATGATACTTACTAGCATGGGGATAAGGACTGTGAATACATGAATAGTCAAGAACAGAATTTACCACACATTCAAGAAAAATAATGGATTTCCTGGAAGCAGATAGATGCCTTTAAATGAAAATTATTTGGATATGTTGGCATTAAAAAAAGAAAGTGAATGATTAAAATTTGGAAAATACAAGGAGAAAGAATGTTGCACAGCACTAAAGGAATAGCACAGTATTATAACTAGACAATAGAAAAGTGCTTATGTGCTTCTAAATTACACAAGGCTTATTGGCTGTGTAGCCATAGGGAAACAGAAATTATTCACAAAATAAATCAAATAAAGCAGAGAAACAAACAAAGCCCTTTCAACCAACAAGATCAAAATCCTGCTCAAATATACTGGCAAGGTGTGTGAATACCAAATCAAGTTTCTCTGTCAGT
Organism: Arvicanthis niloticus; assembly: GCF_011762505.2. NCBI lineage: Eukaryota > Metazoa > Chordata > Mammalia > Rodentia > Muridae > Arvicanthis > Arvicanthis niloticus. The sequence goes on along the minus strand of NW_023045021.1, from coordinate 187,945 downwards.
AAAATGGTATCTTCATACATATCTTCAATTTTACACATGCTCACTGTACCAACTGCTGTACAAACATGACGTTTCAAAGAATCACCTTGACTAAGGGTTTGAAAAATTATTCTCTGCAACTGTGCCATTCAGCTGTGTCAATGGAATGAAAGCAAATGGCCCAAGTAGAGCCACCAAGATGAGCCAGTAGCCTATTGTGCCTTTAGGAGAATTATGTGCCCTTCCAAACACAATCCAAATACATAAATGTTATAAGAACTCACTGTACACTGTGAAAGGCACAGCAATTACTTAAGCCCATAGGAGCTACATTCAAGAGTTCAACTGCATTTGTGTTCTGAATCTATACACTTATATATCTATAATAGTATATAATTTGCACAATAATAATATTGCAGTATGTATTATTTAGTCATTTAGTAATTTCTTTCAGCATCCAGAAAGACTGAGTTGTCATAAACTTTTCTAGGATATGTCATCTTTACAATACAGAATAATATCTGTAATATCATTCCATACATTTTACGTCCTATTCAAATTCTATCACTTCTTCTTTCCATAGCACAATACCAAGGTGATTGTCTACTCCACACAGTCTCTGAGGAGCAGGGTTCTGGATCAGCATTTTCCATTCAGTTACGAGGCTCCAATAGACATCACTGCAACACTGATGGCCTCCAGTTAGAGGGTAATATACTGGAGCAAGAGGGACTTGAGAGCACAGTCTTCTCAGCATCCTTTGCCCTTTCCAATCATGATGCTTCTTTAACAATTCTTTGTCATGGCCACTGACAGTGGCACCAGACCAGGTAGCACTCTGATTCTAAGGAAGAGGGTCCTCAGTGTCCCTCCACATTCAGAATCCTTGGATGATTGCCCTGCTACTGCAAGCACAGCTGCCAGGTGAGACACCTCGAGACAGGACCATGCAGGTCCGAGGCAGACACTCTGGAGCTTTGCTTGATTCTATAGAACAATGGTCATTCTAGTTCTCTGCCCTTTGCCTCCCAGATGTGTCCACAGTTGTCGGGAGAGAAATCTTCTCTCAAATGGTCCTGCTTAAATGCTTTTTTCTGTAATTAACCATTGGCAAGTACATTCACTGTCTCTTCAAGCAATGGTAGCCTATTTCCCATTTCTGCTGTCAATTTTGTTAATGACTGAAAATGATCAGACATGTGAAAAAAGGCCAGCGAGCCTCAACACGGACTTTAACCTCTGACCATAGACCTCCTTGGCCTGGGACTCCCTTCAGTATTCGCCAACCAAATATTCACACTCTACCCCAAGGGGTCAAACAGTTGCTGAGTCCCCAGACTACATGTCCTGGAGGTGCCCTTCAGTGTCCCCCAATGGGGGAAGCATTTGACTAGCAAAGACATGAGGGAATTTGCACCTCATGGTCTCATTAGACCGACTTGTCACAAGTTCAAGCGCCCAAAGCCCTACAAAGACCAGAGATTCAAAAAACTGGATGCTAAGTTACAGAACAGCTACAAAGGAACTCTGGCAAATAGTGGGGCAGTTTTTCATGCCCTAAAACAGCACCTTCTATTAAATTCACTGGGCAGGCACTTTATAATTTACAGTTGGTACTGAGCATCCAATTTTAGCTTAGAGCTCGTGGCAGTGGACAACCCATGATTAGTCTACATTAAGGCCCAAGAAGACACGAGAAGGACCCTATGTCCAACACTGCCTAGAAGATCAGAATCTAAAGTTTTATTGGCACAAAGTGCTAAGTTAGAACCAAAGAGGGCTTTGGCAACAAAAGTCAATGAAATAATTCTGGATATTTGGCTATAGCAAATATCAAGATCACTGTATTACCTAAGCATCAGTGACATTTCTATAGCAGCTGATGGTAGCATATACAGAGATCCACAGCCAAGCATTTAGTAGAGATCAGGGTATTGAGTAGAAGATGAGGAGGAAGGGTTGTAGGAACCAGAGGGTCAAGGACACCAGAAGAGGACAGCCCACAGAATTATCCAAGCAAGGTTCATAAGGGTTCAAGATAGAACCACAGATCTCCTGTGGGTCTTCAAAAGGCCCTCTGCATACATGCTGTGGTTGTTTAACTTGTTATTCTTGGACTCCTCACAGTGGGAGTGGGGATGACTCTGACTGTTTTGTCTGTTTATGGGACAGTTTTGTTTTAATGGATTGCCTCATCCAGCCTTGATATGATAGTTTTTTACTCTTGCTTTTTTTTGGCATGTTAAGTTGATATCCCAAGGAATCCTGCTCTTTTGGAAAGGAAACAAAGGTGCAGTGGATGAGAGGAAGAAGGAAGGTGAAGAGATGACTAAGAAAAGTAATTCGTAAGGCTGCAGATGGCATGCAATACATGACAGAAAATAAAAAAAAAATCAATGTAGCCTTAGAGGTTACACACATGTATAATGATTAATGTGACCAATGTCTTTGACCAAAAGGAACATACATTTCTTTTCTACCAAAGATGGACTTTTATATACTCTTTTGAATAATATTACCTCATACCTTTCAGCATTATTTCATGCATGGTCAACTCAATTCCTTATGCATTGGGACAAATAAGTCCTAAGCTACTCTAAGTAAGAGAGACTTTCACTTTTAACCCAGGTGGCTAAAAAATACCCATATGACACAAGGGATCTCATACCACACTCATTCATGTTTCCAGAGCCCACAAGTCATGTTATATGTGTCTTTATGCTGATAATCAGTCATAGTGAAAAATCTACCCTACATACCAACCCCTACGTAGCTGATGATAGATTTGAGATTAGAGAAAGAATGCTTATGAGACTGGTATATGTACTTTTATATTGCTCCCAGCCTGCAATGGAATTTCCAAACTTATGTCTATTCTAGATTATGAGAATGAATAGAAGCCGAATGGTATTGGGGATGTTCCTGCTCACAAGGAATTACTTAATATGTTTCCACTTAACAAATTAATCTGAATTGTTTTCATTTTGTTCAAGAGTGTTTGCTCCTGGTTGTTTGGCCTTGTCTGTCTGACACTACCCCTCTAGTGCCTGGCACACGAGACTTTCTACATCTGCTAAAAAAGATTTCATTTCTTCTCTTTCTAACCCAACAGGATGGGTTCCTACATTCTTCCTGACTTGAAATGCCCTTGGAAGATTCCACATTTCACCAAGGCTGTCCTCTCTGGTTAGAAGTCCATGAAATACAAGCTGGTCCAGGAAATCAAGTATAGCCTTGAGTCCAATTACCCATAATGGTGTGGTTTCATTTACACACAGATCTGAGTAGCTGAAACCAAAATTGAAGAGTTAGTCTTGTTTGGCATAGCTATCCAACCTGTGCACAAATAATGCAATTGCTGCCTGGATTCTCAAAGTTTCTACTAATAATATGAACATCTTAAGTTGTAAGGAACTGTAGACAGGGAGGACAATAAGGATATGGGTGGAAGTTATTATTAAATTTATTATCATTAAATAAAGATAAATCAGTATAGAAGACACCATTCTGTTTCTATGAAGCATTAATACCATAAAGAAAAGGAAAATGATGAGAACAATTGGTTATGTAAAAGCTTTCTGATGTGACAGCAACATGAATTGACAAGCAATTTCTTTAGTACTGCATATGATGTGAAAACAACAGTGAACTATTGTAATTGAAGTCTTCAAAGTGATTTGCCATTCAACTAAAAATTAAATGTCTTTACTTTTCTGGCCTCCCTGATTGATTCTTCCTGGTTTAAGTTTAAGGTCCAGGATGTTTTTCACACAGTTTATGTTCATAATTAGCCATTATATTCATATGACTATGGAATTGGTAATATGCATCAACTTAGCTTAGACTGTCTGTGAACATTTTCCTGCTTTTGGATATAGACACCAAGGTACATAGATTCAAAATTTACTTAGGGTGATATCATGAAACTTTGGGAAAAGTAGAGTAGGAACAGGCAAAATGGCTAATGGTCATCAGCTATTGGATTAGGGTACCTGGAATGCCTCCTTAGCATGGGGAAGCATTTCAGGAATCTCAGTTGCTGAGTGAAAAGTGTTTATAAGAAAAAATAAAATCGATACCATAATTGAACTGAGAGTATGTGATGTTCATCTGGTAGAGAGAAAAGTGGATGTTTTCCCTAAACAAGTTACTTGAAGAAGAAATCCGGCTATTGAAAGGAGTCTCCAATATTGCATTGATAATAGAAGATATCCAATCACAGTGGGCTTCAATGTAATTTAGAAGTATTTCTCAAATGTATATGTGTGTATACACTCACACACACATGTGCACACACACACAAACACACACACACACACACACACACACACACACACATATATATATATACAAATACAATGGACTTTAATGATTTCTTGAAAATAGAGAAATGGCCCCTTCCCTGAGTGCTGAATTATTTCCCAGCCATTGTGTGAGAACAAACAATGAGTGACTCGATCTGCTGAAAAGCATAATATTTTGAATAACATTTATTTAATTTCTGCCCATCTTTAAAAATTTATATTTTGAGACCTTGACATTCTTTCAATATAAACACAAGTTTACAAAGTGGAAGATTCTGTGTGGTTTTATTTGTCTATCAGTTTTTCTCAGAATCTTCTTACTGTAGCATAGCTACCAATTGCATGAGTAAAAATTGTAATAAGCTCAATAATTTTAATTAGAAAAGTTTCCTTTTGTGAGAGCATACATATATGTGCATGCACAACCCAATCAGAAATGCCAAACCTCAGAGGCTGTATTATCCACAAGGACTCCACATTTCTTTCCTGTGGTAGCTTCCCTATGGTTGCTTTTCTGTTTAGCACAAGGAAATTTATTAAATTCACTTAACCTTGGAATTGGTTATAGGTGTCTATACAGCTTAGACACTGTGTAAACTTTTTGCATTTGTTTGTCAGAAGTACTTGCTTATATGATCTTGGCCTATAGATATCTGGTAGCTAAGACCTGCAAAGACATAAGTGTGTTTGCAGATTACAAGAGGCTATAATGACATGATACATCAGCCTCAGGATATTCAAATGAAAGTTTTATTTCAAATGAGTAGATAATGTTAGTAGGTCTATGTGATTGTAGGAAGTATCTTGCAGGAATCTTCAGGCAGGTGTTGCTGAAACAGATCCCTCAGCTCAAGTCTTCTGATGGGGATGTTTCATGGCAGACACAAGCTTAACTCTGCTCTTTGGTCTAATTAAGCACATCTCATACAACAGCATATATATATACAATCTGAACAAAAATTTGTAATCAGACTTGGGCACCCAAATACGTGGTCATATATTATACAAAAGCTGATCCCATGGCCTTGTCACCAAGGGACAATTAATAATCAATGCTCATCAACAATCAATACTAATCTGTAACCAATAGTGATCAACAAACAATGATTATCAATAATTGGTGATGATGGTGACAGGGATAGTAAACATTGCTTACTTCTTTCATCCTTCCTTTTGGTTTTGTTGAGAGAAACTCTTGCACTATAACCTGTTATGTAGAGCATGCTTGTTTTAGACTCCTAGACAGTCACCGGCCTCTGCTATCTCTGTATTGGATCTAAAGGTATGTGCTGCCACACATATATGATTTTGCATAAATTTTATCAAAACTTCTGTATAACTTCACATAGTGGTGTTAACACTTTTAGGATTTATTTCAGAGGATAAGTTAAATGTGACTCACAGGAGAGAACATATCCTGATTTATTTTGAGAAATTGTTAGTGCCATAATTTTGATGGTACTGGATTTTATTTTGTTTTGTTTTGTTTTGTTTTGTTTTGTGTTGTGTTGTGTTGTTTTGTTTTGTTTTGTTTTGTTTTGTTTTGTTTTGTTTTGTTTTGTTTTGTTTTGAGACCAGGTTTCTCTGTGTATCCCTGGCTATCCTGGTACTAATTCTGTAGACCAGGCTGGCCTTAAACTCAGAAATTCCCCTGCCTCTGCCTTCCATATGCTGAGATTAAAGGCATGCACCATCAATATCCATCATTATTGGATATTGATTAGTATAGATTATTAGCCATTGATTTTATTGAATAGATTATCATAATTATTGATCATTATTCCATCACCATCATCCTCCTGCCTCTGCCTCCCTAGTGCTGGGATTAAAGGCATGTGTCACAACTGCCTGGCTGTGGTACTGGATTTGATTAATCGCATAAACATTCAAAGAGAGTATCTGGAAATAAGCATTCTCCCTCACTTTTTCTTCATTTTAGGGGTAAAGGGAGAGTCCATGCACTAAGGGTACTACCTGGGATAGCTTGTCATCTCTCAAAAAATAATTACGGATATGCTCATAGGTGTGTCTCTAAATTCATTTAAAATCAAGCTGAGTTGATAGTCAAGATGAACCATCCCACTAGCAAATCCTCCCCATTTGATGTTTTTCTACTATATCACTTTAATTAGTATTGATTATAGGTCATTGATTACTATTAGTGATTAGTATTGATTATTGATCAATAATAGTTGTCCCTCAGAATCCATCTAGGATTCTCCTACTGGCTTTAGAATTTGGGCTATCTGCTTGTCATTTAAATTCCTACAAAATGTTACCTATCTCTTTCAGTGTGCCCCCAAAACCTCTTTTTTCCTTTATATAGCTGTCTTAGACTTTTCCAGACACCCCTCCTCATTTTTATTTTATGAGCCAAGGTTTCTTTGTTTAGCCCTGACTGTCCTGCAATCAATTTGTAAACCTGGCTGGCCTCGAACTCAGAAATTCGCCTACCTCTACTTCCCATGTGCTTAGATTAAAGGCAGGTACCATCAATTACTGATCATTATTGGTTATTGATTAGTATTGATTATTGATTATTGATTAGTATGGGTTATTGATTAGCATTGGCTATTGATCATTATTCCGTCACCATCATCCCCATGCCTCTGGCTCCCAAATGCTGGGATAAAAGGTATGTGCCACCACTATTCCAGCCCAAACATTCCTTTTAAATTCAGGCCTGTGCTGCAAGTTTTTTTTTTTCAGATATGTTCTTTAAGTAAAGAAATTAAGTGTCTGAAGAGATGGATCAGCTGTTAAAAGTGCTTGCTACTCTAGCAGAGACCAAAGTACTGTTCCCAAACTCAACCTGTAACTCCAGATCCAGGAGATCCAAATGTCCTCTTCTTTTCAAGCACATGGGGGTGAGAGGTATTTAAAAAATTAAAACAACTGTTCTGAAAACAAAATATTTTTCTGATACTATGCATAATTAAACTTAAGTCTTCAAAGGAATGTAGATGAAAAATTGGGTAATGGCACTTTTTTTCTCTGCTTTTTGCCATTGAGATGTAATCTCAATGGAATTCTTTATTCAGTCCTTACATGTACTCTGGAACCACATTGAGGAATTTCACAACCATTTCGACATACACATGATGTCACACCTGTGATGTCAAAACTGTAATGTCACACCAATGATGTCACACTCATGATGTAATACCTCAGTGATGAATGACAGTGGTATTCCAGTCAAAAAAGCATATTAAATAATAAGAAGAAGAAAAAGAAGAAGAATTAAGAATTAATAATAAATAAAGTAAACCCAGACACTTAGGTAATGAAGTACTGATCAAGGGTATTGTTGGAGGATGCTGAATCAGAATTCACATTTATTTGTTTAGTCATTTATTTATTTATTAATTATGCATTATGGTCTGAAAGTATATAGTTGCCATGAACATATATATATATATATATATATATATATATATATATATATACACACATATATATTTATATACATATATATTTAGACATATATAGACATATATATACATCATTTTTTATCATTGGATAATATATAAAAATTTTATTACAGTAATATATTAATACTAAAATATATCAATATATAATAATATATAATATAATATATAATATCTCCTTATTTATTGTTGGATATTTTATTCATATCACATTAATATATGAGAAAAATTGATCTGAAAATGTATAATGGCCATGAAAAAATTTTATATATCCTTTTTTGTATTGGATAATATTATGCATATATGTAATATAATATATATTAAAAATAATATATAATACATTAACATATAATATATTTATATATAACTTATTAATATATAATAATAGTATTAAATATTATATAATGTGACATGATAAATATAACATATCCTTATATATTAATTGGTGGATATTTTATTTATCTTACATTTGCATTTCAATAACAATCTATCTTCTAAAAATGAATGATAACTGTGAAGAAATTATGTCTATCCTTTTTTATTATTGGATATTTTATGTATATTTCATGTATTGTGCATATATAATAATTAAAATGTAAAGGTGGAAAGTTTTCACTATCAGAAGAAAAGCAGAGCTTCCTGTGACTGGAACTCTTCTCTCTGTGTCCTGTTATTGATTGTATTGATCATTTTGATCATATTGATTATAGTGATTTTACTTCATCTTTCACCATCCTGGGTCACATTAGTGTATTGTGTCCAAGAAACCTGATTTCCAAATGAGAGGAAGACAGGAAGTAAATTCAAGATAGAGAGAAGCTGGAGAAAATCTAGAAAGAGTGTGATATAATATATAATATATAACATTGTAATCCATAATTATTATTGTAGTAAGAAATCTATTTTCAAGAAATTTGAGTGAAAACTGTAATTAATGTATATTATATATACTAATAATATGTATAAAAAATCTTATATATATATTTATAATATATATTTATATATGATTAATACATATATGTATATATTTGTATGTATATTCTAAATAATTTATAATGTATACAAAATGCATTATATATATATATACATTTTTTTTTAGGTTGGGGCTATTTTCCTAACCCAAATTGATATGCATGTATTTTGTTTCATCTATCTATCTGTCTGTCTGTCTGTCTGTCTGTCTGTCTGTCTATCTTCTATCTATCTATCATTTATCTATCTATATGCAATATTATTTCCTCAGAGTATAATGTATAATATATAATTCATGAAACTATAATCAGTTTATATTTTAGGACTAATAAATCTATTATCAATAAACGTGAAATATGTCTTCTTCAGATCTTTTATCTGATGAAAAACAATGTGAAAAGTTAAAAAGATGACCCTGTGTGATATTATGAGTGATGGCAGGAGTTAAAACAAAAAATTATATTAAATGATTTAAAAATTATTAAGAAATAATTTAAAAATCTATTTAGAAGGTAATGTCCTAAGTCAAAATTATTTAAAATTATTTAAAATTATTTTTAAAAATTCATTTGGAAATTAATGTCATAAATTACAATTAATTAAAATCATTTAAAATTATATGAAATTATTAAAAATTGTAGAAAACTTTATTCAATACCCATTTGAAAATTACCATTGTAAATGTTAATTATTTAAAATACTTTAAATTATTTACAAATTATTTAAAAATTCATTTTGAAATTGATTTCCTAAATTAAAACTATTTAGAATAGTTTAAAAATATTAAAATTATTTTAAAATTATTTAATAATTTTCATAATTTTTGTTAAAATGATTTAAATCTTATACAAATAATACATTTAGAAATTAATGTCCTAAATGAAAATTATTTAAAATTATTCAAATACTATTTAATATTATTAAATTTATTTTAAAAATATTTAAATCTCATACATAAAATACATTTTGAAATTAATGTCTTAAATGAAAATTACTGAAAAATAATGAGAATTATTTCATATTCTCAATTATAATTATTTAAAATTATTTAAAATTGTTTAAAATTAAAGTTGATATTATTTAAGATTATTTGAAATTAATTAAATATTATTTAAAGATGATTTAAGAAAAATTACAGAAAAATTGAATATATGCATGGAAATAAATTTTGATAAGATTAAAGGTTTTTTATTAAAAAATTAGTGATAAAAATTAGGTAAATATAAAAAGTTGTTAAAAAACATAAAACATTGGTAGAAAATTTTGGTTTATATGAAGACAGATATAGAAAAAATATGCAAATATTGAAACTCTAAATGAATGAAACTATGAATGAAATTGTAAATGAAATTTAAATATTATATCCAATAAAAGAGGGAAAAAAAGAAAAGTGGTTAGAACCAACATCATTACTAAAATGTCAGTCCTCTTAAAAGAAAGTTATCTTGATACTAAAATTTGTTTTGAGAATTGTATATTGCAGAATGATCAGCCTTGGTGTATCTACTCAACAAGCAAGCTGGACTGACCTGCTCAAACCTCTGAGGTCTGGGAATTCCATCTGGAGCAGTGAAGACATAGCATTCTTTTTATTTATTTTTTTATATTTTATTTACATTTCAGATATCACTCCCTTTCTCCATTTCCCCTCCCTAGAAAACCCCTATCCCATGCCCCCTTTTCTTTTTGCTTTTATACATTTTTTAAAATGTTAATCAAAGGCTTTATAAGTTTGGTAATGTTCAATCAGAAGTGTAACCCAATACACAAACTAGATGTATCAACTCTCTGACTGGTGGAGACACATGAACATCTGCCTCCATGTCCCCACTCTCTTTCTCTCTCTTTCTCTCTCTCATCACCTAGCTTCACCCTTCGTGTCAAAATAATTTTTTTCTCTCAAAATGCAATTAGAGCATACTTATTCCTAATTGTACCAGTGAGGTAGAAGATAGTCCTAATTCTCAGTCCATCATTTGGTTGACTAACCAGAACCACTGTCACCTCGCCTAACTAAAGCACTTATTTCTGAACCTGGCTTTTTTTTCTTGGCTTTAGAATGAATATCAGCTAAAAACCATCCACTCATACCTTTTCTCTCAAAGTAAATAGAAAGGATTGGCTATGAGACTATAGGTCTTCAACTCCATCAGAAATCCAGAATGATTGAGTTAACTGAAATTATGGGAAGCACAAAGCATAGCTTCTAAGACTTTGCCAATTTATAGATACCACTGAACACCTGGACAGTCCCTGTACTACAAAACACTGGAGCATCTGATCTTCAGCCTTCTGGCCCAGGAGCATCTGACAGAACTTAGTGGTGGAGAATTATTAAGGGCTGATTACTCTGTCTGGGCAGATATAATCAGTTGACTATTCTGCAAGTGTGTCCTTTTCTGGACAGTAATTTGTCTATAGATAGCCTAGTGGCTCACACTGCACAACTGGAGTAACATCAAGGATGCTCAATTTTTTCTAAGAATCCACGGCAGGAAGCTTTCAGGAGCAGACAGGTCTCTAATCAAAATGAACATTAATATAGAAATGTTTGTAACATCAATTCTATGGACTTCTGATGTTTTGAAAATGAACTATCCATGTAAGGTAATCTGGACTGTTGACTGTTAACTCCTCTCAACTCTTTCAAAGTAAAATATTGAAAACACCCTAACAATAAACTCAAACCCATGAATTTGCTATAGTCCCTTATCTCATAGGCTAACAGTCCCAAATCAGTAAAAAAAGTTAAAGAAGAACTGGGTCTAAGCCTTGTATTCCTAAGTGTGTTTTTACAGGCACAATGCCCATGAGAGTATCAATATTAATCTCACATTTATATCAATAAGAATCTCATATGAATAAAAACCTTAAATTTGAAATCAAAGTTAATTTTGTACCATTTAAGAAATTATAACTTCATCTTGATATTAATTATACAGATTTCTACCAATAAGATATGGCTATGCAGTAAGTCCTAGCTAATCCTCCCTGTTCCAACAAAACTACTACTTTTCCCTAGAAAGACAGACAAATATTAACCACCGTAGTCCCCATGCCCAGGGAATAGGGGTGCTCACTCTTCTTTAACTTTTTCCAGGTGATTATTAGCATTGAGATATTAGAAGAGGGATGTTGGGAAGAGTAAACTGAGAAGCCTCTGATGCTGTGTCTTCACTGCATCCAGATGGAATTCCAGGACATCAGAGGTTTGGGAAGGTCTGTTCAGTATGCTTGAGGAGTAGCTACACCAAGACTGTGTATTCTGCAATATACAATTTTCAGAAATAGTTTTAGTATCAAGAAATTTTTTTTTCCTAGAGGTTTGACATTTTTTAAAAATGTTGGTTTTAACAACTTTTCATTATTTTCCCTAGTTTAAAATGGTTGTAATATTTACAGTTCAAATTTTATCACCTTATCCCATTCTCAACACCACTCAGAACCCCTTAGCCCATCTCCGCCTTGTGCTTCTATGAGGGTGTGATTTTCAAGTTGCTATGATGCTGTTTCCATTAACATAAATTGCCTCCTGAATTTCTAAGTCCTTCCCTTTATGTTATTAAATCCCCTATTTTTCTTTCTTTTTTTCTCATTTTTTTCCTTTTATGTCTCTTTTTTAAAAATTGGGTATTATATTTACCTTTAAGATTTTATCCCCTTACCCCACTTCCTCCCAAGACCCAGAAACCTCCTATTCTATCCCCCTTTTCCATGCTTCTATGAGGCAGTGCCCACACTTGCCCCCCCCACTACCCCCTCTCAACCCTCAGGTCTCCCCCCAAGTCTGTGTTTGTTTTTTATGGTACAAAGAATCTCCTCTCCCACTTATGCCTGACAATTTCATCCTCCCCTACATATACTGCTGGAGTCATGGGTCATTCCCTATGTTCTCCCAGGCTGGTGGTTTAGCACCTGGGGGGCTCTGGTTATTTGGTGTTTTTGCTTTCCTCCTGCTCTTGGGGTCATAAACCCTTTCTGATCTTTCAGTCTTCTCTCTAAGTTCTCCATTGGGAGACCCTTGATCATATCAGTGGTTAGCTGTGAGCATTGTCCTCTGAATGTGTTAGTCTTTGGCAGACCTTCTAACTAGACAGCTATATCGTATTCTTGACAGCATGCACTTCCAGCCGTCCACATAAGTGTCTAGATAAGGTGAGAGTACCCATGTGGAATGGTCTCCTGATAGCTCCTCCTTCAGTTTCTGTCCTGTGTTTTGTTTCTATATTTGCTCCCTTGATTATTTTTGTTACTTTTTCTAGGTAGAACTGAGGCATCCCCACTTGGTCTTACTTCTTCATGAGCTTCATGTGGTCTGTGGGTTGGGTCTTTGCTATTCCAAGCTTTTGGGCTAACATCCACTTAAGAGTGAGTAAATACCATGTGTGTTCTTTTGTGATTGGGTTAGCTCGTTCAGGATGATAATTTCTAGATACATCCATTTACATAAAAATTTCACAAATTCTATATTTTTAATAGCTGAGTGTTACTCCATTGTGTAGATGTACCACATTTTTTGGATCCATTCCTCTCTTGAGGAAAATTTTGGTTATTTCCAGCTTCTGGCTATTATAAATATGGCTGCTATGAACATATTGGAGCATATGTCCTTATTATATGTTGGAGCATATTCTGGGTATATGCCCAGGAGTGGTATAGCCGGATCCTAAGGTCCAGTTTTCTGAAGAAACGCCAAACTGATTTCCAGAGTGGTTGTGACAGCTTGCAATCCCACCAACAATGGAGGAGTGTTCCTCTTTCTCCACATCCTTGCCAGCATCTACTATCATGTGAGTTTTTGATCTTTGCCATTCTGACTGGTGTGAGGTGGTATCTCAGAGTTGTTTTGATTTTCATTTCCCTGATGACTAAGGATGTTGAGCATTTCCTAAGGTGCTTCTCAGCCATTCGAGTTTCCTCTGTTGAGAATTCTTTGTTTAGCTCTGTATCCCATTTTCAATAGGGTTATATGGTTTTCTGGAGGTTAATTTCTTGAGTTCTTTGTATATCTTGAATATTATCCCTCTATCAGATGTAGGATTGGTTAAGATCTTTTCTCAATCTGTTGGTTGCCATTCCTTCCTATTGACAATACGCTTTACCTTACAGAAGCTTTGCAATTTTATGAGGTCCCATTTATCAATTCTTGATCTTCGAGCATAAGCCATGGTGTTCTGTTCAGGAACTTTTCTCCCTTGCTTAGGTATTTGAGGGTCTTTCCAACCTTCTCTTCTATTACTTTCATTGTGTCTGCTTTTAAGTGAAGATCATTTATTCACTTAGATTTGAGCTTTGTACAAGGAGATATGGATGAATTGACTCGCATCCTTCTACATGTTGACCTCCATTTGAACCAACACCAATTGCTGAAGATGCTGTCCTTTTTACACTGGATGGTTTTAGCTCCTTTGTCAAAGATCAAGTGACCATAAGTATGTGGGCTCATTTGTGGATCTTCATTTCTATTCCATTGATCTTCCTGCCTGTCTCTGTACCAGTATATTCAGTTTTTATTACTATTGTCCTGTAGAATAGTTTGAGGTCGGGGATGGTGATTCCTCCAGAATTTCTTTTGTTGTTGAGAATACTTCTCACTATCCTGGGTTTTTTTTTTTTTCCAAATACATTTGTGAATTGATATTTCTACCTCTATGAAGAAAGAAGTAATTTCAGGGAGAAATCTAAATCCTAGGATAGAATAGAGGAGAAATTTCAGGCAGGAATCTAAATCTTAGGCTAGAAAAAAGAAGTACTTAAAGGCAGAAATCTAAATCCTAAACTAGAAAGAGGAAATTGGCTTCAGGCATAAAAATGAATTTGAGCTAGGACAGGGAAGCAGGCTCAGATACTTAGATCATCCTGATAAGCCCTTAGAAATAGTGATAGCAGGAGTGATCACAGGATGCTGTTTATTGTCATGCATGTGTTTTGATTACCTGGGTTCATTATCTTCCTTGTTCCTTGACTATTTGCATCTATTGTATTGCTACTTCCTCAACCTGGAACAGACCTTAATGCTTGCATGCAATTTAAAGATTATACTGGGGAAAAGGAGGAAGAGAGATGGGATAGGGGATTAACAGGTAGGGGGAATTGGGATGGTGATCTGAAATGTAATTTAATAAAATATTGAAGAAAATGAATTTGAGAAATTCTAGGCAAATGGATGGACCTAGAAAATATCATCCTGAGGGAACTAACACAATCACAAAATGTCACACATGGTATTCACTCACTGATAATTGGATATAAGCCCAAAAGCTCACAATACACAAGATTCGACTCACAGACCACATGAAGCTCTTATATTTGTTTAAGGGAGTTATTTATATCCTCCTTAAGGTCCACTATCATCCTAATGAAATGGGATTTTAGGTGTAAGTCTTGCTTTTCAGGTTTGTTAACAGAATCCAGGACATGCTGTTGTTGGAGAACTGGATTGTATTGGTGCCAAGTGGCATTGGCTTCTATTGCTTATGTTCTTTGGCTTGCCCCTCACCATCTAGTTATGTCAGGTTTTAACTGGCCTTATTGTCTCTGACTGGATCCTGTCCTTCTTGTGACCCTGTTTGCCTGGTTGTGATGGAGCTCCTGGGACTCTAGCTGTCTCTGGGTGTGGAAGGTGGTCTGGAGCACTGGCTCTGCCCCAGGCTGAGTTGTGGGCCAGAAGAAAGACATGTCTTTAGCAGGGCAGGGCAGATAGGGTCTTTCTCCACTGGGTCCCTGGAAGTCCCAAGTAGGCCAGTTATTGGGGCAGGGAGTGTCTTATCTGTGAGTCTGGTTATTACAGACCTCCTGAGATTCAAGCTGTATCTGGATGTGGGAGGAGTGCTGGGTCACCAGGTCTGCCCCCAGGCTGAGTTGTGACATCATGATGAACTCTTATCCCTCTTGAATTATAAGCCCAAAAAATCTGTTCTTCTATCAGTTGTAGGAAGCTGCTGTTAGCTGCGCAGTTGCTAGGCAGATAGGCGTGCCTTAGCCACTGCCAATCCCGAGGCATATTGGGTGGTGAGCGAACAGCCAATCAAAAAGTGAATACGTCACTCTAGACTGCACTTAAGCGAGGGACCCGTTCCTCAGCTCTCTCTCTCTGACTCTGGCACTCTCGCTCTCTGACTCTGGCACTCTCGCTCTCTGACTCTGGCGCTCTCTCTCTCTCTCCCTTCCTTCCTTCCGCGTCTCTCCACGTTTCTCCACGTGGGTGATAAAGATTAAAAGCCTCGTTTAGAGTAACTACCTGTTCTCTGCGTCTCGTGATTTCTCCGCGGACGCAAAAGCGCCAGGGGGGCGCGATAGATCTGGTGCCGAAAATCCCGGGATAAGTTCCAGGCGCGAGAATCCAAGCGCGCGCAGATTCTCCACGCGAGCGAAACCCACGCGCGGTTTTCCCCGGCGGCAGATCCCTACGCGTTAGTGGAAGGAACCCTGAGCTTCGAGAACGGTTAACAAACTGTGGATGTCGGGGTCTCCTCCGGAAGGTATGCTTGGGATAGAAACCCTCGTCGCGGGTGGATATTCTCCCATTGCCACCGCAATAGCTAGCTTCTTGTTTGCGTTGCTTTCAGCTATTAGGGCAAGTCAAAAGTTTTCACGAGAGGTCCGTTCCAAGCTATCAGAACCAGAGTGTGTTAGTGTTAGCCGGTGTCAGGCCAAGGAGCCTGGAGGTCAGGCCAAGGAGCCTGGAGGTCAGGCCAAGGAGCCTGGAGATCAGGCCAAAGAGCCTGGAGAGATAGAGTACTCAAAAGGAACAAGGGCTACTGCAGAGTCCATTAAGCTTGAGGACCCTCCACCGGATGGTGGAGAGAGAACGGAGGTCAAAAGGACCCCCCTGTACTTCATTAAGGAGCCTGACTCCATAGAACTGGGCAGCTCCGAGGAGGAGAGCATAGAGGAGGAAGTAGCCGCTTGTGCAAAGGATAGCCATTCTGAGATAAGACTAAGAAGGATCTTAAGTCACTCAGCCCAGCCCCACCGACCTCGGCCGGAGCCAGCGGCTCACTCGGGCTCGAGGGTCCCCTGCCGTGCTTCTCGGCTCGGGCTGTGGGAACAGAGACACTGCGACAGGGTCTGGGTCAGACCGGTTGCAGAGGCGTCTGCGCTCTGCTACGTGTGGTGGCTTGCAGCCCGGCAGAGCAAGGGAGCGTGCCGCGAAAGGCAGACAGAGGAGGGAGGCAGTTTGCCCTGGGAAGCTGCCTTCCAGCTGCAGGCACACAGGGAGTGTCCTGCGGGCTCAGAGCAAGCAATGCCAGTGATGGAAAAGATGATCTTTGAGGATGTCATGGCTGGGTGCCATGCAGCCATTGTCCCTCGTAAGAACAAGAGGATACAAGATTGGCTGAGGGCCTGCTGTGGCCCAGGGTGGGAAGCTGTTTGTGTTTATTTCACAGGTGGAAACAATTTAATTTGGGTCCCCACGTGGCTGCTGCAGCCAAAATGGCGGAGCGATGGCGGAGCACAGCCTAGAGTCGCTGGCCCCCACGTGGTGCAGACGGGGCTGCAGGAGCGGGAGCCGTCGGAGGATCAGAAAGAAGGAAGCTGGATTACAAGATTTCGGCTCTGACTCTCCTGCCATTTTTGGCTGAGAATATCGATGTGGGATTTGGTAAAATCTTAAACTGTTCCAGAGGTTTTTAGTTCAAATTTAAGGTTTTAAATAAAGGCAAAATCTCTCAGTTCGAGACTGCACCTAAACTGGCAGGCAGGCAGAGGGAGGTTAAGTGCATTTACATTTGAATTAAGACAATGCAGACTGCCTGTAGAAGCCCAGGTGCAAAGCATTTCCTTTTGTTCTGGGTCTTCAGACCAGGCCCTAGAAATGTGCTTAAGGGAATTTGTCTTTTGTTCTCATTGTTTCTTGTGAGAGGAGGAGTAAACCTAAGACCCAAAGATTTTACAACAGTCTGTGGGCTAAAGGTTATGATTGTACTGCAGAAATTAAAATTATATCTGCTTCCCTCCATGAGTATAGCTGTGCCTGCTGATAGAATATGGTTCAGGTTGTTTTAATTCCTCTGTATTTGGAATTGTTGAGGATGAGATGCCTTAGATTCCTTTAATATGTGTTACAATTATTAGAGAATAAAATTGGCTTTTATCCGATATTCTCATGGAACAAAAAAGATTGGTTATTAAATTAATCCAAAATAAAGTTCAAATTTAAGTTTTATACAACCTAACTTGTCTTATCCAGCTACCATTTCAATAAATGTTTACATAAAAAATATTTTTATACCATTCCTTTACATTTTTGGTAAAGGTAAAAGGTTTATAGATAATAAATTTATTCATAATGTTTAAGAGCCCATGAAACAATATTTGTTAAAAAATAATTGCTTCAGAAAATGGGTAATGTTTTATATTTTACATATATGTACAAATTTTGTTGCCTTAATACAAAAAGGATAAGAGGTTAAATCCTTTGGTGTATATTATATTTTACCAGTGGATTTCTCTAAAGAAAATTTTTTCTACAAACTATCGCTTCAATATAGCGAGCTTTTAAAATTTTTAAAATACTTGTTACTTCAAAAAGATATTCAAAGACAGTGTCTTTCAATGTTTGAGTCAATTTGACTTTAGAAATAACTCAGCCATTAAGGCTGGACTTAATTTAAAATATAAAGGCTAAACTCCCAGCGGCCACGTGGTGTCTCACAACCATTTGTGGTGGGGATCTAACGCCATCTTCTGGCTTGTGAGTGTACGTGCAAAGGAAAATAGTTTACTTTTAATCTTGATTTACTCTTAGTAATTTTAAAAGTTGTTAAGAGATATTAATTGACTAAAACCTCATCTTAAGCTTAACATAAGAGGATTTAAAACCTCTGTTTAATGTTTTCAAAGGGATGTAAGTCCTAAATTAAATCATATGTATATTTTCTTAAATTTACCCTGCTTCAACACAGTTAAATTATGTGTTGTAGCCACTGTTTTAAATGTTAAAAAAGGGGTATATCTGCCTTTGTCTTGTTAAATATGTTTCATAAAGTACAAAATGTTTCGGCTACAAGATTTAATATCTCTAGCCATTTAAATGACATTAAATTTAATAAGGTGTTTAAAAATACATCTGCACAACCAGTGTTGGTGTGTGTAGACCCTTCATTTTTCTTTATGTTATCCAACCTTCAGAATAATTCTGATATCTTGGATTGTAAAAATGTTACATGCTTTTTAGCACAAGGCTAGAATGGATCACTAGACCTAGCCTTGGTTGTGCTTGTGCCTACCTTTGTGCCCATCTCAATACATCATTATAGAGACTTAAAATATACTTTGGTCAATCAGAGAGTTGATTGGCTCTAGCCCATGTGAAGGGGCTCACAGATGTGGCTCAAATAAGCTGTGTCAACAGCCCCACATCCAGGTGTTACACCTCTAAGATTTGTGAATGATGCATTTACTTAAAGCCATGATCTTTCTGCTTATTTAAAAGGAAAGTGAAATGGGAAATTGGACCAGATACAGCAGCCATTGCAAATCCGGATTTCCAGCCTTGATGGAGTGTGGATGGAGCCTGTTTCCCGTGGAGATTTTACTTCTTAAAAATAAATTTCTTCTGCCTTTTCTTTCTTTCTTTCTTTCTTTCTAAAGAGCGGGAATAGGCCTGCTTGATATACAGTTCTATGATGTGAATTAGTATTCATAAATGGTTGGTTTGTAAGCTCAAAGCCCAGCAAATAAGTGACAAGGTAGCTTATAGCCTAAGCACTCGCAAACCTTGGAGCAAGCATCCCTCCCTCAAATTTGACGATCTAGGCTAAAAAAATAGCCTATGACAGAGACACTCTCAGTCTATGCACCCCAAGAGCTCAGCTCATTTGCACTGGGTAGATGAGAGGTCTTGTCCAGTCAGCTCTTGCCTAAATAATTGTGATACCTAATAATAGGTTGACAGCCCTCGCACCCCTGGGAGCTATATATATGCTCCATTGCACAGGGATGGGTGTCAATGCCTCTTTATATTTCCTTAGCCCATGCACCCAGAGGACTGGTTTCCATGGCACCTGGAAGGGTAAGGAAAAATCTTCGGGCTATAAGCTCTTGATCGCTTACTCCCCCCCAAGATGGAGTTTGCTTGATCGGGTTTGAGTTCGAATCTTATTTGGTACTACATTTAATAGGCAAAAGGCTGTTTCATATTAATAATTTAAACAGGGGGAGATGTAGGAAGCTGCTGTTAGCTGCGCAGTTGCTAGGCAGATAGGCGTGCCTTAGCCACTGCCAATCCCGAGGCATATTGGGTGGTGAGCGAACAGCCAATCAAAAAGTGAATACGTCACTCTAGACTGCACTTAAGCGAGGGACCCGTTCCTCAGCTCTCTCTCTCTGACTCTGGCACTCTCGCTCTCTGACTCTGGCACTCTCGCTCTCTGACTCTGGCACTCTCGCTCTCTGACTCTGGCGCTCTCTCTCTCTCTCTCTCTCTCTCTCTCTCTCTCTCCCTTCCTTCTTTCCGCGTCTCTCCACGTTTCTCCACGTGGGTGATAAAGATTAAAAGCCTCGTTTAGAGTAACTACCTGTTCTCTGCGTCTCGTGATTTCTCCGCGGACGCAAAAGTGCCAGGGGGGCGCGATAGAATCAGTTGCCTTGGTAAAGGTGGTTTATCACAACAATAATACAGTAATTACTACACACCCAATTATGTTTTTATATGATATTTATTCTATCATGCTGTTCTATTTTTCTCATCAAGATTTCTTTTCTTCTCTTATGCTTCATTTTCTAGTTTAATGAACTATGCTCACTCAATCACACACATGCATAAAATCATATAAAAATTACCTCAAACCCACTTGAGAGAAAACCTGTTAATTCCCTCTTTCTAAAACTGTATTACTTCACCTAACATAACAATCTCACGTTCCATCCAATTGTCTCCAAATGCCATTATTTCAGCTACCTTTTCAGTTGACTAAAATACCATTACATATGTAAATATGTATGTTTATGTGTGTGTGTATGTATATATATATATATATATATATATATATATATATATATATATTACATTTTTTTCTACTAAGCTCATAATGGAAAGAAATGGTTCAATTTCTTTGGTAGTGTGAATACTGAAGCAGTAAACATGCATTGAATGTATGTCAGTAGTAAGTCTTAAGGTCTTTTGAGTATTTGTCCAGGAGTGTGACAGCTAGGCCATATAATAAGTCTATGTTTGAAAACCTATGTAGTGATATACACAGTGCTAAACTCGTTTACATACCCCCAGGGATACAAATAAGAGAGGAAGAAGTCAAATGATCCCTATTCGCAGAAAATGTGATCCTGTGCTTACAATCCTTCAGCAGAAAACTCACAAATGTACATTTTCAACAAAGTGGAATGATCCAAAATCAACATTGAAAAGTCAACAGCTTTTATGTATGCCACCAATAAACATTTTAAGAAAGAAAATAAAGGACATAAATGTAAATTCTTAACAATATTTTTCAAAAAATAATAGAGGTGGTTAAATAGTGGATAAAGCACTTGCCACAAAAATGTGAGGACAAAAATTCAGATCTCCAGTACTCAGTGGTGAGTGAGTGTGGCTGCTCACCTATACCGTGGACAGTTGAAGACTGGGAATCCCAGGGACAAGCTGGCTAGTGGTTTGTGGGTGACTCATTAAAGACACCCAACATTAACATTAACATGTGGTCTCTACAGACACATGCACACATATGCACATATACCCATACATATGTGCACCTACATACATGAAAACACATTACACATACAAGCCATTAACATCCACTTCCACTCAATCTCACCTAGCCTGTAATATGTGCACACACACACACACACACACACACACACAAACACACACATACACACACAGAGTTAGAGAGAGAGAGAGAGAGAGAGAGAGAGAGAGAGAGAGAGAGAGAATGAGAGAGAGAAACATACATGAGGAGGAGTTACAAGATGACAAGCATTAAGGAAAAACTAAGGCAGGCTCCCTTAGATGATGACTTTTTGTGCTCAGAAGACTCTGCCAAAAAATATACTAGCAAAACACTTTGGGGATCATTTAGACAGGTCCAGTACTGAAAAGAAAAGGACACCAGGGGCCTATTAAATATCCAAACCAGCATTAGCTCAACTGACTTCCAGTCTCAAGCTTCTCCCATTCCGAATATATAAAGTCACTAATTTGGATTTCAAAAAGGCTTCGTCTTCTGTTTTTCCAATGCATCCAGTTGTTCGTTCATGGAAAGGAATAAGCTTGGTAATTATCTAGACAATAACGGACAATTCCATTACACATGTGCAATAAAATCAATAAAAGCTCATGTATATTAATATGTATATGAATAAAAGCATATGCATGAAAGTGCTGTAATGAAACTTATTTCTTTGTATTCTGACAAAGAAAATGAATAACTTTTAAAAGTTTGAGAAAGGAATATTAATTACTGAGTTAAATGCTATAAGATATACTATTCCGTTATCTTCATTTTTAAATTTACTCTGCAAAAGTTATTTTATTGGAAGAACTTTTTAATGTTATTATTAATAATGATATGTTTTAGGAAACATTCACAAGTATGTAAAATAATTCACAGAAATCTTAGCCAATCATCAATCAAGTAATCATCTTCAGGCATTTAATTTCAAAGTGAAAAATTGAAATTTCTTTTAACTATTGCCATGTTTAAAGTAGTCATTCATGTACATATAGATCACTACTCAGATTACCTTGGTAGATTATGTGAACTAAACATAGTCACTGTAACTTAAACTGAGAAACCCATTTTGTACAGACATTAGAATTGCCAAGTTAATTCTCAAAAGGTGTATATTATTTGAATTGATGCCTATAACTTCATGTCCATTTTACCCTGTAGCAAGTTCTTCATGCCTAGCAGGATTATTCTGGTATGTAAAATCAGTCTCTTCAAAGACTGTAAAAGGCCAACAGGAAATTCAGAGAAGCAAGACAAGAGTTATGATATGTACTAGTGTGGGGATAAGCACTGAGAATACAGAATTTGTCAAGAACAGAATTTACCCCAGATTGTAGGAAAAGAGTGGATTTCCTGGCAGCAGATGCCTTTAAAATTGAAATTATCAGGATATATTGGGGTTAAACAAAGAAAGTGGGTGATGAAGCATTTGGAAATTCCAAGGAGAAAGAATGTAGCAAAGCTCTAAGGGAATGGCACAGAAAAAAACAATAGATGATAGGAAAGTGCCCCTGTGCTTCTGCATGATGGCAGGCTTATAGGCTGTGTAGCCAAATGGAAACATAAATCATTCACAGAAATCTAATAAAGCATACAAACAAACAAACAAACAAACAATGTTTTTCAACCAGCAAGATCAAAAACTGCTCATATGCACTGGCAAGATGTGTAACAACCAAATCAATTTTCTTTGTCAGTAAAATGGTATCTTCATAGATATCCTCAATTTTACAATTTTTCACTGTATCAACTGCTATACAAACATGACCTTTCAAAGAATCAACTCCACTAAGGTTTTCAAAATCATTCTGTGCAACTATGCTCCAGCTGTGTCACTGGAATGAAAGCAAACGGCCCAAGCAGAGCCACTAATGTGAGTCATTAGTCTATTGTGTCTTCAGGAGAATTAGATGACCATCAAAAGTCATCCAAATATGTAAATATTATAGGAACTCAACATGTAAACTGTGAAAGGCAAAGCAATTGTTTAACCCATAGTTGCTACGTTCAGGAGTCCAACTGCATCTGCATTCTGCATCTATGCACTTAGTCAAAGACAGTAGTATTTGAAATACAATTGGCATCTGTACTATAAGGAGACTATTGTTTTGCCCTTATTCTCCAAAAACAATACCTACAATATCATATTACTTGCACAATGGTAATATTGCAGTAAGTATTATTTAGTCATTTAGAGATGTCTTTCAACATCCAGAAAGACTCAGAGTTGTCATAAATAAATCTACCATAGGTCATCTTTCAAATACAGAATAATATCAGTAATGTCATTCCATGCCTTCTACACTCTATTCAAATTCTATCCTTGTTCTTTCCGTAGCACAATATGCAAGTGTCTGCCTAGCCCCCACAGTCTCTGAGGAGCACGGTTCTGGATCAGCCCTTCCTATTCAGTAATGAGGCTCCAACACACATCACTGCAACACTGATGGCCTACGGTTAGAAGGTCTATCCTGGTGAAAGAGCACAGCCTCCTAAGCACCCCTTGTCTTTTCCAATCATGATGCTCCTTGTCATGGCCCCTGGCAGTGGGCAGCAGACCAGGTAGCACTCTGGACTCTAACGAAGACGGTCCTCAGTGTCCCTCCTCATTCAGAACGCTTGGATGATTGCCCTGCTACTTCAAGCAGAACTGCCAGGTGAGGCAGCTCGAGACAGGCCCGTGCAGGCCCGAGGACAGCTGCGTTGGAGCTGTGCTTGATTCTCGAGAACAAAGGTCGCTCTAGTTCAGTGTCCCTCGCCTCCCGGACATGACCACAGTTCTCAGGAGAGAAAGTCGCTCTCAAATGATCCTGCTTAACTGCTTCTTTCTGTGAGTAACCACTGGCAAGTACATTCGCTGCCCCTTCAAGTGAGAATAACCTATTCCTCATTACTTTTTTCAATTTCCTTGATGACTCAAAATGGCCAGACATGTGGAAAGGGGCCAGCAAGTTTCAGCACAGACTTTACCCTCTGACCATAGACCGGGGTTACCCACCCTCTACTGCCTGGGACACCCTTTAGTGTCCCCCAGTGGGGGAAGCACCTGACCAGCAGAGACCCGAGGGTCTTTGCACCTCCGGGGCTCATTAGAATGACTAGGCACAAGTTTAGGTGCCCAAAGCCCTATAAAGACCAGAGATTCCAAAACCGGATGCTTAAGTTACAGAAAAGCTACAAATGAACTCTGGCAAATGGTGCTGTATTTTTTCATGCCCTGAAATAGCACTTTCCAATGGATTCACTGGGCAGACACATTGTTATTTACAGTTTGTACTGAGAAGGCAATGGTAGCTTAGAGCTCATGGCAGTTGACAACCCATGATTAGTCTACATTGAGGCCCTAGACACAAGAGGCAGCCTATTCTCAACACTGCTTAGATGGTCAACATCCAGAATTGTAATGCACAAAGACCTAGGTTAGAACCAAACAGGACTTTGGCAAAAAAAAAAAAAAAGTCAATGAAATAATTTTTGATATTTGGCTGTACTCATAGAACACTGCCTTGCCTAATTCCTAGAGCGACTTTCTGTAGCAGCTGATGGGAGAATATTCAGAGATCCAGAGCCAAGCATTTAGTGGTGCTGAGGGAATCAAGTGGAAGATGAGGAAGAAGGGTTGTAGGAACCAGAGGGTCAAGGACACCAGAAGAGGACAGCCCACAGAATCAACTAACAAGGTTCATAGGTGTTCAAGATGGAACCACGGATCCCCTGTGGGTCTTCAGTAGGCTCTTTGCATATGTGCTGCAGTTGTTTAATTTGGGCTTATTGTTGGACTCCTCACAGTGGGGGTGGGGATGTCTCTGACTCTTTTGTCTGTTTGTAGGACCATTTTCCTCCTACTGGATTGCCTCATCCAGCATTGATAGGTTGGTTTGTGTCTAGACTTGCTCTATTTTTTATGCCATGTTCAGTTGATGTCCCTGGGAGGCCTGCTCTTTTTTGAAGGGAAACAGAGGAGCAGTGGATCATGGGGATAATGGGGGGGGAGGAGGGAATGACTAAGACAAGGAAGTTGGGGTGGCTGCTCTATAGCATGCATTATATGAGAGGAATATTAAAAAAATCAATGTAGCCTTAGAGGTTACACACATGTAAAAGGTTTCATATGACCACACTCTTTGACCAAATGGAACATATATTTCATTTATTCCCAAGGTAGCATTATATATACTCTTTGGAATAATATTTCCTCATACCTTACAGCATTATTTCATGCATGCTCAACTCATTCCCTTATGCATTGGGGCAAAACAGACCTATGCTACTCTAAACAAGAGAGACTTAAACCTTCCACTTTTAACCTGGGTGGCTAGAAAAACATCCTTATGACACAAAGGACATCATACCACACTGATTCACGGTTCCAGAGCCCAGAACTCATGTTATGTGTCTTTATACTTGCAATCAGACATAGTGGAAAATCTACCCTTCATACCAACCCCTATGTAGCAGATGATAAAATTGAGATTACAGAAATAATGACTACTGTCATTAGACTGGTAGATGTACTCCAATATTGCTGTCAGCCTGCAATGGAGTTTCCAAACATATGTCTATTCTAGACTATGGATGAATGGACACTGAGTGGTATTGCAGATAAGCCTGGTCACAAGGAAATCTTTAGTATTTTTCCTTAGAACAAATTTTCTGAAAGGTTTATCATTTTGTTCCAGAGGATTTGCTCCTTGATGTTTGCCCTACTCTGTCTGACACTACCCCTCTATTGTCTGGAACAACAGACTTTCCATTTCTGCTAAAAAAAAAAAGACATCAGTTCTACACCTTCTAACCCAAGAGGAAGTGTTTTCATACTTTCTGCATGAGTGGAAGTGCCCTTGGAATATTCCACATTTCACCAAGGCTGTCCTCTCTGGTTAGAAATTCAAGAATAGAAGCTGGTCCAGGAAATCAGGAATAGCCTTCATTCTATTTACCCATAATGGTGTGGTTTCATTCACACACAGATCTGTGTAGCAGAACCCAAAACTGAAGAGGTAGTCTAGCTTGGCATAGCTGTCCAAGCCATGAACAAATAATGCAATTGCTGCTGGGTGTCTCAAAGTTTCTACTAATAATATGGACATCCTATGCTGTAAGGAACTGTAGATTGAGAGTACAATGTTCAGACTGTTCCATTAAAGAATATATAAGTTTGTATTGAGGTGATTAAGTTCTTGTGTTTTCATGTGTGTAGTTTCCCTCTTTGTGTTGGAGTTTTCCCTCTATTAGCATCTGTAGGGCTGGATTACTGGAAATATATTGTTGAAATTTGGTCTATTGTAGAATATCTTGGTTTCTCCATCTATGGTGATGGAGAGTTTTGCTGGATATAGTAGCCTGGGCTGGCATTTGTGTTCTTTTAGGGTGTCCATGACATCTATCCTGGATCTTCTGGCTTCAAGTTCTCTGCTGAGAAGTCTGGTATAATTTTGCTAGCTCGGCCTTCATAACGTTACTTGACATTTTTCCCTACCCAATTTTAATATTCTTATTCTAGCCTGTGCATTTAGTGTTTTGATTGTTATGTGACTGGAGAAAATTATTTTCTGGCCATATTTATTTGGTTTTCTTTAGGCTTCTTGCATATTTATTACCATCTCTTCTTTTGGGTTAGGGAAGTTTTATTCTATAATTTTGTTGAAGATATTTCTTGTAGCCGCCTGCAGCCACAAGTCAACTGGGTTCACCTGAAAGGGCGGCTGGGAATGAAAGGGGAAGGAGGGTGAGAAGAGATGAGGCCAAGACAAAGTTCTCTGATCAAGGCCCCAAGCTTTAATGTTCAGCTCTCAATTTAAAGGGGAAGACCCAACCCACAACCCCTCCTGGTTTCAGATGGGTGGGATAATCCATCCAGGTCACAGCTGGAGATGTCTCAAGGCAAGCCCAGGGGCAGTTCTGCTGTGTTCCGGGCAGCCAAGGTGGGTAACTCCACCTGAATCCTGACACTTAACCTTCCTGTGGCAACCAAGGCCTCTCAGTCCTGCTCATGGGGGGGGGGAGAGTACAATTTCCTGGCACTTTGCATTGGGATTCTTGTTTCCCTTCCATTCGTATTATTGGTAGGTTTGGACTTTTCACTGTGTCCTAAATTTCCTGGATGTTTTGCATTAGGAAACTTTTGAGAGCCCTTCAGCCGCTCGCCCCTCCTCCAGTCTGAGGCTTGCGGGTGAGTGCACCCAGGAATCCACCAGACACATTCTGGGGGATCCATAGAACCCATAGCCAGCGCTAGCATGCCTCTTCTGCCGATTGCCCCTCCTCCAGTCTGAGGCCTGCGGGTGAGTGCACCCTGGAGTCCCCCAGACACATTCTGGGGGATCCATAGAACCCATAGCCAGTGCTAGCACGCCCCTTCCGCAGCTTGCCCCTCCTCCTGTCTGAGGCCTGCGGGTGAGTGCACCCTGGATTCTGCCAGACACATTCTGGGGGATCCATAGAACCCATAGCCAGCGCTAGCACACTCCTTCTGCTGATCGCCCCTCCTACGGTCTGAGGCCTGCGGGTGAGTCCACCCCGGATTCCGCCAGACATATTCAGGGGGATCCACAGATCCCACAACCAGCTTTAGGTAGGAAAACCCACATACTACCCTGAGCTCATAGCTGGGCGCCCTGAGTGCTCAGAACCCAGCAGATACCCCTCCCCGCCCCCCTTGCCACGTGCCCCTGACGGCTAGCACCCCTTTTCTGCCCATTTCCCGGGTCTGAGTCCCAGACCAGACCTCTACCAGGTCTGCAGTTGTGTGGACGCCGGTCACCGCCTGAGACATACTGGAAAATCCGCTCAACCCAGAGCCACAGAGGAACAACTGAACTCAGAGTGTCAGACAACATACCCTGAGATATCCAAGAGGAGACACTGCACCCAGAACAGCAGACATCTAGCTGGACTGCTACATAGGAGGCACCATATCCTGAGGCATCCTAGAGATACCACTGTAATCAGGGCAGCTGGAAAAAAATCACAAAGACATCTGGACTTTTAGAAGACCAAACACAAGCTAGACAACTGGAAAGAGAGGCTTCAATCAGAGACAGAAGTACAGGTAGCACTAGAATTAACCAGATGGCAAAAGGCAGGTGCAAGAAGGTAAGCAACAGAAATCAAAGTTACATGGCAACATCAGAACCCAGTTCCCCCATCATAGCAAGCCCTGAACACCCCATCACACCAGAAAAGCAGGATTCAGAATTAAAATCACTTCTCATGATGATGATAGAGGACTTTAAGAAAGACATAAATAACACTCTCAAAGAACAGATAGAAACCCTTAGAGAGGAAACACAAAAATCCCTTAAGGAATTGCAAGAAAATGCAACCAAACTGGAGAAGGAATTAAACAAAACCATGCAGGATCTAAAAAGGGAAGTAGAAACAATAAAGAAATGAGAAAGGGACAATACCCTGAAGATAGAAAACCTAAAAAAAAAAAATCAGGAGTCATAGCCACAAGTATCACCAACAGAATACAAGAGATGGAAGAGAGAATCTCATGTGCAGAAGATACCATGGAAAACATTGACACAATTGTTGGGCATAGGTGGGAGACAAGATAATTAGTACCCTGAAGGCTGAGCACTGAGGGGGGGATCTGAGGGTGGGGAGGGAGGCTGGGGGTAGGTGGGTAAACACCTTCATAGAGGCAGGAGGAGGGGGGATGGGATAAGGGGTTCCTGGGTGGTGGGGGAAATATGGTAAGGGGATAAAATTTGAAATGTAAATATTATATACAATAAAAGAGGGGAAAAATAGAAAAGCGGTTAGAACCAACATTCTTAATAAAATGTCAGCCCTCTTCTAAAAAAAAAAAAACTATCTTGATACTAAAATTTGTTTTGAGAATTGTATATTGCAGAATGATCAGCCTTGGTGTATCTACTCAACAAGCAAGCTGGGCAGACCTGCTCAAACCTCTGAGGTCCGTGAATTCCTTCTGGAGGCAGCGAAGACACAGCATCAGAGGATTGTCAATTTGCTCTCCCCCCCACTCCTCTTCTAATATCTCAATGCCCATAATCACCTTGAAGAAGCTAATGATGAGTGAGTGCCACTATTCCCTGGGCATGGGGACTAAGGTGGTAAATGTTGGGCTGTCTCTCTAGGGAAAAGTAGTGGTTTTGTCGGAATAGAGAGGATTAGCTAGGGTTTATTGCATAGCCATAACCTATTAGTAGAAATCTGTATAATTAATATCAAGATGAAGATATAAATTCTTAAATGGCACCAATTTACTTTGTTTACAAATTTTAAGGTTTTCATTGGCATGAGCTTCTTAGTGATATAAGAGTGACATGAATATTGATACTCTCATAGGCATTGTACCAGTATAACACATTTAGGAATACAAAGCTTAGACCCAGTCCTTCTTTAACTTTTTTAACTGATTTGAGATTGTCAGCCTGTGAGTTAAGGGACTATAGCAAATTCATGACTTGGAGTTTATTATAAGGGTGTTCTCTATGTTTTATTTAGAAATAGCTGAGTGGAGTTAACAGGCAACAGTCCAGATTACCTTACATGGATAGCTGGTTTTCAAAACATCAGAAATCCTTAGAATTGACATGACAAACATTTCAGTATTAATGTTCATTTTCATTAGAGACCTGTCTGCTCCGGACAGCTTCCTATGTTAAATTCTAAGAAGAAATTGAGCATCCTTGGAGTTACTCCAGTTGTGGTGAGACAGCCACTAGGCAAGAATTGCCACTTTCCTTCTACAGACAAATTACTGTCCAGAAAAGGACACACTTGCAGAATAGTCGACTGATTATATCTGCCTAGACAGAGTAATCAGCCCTTAATAATTCTGCAGCACTAAGGTCTGTCAGATGATCCTGGGCCAGAAGGCAGAAGAACAGATGCTCCAACGTTTTGAAGTAGAGCGAGTGTCCAGGTGTTCAGAGGTCTCTATAAATTGGCTAAGTTTTAGAAGCTATGCTTTGTGCTTCCCACAATTATAGTCAACTCAGTCATTCTGGATTTCTGATGGGGTTGAAAACTTATAGCTATTTACTTTGAGAGAAAAGATCTGAGTGTATGGTCATCAGCTGACATTCATCCTAAAGCCAAGGAAAAAGCCAGGTTCAGAACTAAGTGTTTTAGTTAGGATAGATGACAGAGGTGCTGGTTAGTCAACAAAAGGATGGACTGGGTATTAGGACTATCTTGTACCTCACTGGTACAAATAGGCATAATTATGCTCCAATTGTATTTTGAGAGAAAAGTTTCCTTTTAACAGGAAGGGTGATGTGTAGGAGGAGCTAAGGTGGGAGGAGTACTGAGAGGAAGAAAAGGAGTAAGAAGAGGAGAAGAAGAAGGAGAGGAGAAGCTAGGTGATGAAAGATAGAGGGGGGAGACAGGGAAGCAGATGTTCATGTATCTCCACCAGTCAAAGATAGTTGATATATCTAGGTTGGGTAGTGGGTTACACCTCTGATTGAACAATACCAAACTTATAAAGCCTATGATTAACATTTCTTAAAAAAAATGTATAAATGCAAAATGTAAAGGGGGCATGGATTAGGGGTTTCCTAAGGGGGGGGGAATGGGGAAACGGGATGGTATCTGAAGTGTAAATGAAAGATCTAATAAAAAAAATATATGTAGAATGCATTTTGTATACATTATAAATAAATTATTTAAAATATACATACAAATAAATACATATATGTATTAATCATATATAAATATATATTATAAATATATATATAAGATTTTTTATACATATTATTAGTATATATAATATATATTAATTACAGTTTTCACTCAAATTTCTTGAAAATAGATTCCTTACTACTATAATACTTATGGATTACAATGTTATATATTATATATTATATCACACTCTTTCCAGATTTTCCCCAGCTCCTCTCTATCTTGAATTTACTTCCTGTCTTCCTCTCATTTGGAAATCAGGTTTCTTGGACACAATACACTAATGTGACCCAGGATGGTGAAAGATGAAGTAAAATCACTATAATCAATATGATCAAAATGATCAATACAATCAATAACAGGACACAGAGAGAAGAGTTCCAGTCACAGGAAGCTCTGCTTCTCTTCTGATAGTGAAAAATTTCCACCTTTACATTTTAATTATTATATATGCACAATACATGAAATATAAATAAAATATCCAATAATAAAAAAGATATACATAATTTCTTCATAGTTATCATTCATTTTTAGAAGATAGATTGTTATTGAAATGCAAATGTAAGCTAAATAAAATATCCACCAATTAATATATAAGGATATATTACATTTATCATATCACATTATATAATATTTAATACTATTATTATATATTAATAAGTTATATATAAACATATTATATGTTAATGTATTATATATTATTTTTAATATATATTATATTACATATATGCATAATATTATCCAATACAAAAAAGGATATATAAAATTTTTTCATGGCCATTATACATTTTCAGATCAATTTTTCTCATATATTAATGTGATGTGAATAAAATATCTAACAATAAATAAGGAGATATTATATATATTATATTATATATTATTATATATTGATATATTTTAATATTAATATATTACTATAATAAAATTTTTATATATTATCCAATGATATAAAATGATGTACATATATGTATATATATATATGTGTATATATATGTATATAAATATATGTGTGTATATATATGTGTGTGTGTATATATATGTATATATATACACACACACATATATACATACATACATATGTTCATGTATGTCTGTATATACATACATACATATGTTCATGTAGTTGTTCATGGCAACTATATACTTTCAGACCATAATGCATAATAAATAAATAAATAAATGAGTAAACAAATAAATGTGAATTCTGATTCAGCATCCTCCAACAATATCCATGATCAGTACTTCATTAGCTAAGTGTCTGGGTTTACTTTATTTATTATTAATTCTTCTTCTTTTTCTTCGTCTTCTTATTATTATTTGATATGCTTTTTTGACTGGAATACCACTGTCATTTATCACTGAGGTATTACAACATGAGTGTGACAACATTGGTGTGACATTACAGTTTTGACATCACAGGTGTGACATCATGGGTATGTCAAAATGGTTGTGAAATTCCTCAATGTGGTTCCAGAGTACATGTAAGTACAATGGAATAAAGCATTCCATTGAGATTACCTCTCAATGGCAAAAAGCAGAGAAAAAAAGTGCCACTACCCAATTTTTCATCTACATTCCTTTGAAGACTTAAATTTAATTATGCATAGTATCAGAAAAAATATTTTGTTTTCAGAACAGTTGTTTTAATTTTTTAAATACCTCTCACCCCCATATGCCTTAAAAGAAGAGGACATTTGGATCTCCTGGATCTGGAGTTACAGGTTGAGTTTGGGAACAGTACTTTGGTCTCTGCTAGAGTAGCAAGCACTTTTAACAGCTGATCCATCTCTCCAGACACTTAATTTCTTTACTTAAAGAACATATCTGAAAAATAACTTGCAGGCACAAGCCAAAATTTAAAAGGAATGTTTGGGCTGGATAGTGGTGGCACATACCTTTTATCCCAGCATTTGGGAGCCAGAGGCAGGGGGATGATGGTGACGGAATAATGATCAATAGCCAATGCTAATCAATAACCCATACTAATCAATAATCAATAATCAATACTAATCGATAACCAATAATGATCAGTAATTGATGGTGCCTGCCTTTAATCTAAGCACATGGGAAGTAGAGGCAGGCGAATTTCTGAGTTCGAGGCCAGCCAGGTTTACAAATTGATTGAAGGACAGTCAGGGCTAAACAAAGAAACCTTGGCTCATAAAATAAAAATGAGGAGGGGTGTTTGGAAAAGTCTAAGACAGCTATATAAAGAAAAAAAGAGGTTTGGGGGGCAGACTGAAAGAGATAGGTAACATTTTGTAGGAATTTAAATGACAAGCAGATACCCCAAATTCTAAAGCCAGTAGGAGAATCCTAGATGGATTCTGAGGGACAACTATTAATGATCAATAATCAATACTAATCACTAATAGTAATCAATGACCTATAATCAATACTAAATAAAGTGATATAGTAGAAAAACATCAAATGGGATGGTTCATCTTGACTATCAACTCAGCTTGATTTCAAATGAACTTAGAGACACACCTATGAGCATATCCGTAATTATTTTTTGAGAAATGACAAGCTATCCCAGGTAGTGCCCTTAGTGCATGGACTCTCCCTTTACCCCTACCATGAGGAAAAAGCGAGGGAGAATGCTTATTTCCAGACACTCTCTTTGAATGTTTATGCGATTAATCAAATCCAGTACCACAGCCAGGCAGTTGTGACACATGCCTTTAATCCCAGCACTAGGGAGGCAGAGGCAGGAGGATGATGGTGATGGAATAATGATCAATAATTATGATAATCTATTCAATAAAATCAATGGCTAATAATCTATACTAATCAATATCCAATAATGATCAATAATTGATGGTGCATGCCTTTAATCTCAGCATTTGGAAGGCAGAGGCAGGGGAATTTCTGAGTTTAAGGCCAGCCTGGTCTACAGAATGAGTACCAGGATAGCCAGGGCTACACAGAGAAACCTGGTCTCAAAACAAAACAAAACAAAACAAAACAAAATAAAATCCACTACCATCAAAATTATGGCACTAACAATTTCTCAAAATAAATAAGGATATGTTCTCTCCTGTGAGTCACATGTAACTTATCCTCTAAAATAAATCCTAAAAGTGTTAACACCACTATGTGAAGTTACACAGAAGTTTTGATAAAATTTATGCAAAATCATTTGTGTGTGGCAGCACATACCTTTAGATCCAATACAGAGATAGCAGAGGCAGGTGGCTGTCTAGGAGTCTAACACAAGCCTGCTCTACATAGCATGTTATAGTGCTATGTAGCAAGAGTTTCTCTCAACAAAACCAAAAAAGAGGATGAAAGAAGTAAGCAATGTTTACTATCCCTGTCACCATCATCATCATCACCAATTATTGATCATCATTGTTAATTGATCACTATTGGTTACAGATTAGTATTGATTGTTGATGAGCATTGATTTTTAATTGTTCCTTGGGGACAAGGCCATGGGATCAGCTTTTGTATAATCTACGACCATGTATTGGGGTGCCCAAGTCTGATTACAAATTTTTGTTCAGAATATATATATATGTGTGTGTGTGTGTGTGTGTGTGTGTGTGTGTGTGTGTGCTGTTGTATGAGATGTGCTTAATTAGAGCAAAGAGCAGAGTTAAGCCTGTGTCTGCCATGAAACATCCCCATCAGAAGACTTGAGCTGAGGGATCTGTCTCAGCAACACCTGCCTGAAGATTCCTGCAAGATACTTCCTACAATATCATAGACCTACTAACATTATCTATTTATTTGAAATAAAACTTTCACTTGAATATCCTAAGGCTGATGTATCATGTCGTTATAGCCTCTTGTAATCTGCAAACACACTTATGTCTTTGCATGTCTTAGCTACCAGATATCTATAGGCCAAGATCATATAAGCAAGTACTTCTGACAAACAAATGCAAAAAGTTTACACAGAGTCTAAGCTGTATAGATTCATGTAACCAATTCCAAGGTTAAGTGAAGTTAATAAATTTCCTTGTGCTAAACAGAAAAGCAACCGTAGGGTAGCTACCACAGGAAAGAAATGTGAAGTCCTTGTGGATAATACAGCCTCTGAAGTTTGACATTTCTGATTGGGTTGTGCATGCACATATATGTATGCTCTCACAAAAGGAAACTTTTCTAATTTAAATTATTAAGCTTATTACAATTTTTACTCATGCAATTGGTAGCTATGATACAGTAAGAAGATTCTGAGAAAAACTGATAGACAAATAAAACCACACAGAATCTTCCACTTTGTAAACTTGTGTTTATCCTGAAACAACGTCAAGGTCTCATAATATATATTTTTAAAGATGGGAAGGAATTAAATAAATGTTATTCAAAATATTATGCTTTTCAGCAGGTCTAGTCACTCATCGTTTGTTCTCACACAATGGCTGGGAAATACTTCAGCACTCAGGGAAGGGGCCATTTCTCTATTTTCAAGAAATCATTAAAGTTCATTGTATATATGTGTATATATATATATATATATATATATATATATATATATGTGTGTGTGTGTGTGTGTGTGTGTGTGTGTGTGTGTGTGTGTGTGTGTGTGTGTGTATGTATATATGTATATGTATACATATACATGTATATGTATATATATACATATACATATATATATATATGTGTGTGTGTGTACACATGTGTGTGTGAGTGTATACACACATATACATTTGAGAAACACTTCTAAATTACATTGAAGCCCACTGTGATTGGATATCTTCTATTATCAGTGCAATATTGGAGACTTCTTTCAATAGCAGGATTTCTTCTTCAAGTAACTTGTTTAGGGAAAACATCCACTTTTCTCTCTACCAGATGAACATCACATACTCTCAGTTCGAATACGGTATCGATTTTATTTTTTTCTTATACACACTTTTCACTCAGAAACTGAGATTCCTGAAATGCTTCCCCATGCTAAGGAGGCATTCCAGGTACCCTAATCCAATAGCTGATGACCATTAGCCATCTTGCCTGTTCCTACTCTACTTTTCCCAAAGTTTCATGATATCACTCTAAGTAAATTTTGAATCTATGTACCATGGTCTCTATATCCAAAAGCAGGAAAATGTTCACACATAGTACAAGCTAAGTAGATTCATATTACCAATTCCATAGTCATATGAATATAATGGCTAATTATGAACATAAACTGTGTGAAAAACATCCTGGACCTTAAACTTAAACCAGGAAGAATCAATCAGGGAGGCCAGAAAAGTAAAGACATTTAATTTTTTAGTTGAATGGCAAATTACTTTGTAGACTTCAACTACAATAGTTCACTGTTGTTTTCACATCATGTGCAGTACTAAAGAAATTGCTTGTCAATTCATGTTGCTGTCACATCAGAAAGCTTTTACATAACCAATTGTTCTCATCATTTTCCTTTTCTTTATGGTATTAATGCTTCAAAGAAACAGAATTGTGTCTTCTATACTTATTTATCTTTATTTAATTATAATAAATTTAATAATAACTTCCACCCATATCCTTATTGTCCTCCCTGTCTACAGTTCCTTACAGCTTAGGATGTTCATATTATTAGTAGAAACTTTGAGAATCCAGGCAGCAATTGCATTATTTGTGCACAGGTTGGATAGCTATGCCAAACAAGACTAACTCTTCAGTTTTGGGTTCAGGTACTCAGATTTGTGTGTAAATGAAACCACACCATTATGGGTAATTGGACTCAAGGCTATACTTGATTTCATGGACCAGCTTGTATTTCTTGGACTTCTAACCAGAGAGGACAGCCTTGGTGTAATGTGGAATCTTCCAAGGGCATTTCAAGTCAGGAAGAATGTAAGAACCCATCCTGTTGTTTAGAAAGTTTAGAGATGAAACCTTTTTTAGCAGAAGTAGAAAGCCTCGTGTGCCAGTCAGTAGAGGGGTAGTGTCAGACAGAGAAGGCCAAACAGCCAGGAAAAAACACTCTTGAACTAAATGAAAACATTTCAGATTAATTTGTTAAGTGGAAACATATTAAGTAATTCTTTGTGACCAGGAACTTCCCCAATACCATTTGGCTTCTATTCATTCTCATAATCTAGAAGAGACATAAGTTTGGAAATTCCATTGCAGGCTGGGAGCAATATAAAAGTACATATACCAGTCTCATAGGCATTCTTTCTGTAATCTCAAATCTATCATCAGCTACGTAGGGGTTGGTATGTAGGGTAGATTTTCCACTATGACTGATTATCAGCATAAAGACACATAACAAGAATTGTGGGCTCTGGAAACATGAATGTGTGTGGTATGAGATCCCGTGTGTCCTAAGGGTATTTTTTAGCCACCTGGGTTAAAAGTGGAAGTCTCTCTTACTTAGGACTTATTTGTTCCAATGCATAAGGAAATGAGTTGACCATGCATGAAATAATGCTGAAAGGTATGAGGTAATATTATTCAAAAGAATATATAAAATTTAACCTTTAGCAGAAAAGATATGTATGTTCCTTTTGGTCAAAGACATTGGTCACATTAAACCTTGTACATGTGTGTAACCTCTAAGGCTACATTGTTTTTTTTTTTTTTTATTTTCTGTCATGTAATGCATGCCATCTGCAGCCTTACGAATTACTTTTCTTAGTCATCTCTTCACCTTCCTTCTTCCTCTCATCCACTGCACCTTTGTTTCCTTTCCAAAAGAGCAGGATTCCCTTAACATGCCAAAAAAATAGAGCAAGAGTAAACATAAACTAACATATCAAGGCTGGATGAGGCAATCCATTAGGAACAAAACTGTCCCATAAACAGACAAAATAGTCAGAGTCATCCCCACTCCCACTGTGAGGAGTCCAAGAATAACAAGTTAAACAACCACAGCATGTATGCAGAGAGCCTATTGAAGACCCACAGGATATCTGTGGTTCTATCTTGAACCCTTATGAACCTTGCTTGGATAATTCTGTGGGCTGTCCTCTTCTGGTGTCCTTGACCCTCTGGTTCCTACAACCCTTCCTCCTCATCTTCTACTCAATTCCCTGATCTCTACTAAATGCTTGGCTGTGGATCTCTGTATATGCTACCATCAGCTGCTATAGAAATGTCTCTGATGCTTATGTAAGACAGTGACCTTGATATTTGGTATAGCCAAATATCCAGAATTATTTCATTGACTTTTTTTGCCAAAGTCCTCTTTGGTTCCAACTTAGCACTTTGTGCCAATAAAATTTTAGATTCTGATCTTCTAGGCAGTGTTGGACGTAGGGTCCTTCTCGTGTCTTCTTGGGCCTTAATGTAGACTAATCATGGGTTGTCCACTGCCATGAGCTCTAAGCTACAATTGGATGCTCAGTACCAACTGTAAATTATAAAGTGCCTGCCTAGTGAATCCAATAGAAGGTGCTGTTTTAAGGCATGAAAAACTGCCCCACTATTTGCCAGAGTTCCTTTGTAGCTGTTCTGTAACTTAGCATCCAGTTTTTTGAATCTCTGGTGTTTGTAGGTCTTTGGACACCTGAACTTGTGACAAGTCGGTCTAATGAGACCATGAGGTGCAAATTCCCTCATGTCTTTGCTAGTCAAATGCTTCCCCCGTTGGCGGACCCTGAAGGGCGCCTCCAGGACATGCAGTCTGGAAACTCAGCAACTGCTTGCCCCCTTGGGGGTAGAGTGTGAATATTTGGTTGGCGAATACTGAAGGGAGTCCCAGGCCAAGGAGGTCTATGGTCAGAGGTTAAAGTCCGTGTTGAGGCTCGCTGGCCTTTTTTCACATGTCTGATCATTTTCACTCATTAACAAAATTGACAGCAAAAATGAGAAATAGGCTACCATTGCTTGAAGAGACAGTGAATGTACTTGCCAATGGTAAATTACACAAAAAAGCAGTTAAGCAGGACCATTTGAGAGAAGATTTCTCTCCCGACAACTGTGGACATGTCTGGGAGGCAAAGGGCAGAGAACTAGAATGACCATTGTTCTATAGAATCAAGCAAAGCTCCAGAGTGTCTGCCTCGGACCTGCATGGGCCTATCTCGAGGTGTCTCACCTGGCAGCTGTGCTTGCTGTAGCAGGGCAATCATCCAAACGTTCTGAATGTGGAGGAACACTGAGGACCCTCTTCCTTAGAATCCAGAGTGCTACCTGGTCTGGTGCCACTGTCAGTGGCCATGACAAAGAATTGCTAAAGAAGCATCATGATTGGAAAGGGCAAAGGATGCTGAGAAGACTGTGCTCTCAAGTCCCTCTTGCTCCAGTATATTACCCTCTAACTGGAGGCCATCAGTGTTGCAGTGATGTCTATTGGAGCCTCGTAACTGAATGGAAAATGCTGATCCAGAAATCTGCTCTTCAGAGACTGTGTGGAGTAGACAATCACCTTGGTATTGTGCTATGGAAAGAAGAAGTGATAGAATTTGAATAGGACGTAAAATGTATGGAATGATATTACAGATATTATTCTGTATTGTAAAGATGACATATCCTAGAAAAATTTATGACAACTCTTAGTCTTTCTGAATGCCTAAAGAAATTACTAAATGACTAAATAATACATATTGCAATATTATTATTGTGCAAATTATATACTATTATAGGTATATAAGTGTATAGATTCAGAACACAGATGCAGTTGAACTCTTGAATGTAGCTCCTATGGGCTTAAGTAATTGCTGTGCCTTTCACAGTGTACAGTGAGTTCTTATAACATTTATGTATTTGGATTGTGTTTGGAAGGGCACATAATTCTCCTAAAGGCACAATAGGCTACTGGCTCATCTTGGTGGCTCTACTTGGGCCATTTGCTTTCATTCCATTGACACAGCTGAATGGCACAATTGCAGAGAATAATTTTTCAAACTCTTAGTCAAGGTGATTCTTTGAAACATCATGTTTGTACAGCAGTTGGTACAGTGAGCATGTGTAAAATTGAAGATATGTATGAAGATACCATTTTACTGACAGAGAAACTTGATTTGGTATTCACACACCTTGCCAGTATATTTGAGCAGGATTTTGATCTTGTTGGTTGAAAGGGCTTTGTTTGTTTCTCTGCTTTATTTGATTTATTTTGTGAATAATTTCTGTTTCCCTATGGCTACACAGCCAATAAGCCTTGTGTAATTTAGAAGCACATAAGCACTTTTCTATTGTCTAGTTATAATACTGTGCTATTCCTTTAGTGCTGTGCAACATTCTTTCTCCTTGTATTTTCCAAATTTTAATCATTCACTTTCTTTTTTTAATGCCAACATATCCAAATAATTTTCATTTAAAGGCATCTATCTGCTTCCAGGAAATCCATTATTTTTCTTCAATCTGTGGTAAATTCTGTTCTTGACTATTCATGTATTCACAGTCCTTATCCCCATGCTAGTAAGTATCATAATTTTGGTTCGCTTATCTGAATTTCCAGTTGGTCTTTTACAGTCCTTGAAGAGACTGATTTTACATACCAGAATAATGCTGCTAGGCATGAAGAACTTGCTGCAGGGTTAATGGACAGAAAACTATTAGTATCAATTCAGATAATATATACCTTTTGAGGATTAACTTGGCAATTCTAATGTCAACACTAAATGGGTTTATCAATTTCAGTTATAGTGACTATGTTTACCTCACATAATCTATCAAGGTAAACTGAGTAGGGGTTATATGTACATGTATGACATTACTTGATTTATGATTGACTAAGATTTCTGTGAATTATTTTCCACATTTGTAAATATTTCCTAAATAATATCATTAATACCAACATTATAAAGTTGTTCAGATTAAATAACTTTTTTGCACAGTAAATTTAAAAATTAAAACAACTAATTAGTATATATTTTAGCATTTACTTCAGTGATTAATATTATTTTCTCAAGCTTTTCAAAGTTATTCATTTTCTTTATCAGACTACAAAAAAATCAGATTCACTACAGCACTTTCATGCATATGCTTTTATTCACATCCATATTCACATACATATGCTTTTTTGATTTTATTGCATGTTTTTAAAAGAATTTTTCACTGTTGTCTTGATGACTACCAAGTTCATTCCTTTGCATTAATAAACAACTGGATGCACTGGAAAGACAGAGAAGACCAAGCCTTGTCAACAACCACATTAGTAACTTTATTAATTTAGGTTGGGATAAGCCTGAGACTGGAAGTCAGTTAAACAAAGTCTGGTTCGGATATTCAGTAAGCCCCTGGGTTTCTTTTCTTTCCAATACTGGACCTGTCTAGATGATCACCCAGGTGCCTTCCTGGAAGTTTTCTCTTAGAGAGTTCTGAAACAAGAATACACCATCTCTGGGAGCCTGCATTAGTTTTTCCTTTCTGGTTAACTTTTTGTTACTCCTCCTCATGTGTATTTCTCTCTCTCTCTCTCTCTCTCTATATATATATATATGTATATGTGTATGTGTATGTGTATGTGTATGTGTATGTGTATGTGTATGTGTATGTGTATGTGTATGTGTATGTGTATGTGTATATGTATATGTATACACACACATATATATATATACATACATATATATACGTATACACACACACGTATATATATACATGTGTGTGTATACGTATATATATATATGTATATATACACATATATATTATATAAAAGATATATATATATAAATTATATAAAAGATATATAAATATAAATATAAATATATAGATATAGATGATATAGATATAGATATAGATATAGATATAGATATAGATATAGATATAGATATAGATATAGATATAGATATAGATATAGATATAGATATAGATATAATCTTTCTGAATATTTCTCACTTTATGGTTTTGTGTGTATGTGTGTGTGACTGGTGGTGGATGTTACAGGCATGTATGAGTAATGTGTTTTCATGTAGATAGTGGCACATATGTATAGCTGTATCTGCATGTGTGTGCGTGTGCCTGAAGTTTCAACATATTAATGTTATAGGTCTTTCATGAGTCTATACTTTATTTACTGAAATACTGTTTGGCTTTTCTAGCCAGTTGGCTTGTCCATGGGATTCCCAGTCTTCAACTCTCCAGAGTATAGGTGAGCAGCCACACTCACTCACTTTAAATGTTTGACATCTGAACTTTTGTCCTTACATTTGTGTGGCAAACACTTTAACCAATCAACTAACTACCAGCTCATAATATTTGAAAAAATGTTATTAAAAATTGGCTTTTATGTCCTTTATTTCTTTCTTAGAAAGATTGTTGGTGGCATACATAAAAGCTGGTGACTTCTTAATGTTGATTTTGTATTACTCCTATTTGCTGAAAATGTTTATATATGAGTTTTCTGCTGAAGGCTTTAAAGCACAGGTCACATTTTCTGCAAATAGGGATCATTTGTCTTCCTCCTCTCTTATTTGTTTCCTTGTGGTATATAAACTAGTATAGCA
The DNA here is from genome assembly GCF_011762505.2 of Arvicanthis niloticus. NCBI lineage: Eukaryota > Metazoa > Chordata > Mammalia > Rodentia > Muridae > Arvicanthis > Arvicanthis niloticus. The sequence continues at coordinate 145,577 of NW_023045021.1, read as the reverse complement.
CTCTGTAAATCACTACATAGCTTTTCAAATATAGACTTACTATAAAACCTAGCTCTCACACTTCTGGACAAATACTCAAAAGATTCTAAGTCTGACTACTGACATACATGAAATGCATGTTTATTACTGCAATGTTCACACTAGCTAACAAATGGAACTTTCTTGAGCTTAATAGAAAAAATGTAATATATATGTGTGTGTGTGTGTGTGTGTGTGTGTGTGTGTGTACATACATACATATATACATATATGATGGTATTTTAGGAAACAGAAAACGTAGCTGAAAACATGGCATTGGAGTCAAATGGCTGGAAGGAGAGATTGTTATGTTAGGTAAAGTAACACAGATTTAGAGAGAGGGATATAACATTTTTTTTCATGGGGGTTTGACATATTTTTTATAGGTGAAACTGAACCCAGGCCCTTGTGCTTGCTAGGCAAGCACTCTACCACTGAGCTACATTCCCAACCCCAAAGTAATTTTTATATATTTTAATTCCTGTGTCTGGTTGAGGGGAGGTAGTTTATTTAACTAGAAAATGAAGCATAAAAGAAGAAAACAAATCTTGAGCAGAAAAATAAAAAAGCATAATAGAATAAATATCATATAAAAACATGAAGGGTGTGTAGTAATTACTGTATTACTACTGTGATAAACCACCATTATGTAGGCAAATTATGGAAGAACAGAATTTTTTAAGGGGGCTGACATTTTATTAAGGATGTTAGTTCTAACCACTTTTTTCTGGGTATATGCCCAGGAGTGGTTTATCTGGGTCCTCAGGTAGTACTATGTCCAATTTTCTGAGGAACCGCCAGACTAACTTCCAGAGTGGTTGTACCAGCTTGCAACCCCACCAACAATGAAGGAGTGTTCCTCTTTCTTCACATCCTTGACAGCATCTACTCTCACCTGAAATATTCATCTTAGCCATTCTGACTGGGGTGAGGTGGTATCTCAGTGTTGTTTTGACTTGCATTTCCCTGATGACTAAGGATGTTCAGCATTTCTTAAGGTGCTTCTCGGCCATTCGTGTTTCCTCAGTTGAGAATTCTTTGTTTAGCTTTGTACCCCATTTTTAATGGGGTTATTTTGTTGTTTTGCGTCTAATTTCCTGAGTTCTTTGTATATATTCGATATTAGCCCTCTAATGAATCTACGATTGCAAATGATCTTTTCCCAATCTGGTGGTTGCTATTTTGTCTTGTTGATAGTGTTCTTTGCTTTACAGAAGCTTTGCAATTTGATGAGTTTGCATGTGTCAATTCTTGATCTTAGAGCATATGCCAATGGTGTTCTGTTCAGGAACTTTTCCCCTGTGCCTAGGTATTCGAGGATCTTTTCCAACTTCTCTTCAATTAGTTTCAGTGTATCTGGTTTTATGAGAAGGTCCTTTATTCACTTGGACTTGATGTTTGTACAAGGGGATAAGAATGGATTACTTTGCATTCTTCTACATGCTGACCTCCAGTTGTGCCAGAACCACTTGTTGAAAATGCTGACCTATTTCCACTGGATGGTTTTAACTCCCTTGTCAAAGATCAATTGACCATATGTGTGCTTGTTCATTTCTGGGACTTCAATTCTTTTCTATTGATCTTCCTGCTTGTCTCTGTACCAATACCATGCTGTTTTTATCAGTACTGCTCTGTAGTACGGTTTGAGGTCAGGGATGGTGATTCCTCCAGAAGTTCTTTTATTTTTGAGAATAGTTCTTGCTATCCTAGTTTTTTTGTTGTTCCAAATGAATTTGTAAATTACTCTTTCTATCTTTATGAAGAGTTGATTTGGACTTTTGATGGGGATTGCATTGAATATGTAGATTGCTTTTGGCAGGATGGCCATTTTTACTAAGTTAATCCTGCCAATCCAGGAGCATGGGAGATTTTCCATCTTCTGAGATCTTCTACAATTTCTTCTTGAGAGACAGGAAGTTCTTGTCATACAGATCTTTTACTTGCTTGTTTAGATTCACTCCAAAATATTTTATTTTATTTGTGGCTATTTTGAAGGGTGTCATTTCCCTATATTCTTTCTAAGCCTGTGTTTCCTTTGAGTAGAGGAATGATACTGAATTGTTTGAGTTGATTTTATTTCCAGCCACATTGCTGAAGTTGTTTATCAGGTTTAGGATTTCTCTGGTGGAAGTTTTAGGGTCACTTATGTATATATCATCTGCAATTAGTGAAATTTTGACTTCTTCCTTTCTTATTTGAATCTCTTTAACTTCCTTTTGTGGTCTAATTGATCTAGCTAGGACTTCCAGTACTATATTAAATAGGTAATGTGTGAGTGGGCAGCCATGTCTAGTCCCTGATCTTAGTGGGGTTGCTTCAAGTTTCTCTCCATTTAGTTTTATGTTGGCTACTGGCTTGCTGTATATTGCTTTTACTATGTTTAGTTATGGGCTTTGAATTCCTGATCTTTCCAAGACTTTTTACATGAAGGGATGTTGAATTTTGTCAAATGCTTTCTCAGCATCTAGTGAGATGATCATGTGGTTTTTTTTTTTTCAGTTTATTATGTAGTAGATTACATTGATTTCTGAATTTTGAACCATCTCTTCATTCCTGGGATAAAGCTTAATTGATCATGATGGATGATTATTTTTGTTCTTGGATTTGGTTTTTGAGAATTTTATTGAGTATTTTTGCATCAATATTCATAAGAGAGATTTGTCTGTAGTTCTCTTTCTTTGTTGTGTCTTTCTATGTTTTAGTTATGAGCATAATTGTAGGTTCATAGAACGAATTCGGTAGTGTTCCTTCTGTTTCTATTCAGTGGAATAGCTTGAAGAGTATTGGTATTAGGTCTTCCTTGAAGTTCTGATCGAATTCTGCTCTGAAATAATCTGGCCCAGACATTTTTTGGGTGAGAAGATTTTAATGATTGCTTCTATTTCTTTAGGAGTTATGGGACTGTTTAGATGATTTCTCTGCTCCTCCTTTAACTTTGCTACCTCGTATCTATCTAGAAAATTGTCCATTTTATCCAGATTATCCAAGTTTGTTGAGTAAACACCTCTGTAGTAGGATCTGATGATTTTTTTTTTAATTTCCCCTGTTTCTGTTGTTATGTCTTTCTTTTCAGTTCTGATTTTAATAATTTGAGTACTGTCTCTGCACCCTTTGGTTTGTCTGGATAAGGGTTTATCTATCTTGTTGATTTTCTCAAAGAACTAGCTCCTGGTTTTGTTGATATTTTGTATAGCTCCTTTAGTTTCAACTTGGTTGATTTCAGCCCTGAGTTTGATTATTTCCTGTCATCTACTCCTCTTGGGTATATTAGCTTCTTTGTGTTCTAACACTTACAGATGTGCTGTTAAGTTGTTAATGTATGCTCTTTCCACATTCTTTTTGTGGGCACTTAGAGCTATGATTTTTCCTCTTAGTACTGCTTTCAGGGAGGCCCTCAAGTTTTGATATGATGTGTCCTCATTTTCATTTAATTCTACAAAGTCTTTAAATTCTTTCTTTATTTATTCCTTGACCAAGTTATCAATGAGTAGAGTACTGTTCAGTTTCTAATTGTATTTGGGCTTTCTGTTGTTTTTGTCCATGTCAAAGACGAGTCTTAGTCCATGGTGGTCTTATAGGGTACAATGGATTATTTCAATCTTTTTGTATCTGTTGAGGCCTGTTTTGTGACCAATTATATGGGCTATTTTGGAGAAGATACCATGAGATGCTGAGAAGAAGGTATATTCTGTTTCAGGATGAAATGTTCTATAGATGTCAGTTAAGTCCAATTGGTTCATAACCTCTGTTAGTTTCATTTTGTCTTGGTTTAGTTTCTTTTTCCATGATCTGTCCATAGCTGAGCATGGGGTGTTGAAATCTCCCTCTATTATTGTGTAGGGTGCAATGTATGCTTTAAGCTTTAATAAAGTTTCTTTTATGTATGTGGGTGAACTTGCATTTCAGGCATAGCTGTTCAGAACTGTGAGTTCCTCTTGGTACATTTTTCCTTTGATGAATATGAAGTGTCCTTCTTTATTTTTTGATTACGTTTGGTTGAAAAATGATTTTATTTGATATTAGAATTGCAACTCCCACTTGATTCTTTGGACCATTTGCTAGGATGATTGTTTTCCAACCTTTTACTCTGAGGTAGTGTCTGTCTTTTTCACAAAGGTCGATTTCCTGTATGCAGCAAAATGTTCGGTCCTGATTACTTACCCAGTCTGATTGTCTATATCATTTTTATTGGAGAATTGAGTCCATTGATATTAAGAGATATTAAGGAAAAATGATTGTTTTTTCCTGTTATTTTTGTTATTGTCAGTGGAGATATGTTTGTATAGCTACCTTTTTTTAGGGTTGTTGGAAGATTCTGCTTTTTCTAGGTTATAGTTTCGCTCCTTGTGTTGGAGTTTTCCATCCATTATCCTTTAAAGTGCTGGATTTGTGGTGAGATATTGTGTAAATTTGGATTTGTCATGGAATATTTTTGGTTTCTCCATCAATATTGATTGAGAGATTTGCTGGGTATAGTAGTCTTTGCTGGCATTTGTGTTCTCTTAGAGTCTGTAAGATATTGGTCCAGGATCTTCTGGCTTTTATGGTCTCTGGTGAGACATCTGCTATAATTCTTATAGGTCTGCCTTTATATGTTACTTTACATTTTTTCTTACTGGTTTTAGTATTTTTTCTTTGTTTTCTTTATTTGATGTTTTGACTATTATGTAGCGGGAAGTATTTCTTTTCTGGTCTAAACTATATGAAGCTCTGTAGGCTTCTTGTATATTTATGGACATCTCTTTATTTAGGTTAGGTAAGTTTTGCTCTATAATTTTGTTGAGAATACTTACTAGTTCTTTAATTGGGAGTCTTCCCCCTCATTTATACCTATTATCTTTAAGTTTGGCCATCTCATTGTGTCTTGGATTTTCTCTATATGTTTGGTTAGAATCACTTTTGTATTTTGCATTTTCTCTGACAGTTGTGTCAATGTTTTCCATGGTATCTCCTGCACATGAGATTCTCTCTTCTATCTCTTGTATTCTGTTGGTGATACTTGTGTAGATGACTGCTGATTGTTTTTTTTTTTTTTTAGGTTTTATATCTCCAGTGTAGTCTCCCTTTGTTTTTTTCTTTATTTTTTCACTTCCATTTTTATATCCTGGATGGGTTTGTGTAATTCTATCTCCTGTTTCATTGTGTTTTCTTGCAATTCCTTAAGGGATTTATGTGTTTCCTCCTTAAGGGTTTCTATCTGTCTACAAGTGTTCTCCTTAAGTTCTTGGGGAGTGTTATTTATGTCTTTCTTAAAGTCCTCCATTATTGTCATGAGAAGTGATTTTAACTTTGAATCCTGCTTTTTTGGTGTGATGGGGTGTTCAGAGATTGCTATGATGGGGGAACTGGGTTCTGATGATGACATGTAACTTTGGATTCTATTGCTTACATTCTTGTGCTTGACTTTTGTCATCTTGTTAACTGTAGTGCTGTCTGTACTTGTTGTCTCTAACTAAAGCCTGCCTCTCCTGTCATCTTTCTTATGTCTGATCTCCTTGGGGTCCAGATGTCTCTGTGATCTTCCCCAGCTGCACTGAGTACAGTGGTAGCTCTAGGAAACCACAGCATATGGTGCCTCCAAGGTAGCAGACCAGCTAGATGTCTGCTGTTCTGGGTGCAATGTCTCCTCTAGGATGTCTCAGGATAAGGTGCCCACTGTTCTGACTGCAGTGTCTCCTCTAGGATATCTCAGGATATGCTGTCTGAAGCCCTGAATTCAGTTGTTTCTCTGTGGCTCTGTGTTGAGTGGAGCTTCCAGAATATCTTGTGAAGGATCCGGGATCCACACAAGAGCAGACAGGGCAGAGGTCTGGTCCAAGGCTCAGATCCTGGAGAGTGGTAGAAAGGGAGTGTTATTCTGCAGGGGTGGAGAGGGCTGTGTATCCACTGGAATCTGAGCACTCTCAGCACCCAGCTATGGGTTTAGGGTAGTGTGTAGTTCTTCTTACCAACGTCTGTGGAATCCATGGATCCTCCATGATGTCTCTGGATAATCTGTGGTCAATGCAAGACTAGACTGGGCAGAGATAAGCATTCATTTGTAGGGGTTTCATCTTTAGGAATGCACTTTAAGTGAAATCAGTTACTCTTTGTTCACTCCCACAAGTTCTCTACAACATTAACCTAGCATGTCTTGCATGCAGAAAGGATTCATATCAAAGGTTTTGTGGCTGTGTTAGAGTTTACATTTTTCTTTTGTTAGGCTCCAGAATATCTTCCTGAAAGAAAGGTACTAGAATGTAAGAGTGATGGCCCTGTGTAGGCAACAGCTTGCTTTCTTCATGATCACTGATTTGTGTTGGTATTTTCCTCAGCAGTGGAGCCCCAGAGTCAGTTTGCAGAGAGCAGCCCACTGTCTTTGACAGTGTTCTCAGTTGATTGGAGATTTGCATGGCATCCCCATGGCTAACAACTCAATCGAGTAGAACTTAGTACTTGTACTGTTAGCATTTTTTGGTAACATGAGATGGCCAATTGGCACTCAGTCTCCTTCCTTAATAGGAGATTAGGCTTTAGGCTCACCTTTACATATTTTAGAAAATGGTCACTGCTCTAGGTTTTCATATCATGCATCAAATGCCTCTCAATTCCAACTATTTCTCCCTGTACTCTCTCCCTCAATGCAATCTCCTTACCCATGCCACTTGACCTTCTCATTCTTGTCAATCCCAGTCTACCAATACATTCTACTTTATTTCCCCATACCATTGGCATCCATGTAACCACCCCAGTCCCTTCTTCAATACCTGACTTCTGTGAATCTACAGACTGTAGACTACACATCACTTATATAGTATCAAATGTCTTAGTGTTTCTATTGTCACAGAACACTATGACCAAAAAGCAAGTTGGGAAGAATAGGACTTACTTAGCTTACACTTCTTTATTGCTCTTCATCATTGAAGGCAGACAGAATAGAAACTGAAATGTTGCAAAAACCTGGAGGCAGAAGCTGTTGCAGAGAACAGGGGTGGGTACTGCATAGTAGCTAGTTCCACATGATTTGCTCAGTCTGCATTCTCATAGAAAACTCAGAGCCACAAATCCTGTGATGGTAGTACCAACAATGATCAGGATCCCTCCCCATCAATCTTTAATTAAGAAAATGCCCTTCAGTCTTGCCTGCACAGCCTGATTTTAAGGAAGCATTTTCTCAATTGAGCTTCTCTGCTCTTGGATGATTGTGTCAAGTTGACCAAAAAAAAAATCCAGCCCAGTTAATATCAACATATAAATCAATAAATACCAAATATATCTTCCTGGGACTGTGTTATTTTACTCAGGATGATTTTTTTCTATTTCCATCCATTTGTCAGAAAATTTATGATGATGTTAATTTTTCATAACAGCTGAGTAATATTCCACTGTATAAATATACCACATATTCTTCATCAATTATTTATCTTATGGAGATATAGGTTGTTTCCAGTTGCTGGCTATTATGAAGGCAGCAGCAATTATCATGGTTGAGTAAGAGTCCTGGTATGATGAAGCATTTTGGAAATCTTTTCCACCTATCAGGTGGCTCTGGATGGGTCTCCTTCTTGATTTATGATTTTGCTAATTGGGATATTCTCTCTTTGCCTTTTATGTAATTGGTTAAGAGTTTGTTGATCTTAGCAATCTAGTAAAAGAACCAATACTTTGTTTCATGGAATTTTTTGTAATGTTCTTTTTCTATTTGTTGATTTCTACTGAGAGTTTTATCATTTTCTGCCGCCACTTCTTTTGGGTGTCATTTCTTCTTTTTGTTCTAGAGCTGTAAGGAAATGCAGACTGAGAGGACATTGCTCAGACTGCTCCATTACAGAATATATGATTTTTAGTGAGTTGTGATTAATTTCTTGGTTTTTGTCTTTGTGTTGCAGATTTCTTTCTATTATTCTCTTTAGCCTAGATTAGTGAAAATGTATTCTTTACATTATAAAATATTTTTAATATTATTTTTATTATAAAATATCTCTCCAGGTGGAGGTGGTGCATGGCTTTATTCCCAGCACTTGGGAGGCAGAGGCAAGCAGATTTCTGAGTTTGAGGCCAGCATGGTCTACAGAGTGAGTTCCAGGACAGCCAGGGCTACGCAGAGAAACCCTGTCTCAAATAACCAAAAAAAGGTCCTGGATCATTTTGTCCAATTCCTTCACCTATTTGATTGTGTTTGGCTTTTATTTCTTTAGGGGGTGGGTCTTCTTAAATGGTTTCTACCAGTTTACATGTGTTATCTTGTATTGCTTTAAGAGAGTTATTTATGTCTTCCTTAAGGTCTTCTATCATCTTAATTCAATAAGATTTTAGGTTGTAGTCTTGATTTTCAGGTGGGTTAAGAGTATCCAGGGCTTGCTGTGGTTAGAGAACTTGGTTGAAATCATGCCAAGTGGCATTGTTTTCTCTTGCTTATTTCCTGGGCTTCCCTCTCACCATCTGGCTATCTTAGGTTTTAACTGGCCTTACTGTCTGTAACTGGATCCTGTTCTTTCTGTGAGCCTGTGTGCCTGGTTGTAATGTATCTCCTGGGAATCAAGCTGTCTCTGGGTGTGGGAGGTGGTCTGGAGCACTGGCTCTGTCCCAGGTAGAGGTGTGGGCTAGTAGGAAGCAGGACAGATAGAGTCTGCATCCACTGGGTCCCTGTAGATCCCTCTAAGGCCATGTATTGGGGCAGGGGTTGTCTCATCTGTGAGCCTAGTTAGGACAACCTCCCGGGAGTCACAGTGTTTCTGGATGTGAGAGGAGTTCTGGGACACCAGCTCTGGGCTGAGTTGTGACATCATGATGAAATCCTATTCTTCTGAAATTATAGGCCAAAAAATCTGTCCTTCTAACAGTTGCCTTTGTAATTGTGGATTATCATAGTAATAATACTGTAGTTACTAAACAATCATTTATGGATTTATGTGATATTTATTTTATTTTGCTTTTCTATTTTCTTCTCAATATTTCTTTTCTTATGCTTAATTTTCTAGTTTAATGAACTACCCCCCCACTCAACCACACACTTGTATGAAAATATATAAAAATTATCGCAAACCCACATGAAAGAAAACCTATGTTAATTCCCTATTTCTAAATCTGCATTACTTCACCTAACATAGCAATTTCTCCTTCCATCCATTTGTCTCCAAATGCGATGATTTCAGCTACATTGTTTGTTATCTAAAATACCATCATATATATATATATATATATATATATATATATATATATATATATATATATATATATATTTCATAAGGGAAAAAATCATTCCATTTCTTAGCTAATGTGAATATCGTAGCAATAAAGACAGATTCCATATATGTCAGTATTAGGACTTTGTGTTTTTTAAGTATTTGTCCAGGAGTGTGACAGCTAAGCCATATAATAAGTCTATGTTTGAAAACTTATGTAGTGATTTACACAGTCTTATATTAGTTTACATGCCACCAGGAATACAAGTAAGATAGGAAGAAGTTAAATAATCTCTATTTGCAGAACGTAATCCTGTGCTTAAATTCTTCAGCAGAAAAGTCATGTATAAACATTTTCAGCAAAGTGGAATGATGCAAAATCTACATTTTAAAGTCAAAAGCTTTTTTGTATGCCACCAATAAACATTCTAAAAAAGAAATATAGGACATAAAAGCCAATTTTTAATGATATTTTTAAAAAATAATAGAGGCTGGTAGTTTGTTGAGTGAATAAATCACTTGCAACACAAATATGAGAACCAAACTTTAAATCTTCAGTACTCAGTGTTGAGTGAGTGTGTCTGCTCATCTATACTATGGACAGTTGGAGATTGGGAATGCCAGGGACAAGCTGACTAGCTACACAAGCCAAACAATGTTTTAGTAAATAAAGTACATACTCATCAAAGAAACCGAACATTAATATTTGGTCTTGACATTCTCATTAATAAACATATAACCATACATATGTGCAACTATATTAATGCAAACACATAACATATACATGCCATTAACATCCACCTGCACTCACATTCACCTAGCCAGGCATGCATGCACACACACACACAGAAACACACAGACACACACACAGAGAGAGAGAGAGAGAGAGAGAGAGAGAGAGAGAGAGAGAGAGAGAGAGAGAGATTGAGAGAGAGAATCCTCATCAGGAGGAGTTACAAGACGATAAGCAGAAAGAAAAAATTAAGGCATACTCTGTGAGATGGTATCTTCTTGCTCCCAGAAGGCTGCGCAAGGAAAAATAGCAGAAAAGCACCTGGGTGATCATCTAGACAGGTCCAGTAGTAGAAAGAAAAGAACACCAGGGACCTGTTAAATATTCAAACCAGCATTTGTTTAACTGACTTCCAGTCTCAAGCTTCACCCAACCCAAATATAGAAAGTTACTAATTTGTTTTTGTACAAGGCTTGGTCTTTGAAATTTCCAGTGCATCCAGTTGTTTGTTCATGCAAGGTAATAAACTTGGTAATCATCTAGACAACAAAGGATAATTCCATTACACACATGCAATAAAAGCATATATATATATATATATGCTTTTTTATATATACATGTATGCAAAACACTGCAGAAAAACTACCTATCACCTGAAAGATTATAGAACCTTCATCACTTGCACAAGATTCCCTCAGATTTCCACCTTTTTCAACACTTAATCCAGAGTTATAAGGACCTCTGCCATCTACCCAATCCACTTTTATGACTTCAGATTTTGTTACTGGTTCTGTAGAATTTTTGCCATCTGTGCCACATTCTCTGGGGCCTTTGAAACCTAATGAAGGTGCTCTGGGATCTTTTAACATCTGAACAAGAAATCCTGTGAACACCAATATCTCTGAAAGAATGTCTGGAACTTTCTCAACCGGCCCAGGGGCTTCTAGAACCTATGACATCTACCCAAGTCAATGTGGAAACTTCCTGTTCAACAGACTTTCTGGGACTGTCACTATGTGCACAGGATGGATTTTTTGATATCCCTTCTCAAGAATGCTAGAGACAATTCTCTTTTCTCAAGAAAGGCTCTATTCTTTTCAGTATTACCCAAAGGATATTGAAATCTGTCCCATTTCCTGAAGAGGCTGTCAGTTCTTCTCTTTCAGAACTTGATGTCTTCAAACATATTTCTTGTTCATTGCCAGAGGGCAGACTGCGCCCAACTCTCCCAGTTCGGATCCCTCATTCCTGTTTGACTCTGCCTGAGTCTCATGGGAAAAGAACATATTTTTCTGCTGAATGATTCCTCACATCTTTCAAGTATGCCAAATTAGACTCACGTTCTAGTTCCCTAAAGATTGAGACTAAAGAAGGTCTCAATCATTCTTCCTCTCCAGGACATTGGTACAGACATTCTAAATTGAGGGAAACAATAACAAGACATGCCTCTTTAGACCAAACAGTTTTAAAATCTGTGCCATCAGAAGATGAGAGCTGGAAACCACCATTCTTTCAAAAGAGTAGTAAGAGCTTACAAATCTGACAAGAGGGGTTCAAAGCATAAAACTGAGACCAATAGAAAACTCACTACTTCTGCAAAAGGAGACTGTGAATCTTTGCCATAGCCTGAGAAGGGTCTCAGAAGTATCACACCTCCCCAAGGCATTCACAGACAGTCCAAGTATACAAAAAGCACATCAAAAGAGTCCTCTTTTGGCCATAGCAACACTCAAGATTTCAATTCTGAACATAAGACTTGCAAACCATATTCTTTGTCACAAAAGGAGCTCAGACATTCTTCATCTTCCTAGGAAACTGAAAAATACTCCCCAAGAGGGCATAACATCCTCCATCTCTACAGAAGAGTGCACACAAACCACTCCCTCTCATAAAGAGAGCCTCTGGCATTTCACTTCTCCTCATGAGATTCCCAGACCCACTACTTTTACCAGGAGAAGACAGAGGAATGCCTCTGATACCGAGAGAGCCCTGAAAATTTCTCTTGAAGACCAAAAAGACACTGAGTGATCTCTAGACAGAGACAGTACTCAAGGGAGTGCCAAACTCTCCTCATCACACCAAGAGGATATCAGTCACCCTGTTCCTACTAAGGAGAGCTCATAACATGTTCCTATTGTCCAAGAGGAAGGAAAACATTCCATTAGTTCCAGACAGGTGCCCACAGCTTTGGTTCATGTATTATGGTGTTTCATCCCTACAACAGTTCCAAAAGGGGGTGCAACTATATTCCTTGTTTGTCACAGCAATTTCAGACATGACATATGTCAACCAGAGAACCTGGTACCTTACCATTCCTACCAAGAGTGAGACCCAGCATTCCAATATGATCCTGGATACCCATATTGGGACCCTCTTGCCCTAGGAGACCAAAGATATACACATTTTCTTTGAAGCAATCTCAAAAGGATTCCTCTGCAAAGAGGGAGATGCACTTCTATCCTCTCCCCTAAAAGTACTATCAGTCCTACTCAGTCTGACCAATGTTGATTTGGATGTTCCAGTTCTCACCAAAGGAATATGGGATATGGTCCCCAGCATTTCAAGCAGCCTCAGAATGATTCAGGGTGAAAGAGATGGCCTCTCAAAGGCCCCATCAAAGATTGTGCCTCAGAGTTGCTTTTTATTACAAAAGAAAATTGAGAAATATGTCTTGTAATCAACAATAGATGAAACATTCAAGTTTTACCCTAGGAAACTTCCTACCTCTTCTTCCCAACAAGGCATCAGAGCATCCCAGCCTGCCAAATGGAAGCTTTAAGAAAGCATATTTCAAGAGGATTGCCTGGTCCCTACTTTTCTTTACCATGGCATCTTCAATTTTTTTTTAAATCTAAAAGCCACCCTGATGTTTTTTCCACTGTGTGCCCCATTAAAACAACAGGAGTTTTAAATTTTTTCTTCTAGTCAATCATTTGTCAAACCTACAACTACCACTCTTAGCTGCCTCACATATATATTAAAGCATCAGGTAGGTTCCACTGACTAAAGCATGGTAAGGATTCCTTTTCTGATTAAGAATAGCTCATAATTTGTAGTCAACACAGCATGCTATGGAATGTGTTCCTCATGGAGAATAGCATGTGCTTCTTCTGACCAATGTGGATCTAAGCCTATTTGATCTTACCTAATTGCTGAAAAATCAACTGTCACTATCTTAGTTTAACTGAGTGCATCTTACTCTGATCCCCTGAACTTATGTCCTCTATCCAAAGTATAGGACTCTAGTGACTGAAGATCTAATGTCTAAGAGTAGTTCATAAAGTTATAAACCCAGCATATATATTTTAATGTTGGTCAGCAAAAACAAGAAATCTAAGCCATATTCAAAAAGAGGCAGCTGATTTATCAGGAAACCTAGCTGGGAACTGCCCCTTAGCGTGATGGAGACTGATTCCACTAATGCCTGTCCTGCATGACATGGATGTTCTAGGTTCCCGTGAAGACTGGATAAGGAAAGGCTTCAGCCTTCTCTACTCTCCAACTTGATTCTTGATCTTCCCCTGATACAAGAGTCTTTGAAATTCTTGCTTTCTCTGACATTTACCTCTAAAATTGGTATTCTTAATAGTTTCTGGATATGCCAACATCCTTACTCTGTTCATTGGTAATTGAAATTGTGTTTCTGACACAGAACCAGAAAGACTCACACTTTCCCCAGTCACTGAATTGGGCCTCAAATCATTATCAAGGGCTCACGGGGTCCTTGGGCATATTCTGTCTTTACCAGGTAGGCAAATGCACTCCTGTTTTTCTCACATAGGCTTCAGACCTACAACTTAAGAACTACTGATCTTCCAAATTTCTGTATGAATAAAGAGAACTGCTGATCTATCTGCTCTGAACCAGGGATCCTCAGATCTTCCCATATAGCCTAAGTGACCTTAATCTTAATTATCTAGAACCAGTGTGCCTCACAACTTTCACAAATAACGCAAGTTTTTTTCAGATTTATTTCCTCAACATCAAATGTGACAGTGACTTTCCAATATTCAGGGGAGCATTAACATACAATAATTTTGAGACCCTGAAACCTCAGACATTCTTCAATTGCTCAAATTGATCTCAGAGTTACCACCTAAGAAATAACTTATCACGTAAGTCCCCAATGACAAAAAAGGTCCTGAGACCTATGACATAATAAGCAAAGAATTTAAGTCCTTTACAACATATTAAGAAGGCTACAGATATAACCCCTACTATCAGCATGCAATAGAATTGATGAAGTCACAATTGGGCCCAAGATGAACCCATCCAGAAGGACAATTTATGCCTCCAGCTAATAACTCCATCAAGCCATGCCCCCTCAGGTGTAAACTAACCCATGACATTAAGGGGACTGATACCATTTTGAAATATCTTCTGAAGAGGACCTTAGTTTTATTATCTCCAATCACAGCAGCACCTGACATTAAGGGTATGCCAAAGATGTCAGCTGACCTTGAGAATAAAAAACATTTTATTCTTCCTCTGTCTGCTCTGGAGTGGTCTGAGACATTCCACTCTGATGAAGAAAGCTATAGAACTGTCTTTGTGAATGAAGAGTGTGTCTCAAACATTTAGGCTTGCCTGTAATGTGCTTCAGACTGAATCCTTTTCACCAAGAATGCACAGAAGCTTCTCTCTTTGTTCATGGCAGACTCTGGCCTACCATTCAACTAAGAGAAACCAGAGATTCTCCCTCAGACTTTATTGGTCAGGAAACACACCTTTGACTACACAAATAACCTCAGAGAACTCTGGTTTCAAGTCCAATGCCCACCTGTTCACCTCAAACTAGATCTAAGCCCAGATATCTTTAGTCTGATCACCAGAAAAGTAACAATTCTCCACACCCACACCAGTGCAGCTTATATTAAGTTTAAATAGGGAAGAGATCCATGGACTTTGACCCAACTAGTCAGAAGAAACCTCAGAATACTGTCAAGTCTGGAGTGGAGTCCTCAAAGATAAAAAAAATTTCTAGATTTCTCTGAAGATATGGAGCCTAGAGTGCCTGGAACAACTGCCTCTACAGAAGGTAAACAGGGATACTTCCCTACTCTCCAATAGGATTGAGGGCCTTTCTGTTTTCCAAAATTTTGGTATTTTTTTCCTCTCATGATTGAGACCTTAAAAGTTACCCCTTTGACTCAGTAGACTCCCATAACAATTATTTTTTCTCAGCGGCCTTTGGAATATTTTACCTCTGACCAAGGAGCATTTCTGTTTTTAATCAAAGTTCACAGAAATCAATGGGAGGAAGCAAATCATGGAACCTTATACTACTTCCTTGAGTAAAGTCACATGACATGTCACAAAATCATCAGTCTATCATAGTTCTGGTTGGTTAAACATAAGTCTCAGAGGTAATCATGCTAAGGGCACATACCCATGAAGATCATAAGTCATGGTAACTGTATTTGGTCTCCTGCTGCTTCAGCTAAAGATATGAATACTGTAGACAGGGAAAAACAGTTTGAAGTTGAGGCAATGCTAAGATTTCATGAGCTAAGGTAAGCAAATTTATTTTTGCTTAAAATATTATGGGGATTTTTTATTTTGTGATCATCTCTCCTGTCACAAAGATATCAGGATCTCCTTTCTTTCCTAGGGTACTAACTCCTTCTACCTTTGATTAAGGAGACCTCATATTTTCTCACTGAAGCAAAGGAAGCCTCAGATCATTACCGTGTGTCTGAAGGCTTAAACATTTATTTAGTTTGAGGAATCCCATACAACTTACATCCTCAACATCTCTGTGAGTTTTCATGTCAGTGACTTCTCTGTAGGCTCCATAATCAGAAGAATTTGTGTTAAGTCCCTTTCAAATTTAAGGGTCTCTAGATTTCCCTTATTCAAAGAAGAAATAATGTATGTTTTTTACTTGACAGAGTGTGTATGTCAAAGATTCTTCATTGCATCATTAATGAACCTACAGTTTTCCTTGAAGTGAAGGAGAAATCTGTGAAACAATAGGAAAAAATATCTGAGGTTCAGTCCATAATATCAGAAATTTGTGGACTATAGTTCTTCAAATTTCTCCCTCAGCTCAAGGAAAACTGTAGCTTCAGTAATGATGATATAAAGAATCTTTGACATGCATACACTGTCAATGAAGAAGCACATGTTCTAACTTCTTGGAATAAGGGAAATCTTGACACCTTTAAATTTGAAAGGGACTTAATACCAATTATTCTGTTTACATGGATGACAAAGAAGCCACTGACATAAAAACTCACAGAGATGTTCAAGAAGGTGTATGGGATTCCTCAACCTAAATGAATGTTTAAGCATCATTTGGACAAAATGGAATGATCTGAGCCTCCCTTTGCTTCAGTGAGAAAATAAAATTTGATGTCTCCTTAATCAAAGGTAGAAGGAGTGAATACCCCTAATAAGAAGGGAGGTCCTGAATTCCTTGTGACAGGAGAGATGATCAGAGTATAATAATTTTCATAATGTTTTGAGCAAACATCTGCTGACAATGGTTTCTTCAGAGAATACATTTCCAGTCATAAAATCCTCAGTTCTAGTTCTCTAGGAGGTCTTAATGTTTCCCTTATGACCTTAGTGACAAGACATTCACAAGTTACTGAAGGGATAACATACCACTCTGAATGGATATCCTGGGACATAAAATGATGTTTTTATACCTGAAAGTAACAATCTAAGCCCTGATCTAACTTTTATCTTTCAGATTGCCACTTGAAGTTGAGCAGGTCCATCTGTGTTGCCCATGTCTCTGCTGCTGATAAACAGCTTGTGGAGAACATAGAAAGAAAGATTACAAACTAATTTGGGAGAAAAAAAAATTCTGATTGTTGGGAAGCACATAGCTGAGTCTTAGAACACATGAGTATTCTGGACTGTGAGGACATTGGCATCTGATATGTTATTTTCTGTACCTACTTTCAATTCTCAATGTAATCTTTTGCCTGAGCAGTTATGTGACCTTTTTTCTCTTCCTTATCCTCCCAACATATTATCTCTCTCAAAAATGGGACCAATGACCTTCCCAATATAGACAAAGTAGTTTTTCTACCTAAATGAACAGGCATAGACCCAAAAGTGACTCATTTTTTTAAACAAGGGACCCTAGTCCACACTGGTTGGAGGCCCATAGTCAAAGTTTAGAATAAGAGCATAGAACCTGTGCCATCTGATGCCAGGTAAGTCCATAGGAATGTAATAATGTCGACATTTCTGTCTCAATCTACGTAGCTAAACAAACTAGAAATACCCTAGCCAGCAACAGGCATTCAAAATATTGGGGAAGAGAAATAAGTTAGTGCCTGCTTTCTCTCAGAATGAACACAAAATAAAAAGATACAAAACTCTGAATAAGAACTGGAAACTTAGGATCACTGCTAGAAAGTGTCTCCACTGTATAAAATACCCAGGACCTTTACCTTTGACAGAATTGTATATGGCACCTTCACACTGCTTGAAGGAGATTCTGTCAATAGGGCATCACAGTTTTCCTTTCTTACATGGCGTTCACTTTTCTGAGTGTTAACTTACTACTTCTCACTACATTGAACAGACTGGCAGAAGTTTCGCAGGACTAGCATTTCTCTAGACCTCATTTGCCAAGTGAGGCCTTGAGCACTTACTACGCCTTGCATGGTTTTTATATATTCCTAGTCCTTCCAAGTTGCTTTGAGTCTTTTCTCCTTAAAGGGCTGTCAGATCAAGGGAGCCTTATACCTCTCATTCAACATAATAGAATATCTAACATTCCCTGTCTTCCACAATAGGATTGTGGCTCTATTGTCTACCTCTACCGACAAAATGTATTTTAGACCTTCAATTTCTGTGAAAAGGGAACTTGGAAATCAAAGTCTATTGGAAAGGCTCTCAAAGTAGCCCCTGTGTCAAAGGGGTGTTTTAAACCTCCATCCTCTACACTAGGGGACTTCAGGTCCCCTAGCAAATGAAGATCCTCCAGACAATCTCTTCTGCCCATGCCTCACAAACACCTCTATTAACTAAATTTTCTTTAAATCCTTCACAAGATTAGAATTGCCACTGCCCTTCTATACTTAAGAAGAAAGGAGATGTCAGGGGCAGCCCTGTTTATATGCTGAAAACCTAAAATCAACCATAGGACTAAAATCAGCAATAGGCTTGACATACATGGTCTTGGGTCTCTGTGTAAAAGCACAGAAACAGATTGTTTTTAGCTCTTGTAAACAAGAAGCTTTGGTAGAAAGTTACCAAGTCTTTGTCATAGAACTTGTAAATAGGTAGCCATTTTGGATAGTACCAACTTAGATAAAAAGAACCAGAGTGGTGGAGTCAGAGAGCTCAGGAGACAAGGGAAGTTGAACAGAGGCCACAGGGGGTGTTGGGAAATGTACCTTCTCCATTGGCGTTAGTCTCAACCCTGGCATCCCACACAGCAGCAGGAGGCACTGCACTACACACATGGCAATCCATAGGTTGCTCTGTGCATCCATGAGGCCTTCAGTTTCCCTGGATTGAGCCCAGAGTGTGGTGGGAGATGAAAAGAAGGGCCCCCACAAAAACCTTGGTCTACTTAACCTGTCACACAGGTTGGTATCTCAGATATCCATCATTATGAGTTCTGGTAGATGCTGCCTCAAAAATTCCTCCAATAATCTGTTGTCCACAAAGGCCCAGAGGGTCTTGCTGCCCACTTCAAAACTCATACCTGCATTCCAGCTAGCACAATGAGCTGAGGATAAGGACATATCTAAACAAGAAGTGAATATTTCATTTCAACATGCCCACTTCAAAACCAAGCTCTGGCCTCAGGCCCACAATTTTAAGCACCTACAAAATAAGCATCTCCAGGCAACTGACCACGATATCTGGCAACCATTATGAGCTAATCAAGCTCCCTCAGAATCTTTCTCCTCTCTCAAACCCTCCACCCAACCTCCATCACACCCCAGGCATTCAATAACTGCCATGGAGCATTCTATGGACACTTTGATGTTCTCCTTGCCTCTAAAGTATCCAAGTCACTCTCACCGTGGATCCTTCTTTCTGTATCCTAGCACACACTCAACTATCTACCTGATCAAAAGTTAGGCACACATGCAACTCAGAGCTCTATGAAGGGATTCAAGTAGACCCAAGGTGACAGGCACCTAGACACAAAGCACAATGAGCATTTATCTCATGTCCCACCAGGAACCTTGCGGCAAATCCCCTCTGCTCACCAATTCCTCCTAGACCAATTCACACCATGGTCCTTTAGGCTCCCCATTAAAAATTCTCAAGGTGCCATCAAAATTTCTCTGCAAGTTGCTCACTCCCACAACATGATAACAACTAGCTGGATATATATGTAACTGTCTGTCTGACTGTCTGTCTGTCTGACTGTCTGTCTGTCTGTCTGTCTGTCTATCTATCTGTCTATTTATCTGTATATCTGTCATTTATATTTTTATCTAACTCTTTATTTCTTTATTTATTTTTATACCTACTTATCTATATATCTACCTTCCTTCCTACCTACCTATCTACTTACCTCCATACTAATGTACTTACACACCTCTGAATATCTCCTTTTGTGTCACCAATACATACAGGTCCGGTTATATTTTCTAGGGCAGATTCACCTTTCTGTTTACCAGATGATAAGTTTCATTGTCATTTGTGAAATGATTTTCAGTATCAACCAGAAAGCCTTCTTTTTTGAGCACTGACAGTCTCCAGAGGTCGATGGCACTGTAGAGAGCTTAAGTCACAGCTGCATGTTGCTCAGGCCTGGGAGGCTGTGCTTACCTTGTCAGTATATCCAAACCTGATGTTGCAAGCCCTTCTCTCTGGTCAGCTGAAACCTGCTCACACACAGGTCTCCTCTGGACCTAGAAGTTGACAGTAGGCCTTGGACCAGCCTGTACAGCCAGAATAGACTGGCTACAAGCATGTCTGCCACTATGTTCACTGGCACATATATGTGATCTTGCAGGAGAGAATGCTCCCGCACTTTTGGTATGCATGCTTTCTTCTTATTATAAGGTTTTGAAATATGGATTTTGGTCCATAAATGTCAGGGGAAGAGGAGGTTGTGCATGCTGGAGATGGAAGAGTCACCCATCACAGGCACTTCTAAACTGCAGGACATCTACCAGCCACCAAAGGGTGCAGCAAGAGAGAGTCAAGCAATAAGAGGTGTCAGCTTGTACTTGCAAAGGATCCTGTGAGAGCCCTACCTAAACATCATTCTAACCTAGACCCTTGGGGCAGAGCATCAGAATAAAAGGCCTGTACTTGAGGACCAGGAGTTCGGCCCACCCACTCAGTGCCTGGCCAGAACACTGGGACTGGGCAAGGCCCAGAGATTAATCCAGCATCAGGCTGACTGAAGTTTCTCACACAAAGGTCCCCTAAGCTCAAGCCAGGTCTCTTTTTTTAAGAGTCAGACTCCTCTGTCCATGGTTACACACACACAATATGCAAGGTACAGGCACCCATACAGAAAGCTCTCACGGGATGATCCTCAGTTCATAGGGCAGCCAGGTCATAGAATCGGGGCTCAGGGAACAGGGTAATGTGAACAGAGGCCACAGAGGTTTGGGGTGGGAAACTAACCTTCTCAATTTGCATTAGTCCCAACATTGGCTATCCATTTAGCTGCAGGAAGCACTGCACTGGAGCCAGAGAAATGAGTAGCTTGCTCTATGTGGTCCTGAGGCCTTCATTTTCCAACCGAAAAGAAGCACCCCCCCAACCTCCTGAAAAATTTTGTTTACACACAAGGGCACACAGGTTGGTAACTCAAATAACCCTCAATTTGAGTTGGAATAGATGCTGCTCCAGAAAGTCATCCAGTCATCTGTCCAACTAAGATCCCCATAGTGGCTGGCCGCCCACATTCACAATTTGACCTGCAGGCTATCTAACATGGTGCTCTGAGGACAAGGACATATCAAAATAAGAAATGAATATTAGATTTCAACCTGCTCCCTTGGAAACCAAGCTCTTGCCTCAGGCCCCCAGATTTAAGCATCTACTTAGTAAACATCTCCCTGCAACTGACCAGGAAACCAGGCAACCATTATGAGCTAATTCCAGCTCCCTCACAATCTCTCTCTTCTCCTTAACCCTCCACACCACTGCCACCACACCCCAGGCATTCACCAAACACCATGTAGCACTCAGGGGAAACTGCGTTCTCCTTTTCTGTCAAGAGCTTAAGTGATAGCTGGTAGAAAAAGACCCCACTAACAACCACCAGAAGAGAAGCCTTACATGGATTTCTGCTTCTCCATTCCTACTATGCTTCCTCCAGGTATCTGCTCTGAATCATACAAGACACCTACCTACCTGACTCCATCCACATGGGTATCTCCTAAAGCTGACAGCCAGTTCTCTTCTTGTGGATGCAGATTCTATGGTTTCTGGCCACAGTCTCTCATATCTGAGAACAAGTCAGAAATCCAAGAAGGCCCTCATAAGATGATCTTCATCTGTTAAGGCACATATGTGGTGGAGTCAGAGAGCTCAGGAGACAGGGGAAGTTGAACAGAGACCACAGGGAGAGTTGGGGAACAAACCTTCTCCATTGTCATTACTCTCAACACTGGCATCCCACATAGCAGCAGCAGGCACTGCACTGGACACATGGCACTGTTTGAGCTGCTCTGTGCATCCATTTGGCCATCAGTTTCCTGTGAATGAGCCCAGAGTGTGATGGGAGATGAAAAGAAGGGCCCCCACAAAAACCTTGGTCTACTTACCCAGTCACACAGATTGGTATCTCAGGTATCCATCAATGAGTTCTGGTAAATGCTGCCTCACAAAGTCATAAAATCTTCTGTTGAACACAAAGGGCCAGATGGTTTTGCTGCCCACTTCAAAATCTCACCTGCATTCCACATAGCACGTTGAGATGAGGGCAAGGACATATATAAACAAGAAGTGATGATTTCATCTCAACCTGCCTCCTTGAAAACCAAGCTCTGGCCTCAGGAACACAATTTTAAGCACCTACAAACAAACATCTCCTGGAAACTGACCAGGATACCTGGCAACCATTATGAGCTAATTCAAGCTCCCTCAGAGTCACTCTCCTCTCTCACAAACTCCACCCCACCTCAATCTCACCCCAGCCATTCACCTACTGTCATGGAGCATTCTGTGGACACTTTGATCTTCTTCTTGCCTCTAAAGTCCCCAAGTCACTCTCACCATGAATCCTTCTTTCTGTATCCTAACACACACTCAACTGTCAACCTGATCAAAAGTTAGGCAAGCATGCAACTCAGAGCTCTCTGAATAGATTCAAGTGGACCCAAGGTGACAGGCACCTAGACACAAAGCACGATGGGCATTTATCTCATGTCCTACCAGGATCCCTGCAGCATATGCCCGTTGCTCACCAATTTCTTGCACACCAAGGTCCCTTAGGGTGCCAATAAAAATCATCATGGTGCCATCAAACTTTCTCTGCAAGTCGCTGACTCCCATAGCATGATAATAACTAGCTGGCTATATATGTAATTGTCTGTCTGTCTGTCTGTCTGTCTGTCTGTCTGTCTATTTATCTATATATCTGTCATTTATCTATTTATCTATCTCTTTTTTATTTTTTATACCTATATATCTATATATCTACCTGCTTTCATACCTACCTATCTACTTACCTACCTATGTATGTACTTACAAACCTCCAAATATCTCCTTTTGTGTCACCAATACATAAACTTCCAGTTACATTTTCTAAGGCAGAATCACCTTTCTGTTTACCAGATGATACATTCATTGTCTTTTTTGAAATGATTTTCAGTAACAACCAGAAAGCCTTCTTTTTTTGAGCACTAAGAGTCTCCAGAGGTCCATTGCACTGTAGAGAGCTTAAGTCACATTTGCGTGGTGCTCAGGACTGTGAGGCTGTGCTTCCCTAGTCAGGATTCCCAAACCTGTGGTTGCAGGCCCTCCTCTCTGGTCAGCTGAAAACTTTCTCATACACAGGTCTCCTCTGGACCTAAAAGTTGACAGGAGGTCCTAGTCCAGCCTGTACAGCCAGAATAGACTGGCTACAAGCACATCTGCCATTACGTTGATGGGCATATATATTTGATCTTGCAAGAGAGAATGCTCTTGCACTTTTGTGTGTGCATGCTTTCTCCTGCCTATAAGATTTGGAAATATGAATTTTATTCTATAAGTGTGAGGGGAAGAGGAGGTTGTACATGGTGGAGATGGAAGAGTCACCCATCACAGGTGCTTCTCAACTGCAGGACAGTTGCCAGCCACTGAAGGGTGCAGTATGAGAGAATCAAGCAATAAGAGGTGTCAGCTTGTACTTGCAAAGGATCCTGTGAGAGCTCTACTTAAACCTCATTCTAACCAGGACCCTAGGGGCAGAGCATGAGAATCAAAGCCTGGACTTGAGCACCAGGAGATGGGCCTGACCACTCAGTGCCATGCCAGAACACTGGGACTGGGCCAGGTGGAGAGATGGATCCAGACTGAAGCTGCCTGAGTTTTCCCAAACAAAGGCTCCCTAAGGTCAAGCCAGTTCTCTATTTTGAAGAGGCAGACTCCTCTGTCCATGGTTACCGACTCCCAAGATGCCAGGTAAAGGCACTCAGACAGAAATCTCTCCCAGGATGGTCCTCAGCTCATAGGGCAGCCAGATGTTAGAATCAGGGCTCAGGGAACAGGGTAATGTGAACAGCGGCCACAGGAGTTTGGTGTGGGAAACTAACCTTCTCAATTGGCATTAGTCCCAACATTGGCTATCCACTTAGCTGCAGGAGGCACTGCACTGGAGCCAGAGAAATGGGTATCTGCTCTATGTGTTCCTGAGGACTTCATTTTCCAACCGAAAAGAGGCCCTCCCCACCCCCTGAAAAATTTTGTCTACACACCCAGGCACACAGGTTGGTATCTCAACTACCTCTCAATTTGAGTTCGGGTAGATGCTGCTCCACAAAGTCATCCAGTCATCTGTCCACCTCAGAGCCCCATAGTGGCTGTCCACCCACATTCACAATCTGATCTACAGGCTATCTAACATGGTGATCTGAGGACAAGGACATATCAAAAGAAAAAATGAATATTAGATTCCAACTTGCCCACTTGGAAACCAAGCTCTGGCCTCAGGCCCCCAGTTCTATGCACCTACTAAATAAGCATCTCCAGGCAACTGACCAGGATACCAGGCAACCATTATGAGCTAATTCCAGCCCCCTCACAATCTCTCTCCTCTCGTTACCCTCCACACCACTGCCACCACACCCCAGCCATTCACCAAACACCATGTAGGACTTAGGGGGAAATGTGTTCTCCTTGTCTGTCGAGAGCTTAAGTGATAGCGTGTAGAAAAAGACCCCACTAACAACCACCAGGGGAGAAGCCTGACATGGATTTCTGCTTCTACATTCCTATTAAGCTTCCTTCAGGTATCTTCTCTGAATCATACAAGACACCTTCCTGCCTGACTCCATCCACATGAGTATCTCCTAAAGCTGACAGCCAGTTCTCTTCTTGTAGAAGCAGACTCTATGGTTTCTGGCCACATTCTCTCACTTCCCAGGTCAAGGCAAAAAGCCAAGAAGGCCCTCGTAGAATGATCCTCATCTGGTAAGTCACCTCTGTCATGAAGTCAGAGAGCTCAGGAGACAGGCTAAGTTGAACAGAGACCACAGGGTGAGTTGGTGAACCAACCTTCTCCATTGGCATTAGTCTCAACACTGGCATCGCACATAGCAGCAGGAGGCACTGACTGGAAACATGGCCCTCTGTGACCTGCTCTGTGCATCCACGAGGCCTTCAGTTTCCTGGATTGAACCCAGAGTGTGGTGGTTGGAGATAATAAGAAGGGCCCCCACAAAAACCTTGGTCTACTTACTCAGTCACACAGGTTGGTATCTCAGGTATCTATCAATCTGTTCTGGTAGATGCTGCCTCACAAAGTCATAAAATCTCCTGTTGACCACAAAGGCCTGGAAGGTCTTCTCGCCCACTTCTAAAATCTCACCTACAATCCAGCTAGCACGATGAGCTGAGGACAACTACATATCTAAACAAGAAGGGAATATTTCATCTTAACCTGCCCCCTTGAAAACCAAGCTCTTGCCTCGGGCACACAATTCTAAGCACCTACAAAATAAGCATCTCCGGAAAACTGACCACGGTACCTGGCAACCATTATGAGCTAATTCAAGCTCCCTCAGCATCTCTCTCCTCTCTCAAACACTCCACCTAACTTCTATCACACCCCAGCCATTCACCAACTGCCATGGAGCACTCTGTGGACACTTTGATCTTCTTCCTGCCTCTAAAGTCCCCAAGTCACTCTCACCATGGATTCTTCTTTCTATATCCTAGCATACAACCACGTACCTACCTGTGCAGGGACTAGGCACACATGAAACTCAGAGCTCTGTGAATGGATTCAAGTGGACACAAGATGACAGGCAACTAGGCAATAGGCGCAATGAGCATGTCTCACTTGTCTCACCATGGTCCCTGATGCAGAATTCCTCACCAACTCTCTTAGACCTATTCACAACAAGGTCTTCTGAGGGTGCACATTGGAAATAATCAAGGTGTTTTCAAACTTTCTCTCCAAGTGTTCACTTCCACAGCAATATAGCAACTGGCTAGCTATCCACCTATCTATCTATCTATCTATCTATCTATCTATCTATCTATCTATCTATCTTTTTTTACCTACCTACCTAACAACAAATATACCTTCTTTCCTACCTGCCTACCTACTTAAATACCTACTATCTTTTATCTATCTATCTATGTATCTATCTATATATCTATCTATGTATCTATCTATGTATCTATCTATGTATCTATCTATGTATCTATCTATGTATCTATCTATCTATCTATCTATCTATCTATCTATCTATCTATCTATCTAACATTTTCTACCTACCTAACTACCTACCTACCTACCTCATTCTATCGTTTTTTGTCTTGCCACTATATACACTTCCAGGTACATTTTCTAGGACAGAAGCACCTCTTTGTTTACCAGATAATGAATACCATGGTCATTTATGAAATGCTTTTCAATATCCACTGGGAAGCCTTCCTTTCCTGAGAACTGAGAGTTTCCAGAGGTCCTCTCCTGCACTGTCGAGAGCTTAAGTCACAGCTGGTGTAAGTAGACCCATCTAAAAACACCCAGGAGAGAAATCTGACATTTCTTTCCACTTCTGCCTTCCTACCAAGCTTCCTGAAGGCATCTGCTCTGATACAAGCAAGACAGCTCTTTCTATCCAGGCAGGCCTGCTCTGGTTCTCAGAGGTGCAAGGACCACCACCCCAAACAAGGAAGAATCCTGTCACCCTCTATATTATTTATTGCTATACAACTGTCTCATCCTTTTACCACGACAGAGAGGTACCATCAGGAACAATTTCCCTGTTGTCCACATTAAGTTTTTCTACACCTTGTGCCAACTTGTGCTATGGCCTGGTCACACATACCACCTTAAGGGTTTCCACTACATTGAACCTAACCTTCTCAGACCAAGCTGTGCTCAACACCATAACAAATGATAAATAAATAAATATATAAATGAATAACTCTGAATATTGATTCAGCCTTCGCTATCAATGATCAATATCCATGATCAATACTCTTAATCTATAGGTTGTGGTTGACCTTATTCATTATTATTACTACTATTATTTATTTTTTATTCTGTTTTTTTACTGGAATGATGATTTTTCTTAATCAAGGTAATGTTTTGTGAGTCACTGAGGTATGACATCATGAGTATGACATCATCTGTGTGACATCATGGGCATAACACCAGGGGTGTTACATTATGGGTATGATATCGTGTATATGACATCATGAGTGTCACAGTGTAACATCATGCATGTGTCATCAAGTGCATGATAACATGAGTATTACATGGGTATGACTTCATGGGTATGAAATCATAGGTGTTATGTCATGAGTGTGACATCACAAGTTTGACATCACGAGTGTGTAATCACAAGTGTGACATAGCAAGTGTGACTTTAAGGGCATGACATCATGAGTTTTACATCATGGGTATGACAGGTTTGACATGGGTATGACATCACTGTTGTGAAATCACACGTATGATATCATGGGCATAACAATATGGGTATGACATCATGGGGATAACAATATGGTATGACATCATGGGTATGACATCATGAGAGTGAAATTACAGGTATATCATCATGGTATGACATCAGGGGTATGATGTGGGTATACCTCACAAATGTGACATCATGGGTGTGCCAACACAGTTATGACATTATGTGGTGATTCTGGGAAGGTGGTTGTCTTCTACAATTGACATAGGAAGACAAGATATACACCCCTATAGCAGCTGAGCTGTTAGTGAGTCATGGCACCAATATTATATATTATAGATATGAATATATAACTGTTAATATCACAGTATATATGATATAACATATATAAATTATAATATATAATGTAATATAATATATAATGTATATTAATATTATAATATAGAATACCAATACAATACTAATATGTAATATATTAATATAATAGATCAATATAACATAGTATATAAATATAATATTCACAATTAATATCTTAATAAATATAATACAATATATTAATATAAGTATTTTATATTGTATTATATATAACATGTTATAAATAATATAAATATATAATATAGTGTAATTTTATTTACATGATACATTTTAACCAAATGTTTTCCTCAAATATTCTAAATTTTTTCAACAATATTTTGTCTATTTATATTAATATTATCACTAATTTTAAAAATAATGCCTTCAATTTTATTAAAAATTGTCCATGCTAATATTGACTTTTCCCCTAGTTTTTCCTAAACAGTCTTTACTTTTACAATGAATTTTCTATGTCAGTCAATTGTTAATTTTTTAGAGATTTCCCTACAGATTCACTATTTTCATAATTTTTCTTCATTTTATTTTATTATTTTTTTATTAGATATTTTATTTACACTTCAGATGCCATCTCCTTTTCCCATTCCCCTCCTTAGAAAACCCCTATCCCATGCCCCCTTTTCCATTTTTCATTTATACATTTTTTAAAATGTAAATCATAGAGTTTATATTTTTGGTATTGTTAAATCAGAGGTGTAACACACTACCCAACCTCGATAAATCAACAATCTTTGACTTCTAGGGATACATGAACATCTGCCTCCTTGTCTCCCTCCTCTTTCTCTCTTTCATCACCTAGCTTCTCCTCTCCTGCTTTTCCTCCTCTTCTTACTCCTTCTCTTCCACTCAGTACTCCTTCCACCTTAGCTCCTCCTACATATCACCCTTCCTGTTAAAATGAAATTTTTCTCTCAAAATACAATTAGAGCATAATTATGCCGATTTGTACCAGTGAGGTACAAGATAGTCCTAATACGCAGTCCATCATTTTGTTAACTAACCAGAACTTCTGTCATCTCTTCTAACTAAAACACTTACTTTTGATCCTGGCTTTTTTTTTGGCTTTAGAATGAATGTCAGCTGAAAACTATCTACTCAGATATTTTACCTCTAAGTCAATAGCCAGGATTGGCTGTGAGACTATAGGTCTTCATCCCCGTCAGAAATCCAGAATGACTGAGGTAACTGAAGTTATGGGAAGCATTAAACATAGCTTCTAAAACTTAGCCAATTGATAGAGAACGCTGAACTCCTGAAAAGCCCCTATACTACCGAACGTTGGAGCATCAAATCTTCAGCCTTCTGGCCCAGAGTCATCTGAGAGATCTTAGTGATGCAGGATTATTAAGGGCTGATTACTCTATCTGGGCAGATATAATCAGTCGACTATTCTGCATGTGTGTCCTTTTCTGGACAGTAATTTGTCTGTAGATGGAAAGAGGGAATTCTTGCCTAGTGGCTGTCACCACACAACCATCGTAACTCCAAGGATGCTCAATTTCTTCTTAGAATCTATGACAGGAATTTGTCAGGAGCAGACAGGTCTCTAATCAGAATGGACATTAATATATAAATATTTGTAGTGTCAATTCTATGGACTTCTGATGTTTTGAAAACCAACTATCCATGTAAGGTAACCTGGACTGTTGTCTGTTAACTCCTCTCAGCTATTTTTAAATAAAATATGGGAAACCTCCTAACAATAAACTCAAAGACATGAATTTGCTATAGTCCTTTAGCTCATAGGTTAACAGTCCCAAATCAGTTAAAACAGTTAAAGAAGGACTGGGTCTAGGCAGTTATACAGGCACAATGCCCATAAGAGTATCAATATTCATCTCATTTTTATATTAATAAGAGGTTCATACCAATGAAATCCTTAAATTTGAAATCAAAGTAAATTTTGTACCATTTAAGAAATTATAACTTCATCTTGGTAATAATTATACAAATTTCAACCAATAGGTTATGGCTATGCAATAAGTCCTAGCTCATCCTCTCTGTTCCAACAAAACCACTACTTTTCCCTAGAAAGACAGACCATTATTAAACACATTATTCCCCAAGCCCAGGGAATAGTGGTGCTGACTCTTCTTTAACTTCTTCAAGCTGATTATGGGCGTTGAGATATTAGAAGATGGGTGGGGGGGAAGAATGAGTTTATAAGCCTCTGATGCTGTGTCTTCACTGCATCCAGATGAAATTCCAGGGCATCGGAGGTTTGGGCAGGTCTGCTCAGTATGCTTGATGAGTAGATACACCTAGGGTGTGTACTCTTCTGCTTTGTGATCCTTGCCCTCCCTAGGGTTCCACCGAACTCAGTTTCCAGAGGGAAGCACATCAGCTGGGAGACTGCTCCAGCCACTGGTATCCAGGCCAGAGGCAGAAGATTTAAATAATATTATAATTTGTAACAAAATTTTACATAAAAATGTCAGTGCCTATAAATAACAACTGTAGAGTAATTTCTCTACCTAGAATTATTCTTTTGTGTTTATCAGTCTTTAATCATCATATTTTTGTATATATAAATGAATCACATGTATTTTGGTAATAAAATTGAGCTTGCTATCTCATCTTTGAGTGTGTTGAAGTGCCATTTCCTTGAAGGAAAGAAAAGAAATTATCTCCATGGAAGAGGTTGGGAAGTTTCCAAGGAGAATGTTGGGAAACACACCTGGTCAATTACAGGAACAGCAAATGCTTTTGTTCATTGAGCAATACCCAAAATTTGATAGCAATTGAAAAAGTAAATAATTCTCTTATTTTTATCTGTAGTAATGAAAAGACTAACAGGTATGTAGAAATCTTAAATGCAACTTTTCTACAGGAGAAATATAACATGAATAGTTAGAGCTCTAACAATAACTTGTATTGTGTCTTTTTTTAATGTGCTGTGCTTGATTGATTCTGCACTCCTCTGACATCAACTACAGTTCTGCTGAAGTAAAGGAGTGGACTTTCAGATTGGCAAGCTTTCTGTGCAGCTTTATATTCTGGGGATTTGGTTTAAGTCTAGCTACTAGTAGATACTGGCATTTGTGGGAATTTAACCATAAGGCTCTACATATGATTACATTGGACTGTGGAAATCTTACTATTATCAAGAAGTTAACATATCAGGTAGAATAATCAGAATGCCAGTACACAGCACTATGAACTCCAACTGAACTATTTCAATTGAAATTGAGTATGCTTGGGATCTTATGATATTAGCTAATTTTATGCAGCCCATTGTCCTTATTTTTACTTCTGTAGCTATTATGGTTTGCTGGATCAGAGCCCCATATCCTGATTTTATGATCCTGTGCTACAACACTTCCATCTTGTTTCTTTTTTCTAAATATTATTTGCACAGTTTTGGCTGGGAGATGGAACCATGTGGTGGACCTTTATGGAGAAAGTACCCTTGATTTTCCACCAACGTTTCCTGTTGGAAAACATGATCTGCTAAGAAAGCACAAAACCCATGTGTTCCCATTGGGAATGCTGATAGCTTTGCTTTCAGCCATCAGCATCACAATGCTGTTGTATGAGATGTGCTTAGTTAGACCAAACAGCAGAGTTAAGCCTGTGGCTGCCATGAAGCATCTCCATCAGAAGACTTGAGCTGAGGGATCTGTTTCAGCAACACTTGCCTGAAGATTCCTGGAAGTTACTTCCTACATTCACATAAACCTACTACAATTACCTACTCATTTAAATTAAAACTTTCACTTGAATATCCTGAGGCTGATGTATCATGTAATTATAGCCTCTTGTACTCTGCAAACACACTTATGTTTTCAATGTCTTAGCTACCAGATATCTATAGACCAAGATCACATAAACAAGTACTTCTGACAAACAAATGCAAAAAGTTTACACAGAGTCTAAGCTGTATAGATTCATATAACCAATTCCAAGGTTAAGGGAAGTTAATAAATTTCCTTGTGCTAAACAGAAAAGCAACCATAGGGAAGCTACCACAGGAAAGAAATGGTGAGTCCTTGTGGATAATACAGCCTCTGAGCTTTGGCATTTCTGATTGGGTTGTGCATGCACATATATGTATGCTCTCACAAAAGGAAAATTTTCTAATTAAAATTATTGAGCTTATTACAATTTTTACTCATGCAATTGGTAGCTATGCTACAGTAAGAAGATTCTGAGAAAAACTGATAGACAAATAAAACCACACCGAATCTTCCACTTTGTAATATTGTGTTTATCCTGAAACAACATCAAGGTCTCATAATATAAATTTAAATCATTAAAGTTTTATATATATATATATATATATATATATATATATATATATATATATGTGTGTGTGTGTGTGTGTGTGTGTGTGTGTGTGTGTGTGTGTGTGCACATGTGTGTGTGTATATACACACATATACATTTGAGAAACACTTCTAAATTACATTGAAGCACACTGTGATTAGATATCTTCTATTATCAATGCAATATTGAAGACTCCTTACAATAGCAGGATTTCCTCTTCACTGAGCTTGTTTGGGGAAAACATCCACTTTTCTCTCTACCAGATGAACATCACTTACTCTCAATTCGATTATGGTATCGATTTTATTTTTTCTTATAAACTCTTTTCACTCAGAAACAGAGATTCCTGAAAAGCTTTTCCATGCTAATGAGGCATTCCAGGTACCCTAATCCAATATCTGGTGACCCTTAGCCATCTTGCCTGTTCCTACTCTACTTTTCCCAAAGTTTCATGATATCACCCTTAGAAAATTTTGAATCTATGTACCTTGGTCTCTATATCCAAATGCAGGAAAATGTTCACACATAGTACAAGCTAAGTAAATTCATATTACCAATTACATCGTCATATGAATATAATGGCTAATTATGAACATAAACTGTGTGAAAAACATTCTGACCTTAAACTTAAACCAGGAAGAATCAATCAGGGAGGCCAGAAAAGTAAAGACATTTAATTTTTTAGTTGAATGGCAAATCACTTTGTAGACTTCAACTACAATAGTTCGCTGTTGTTTTCACATCATGTGCAGTACTAAAGAAATTGCTTGTCAATTCATATTGCAGTCACATCAGAAAGCTTTTACATAACCAATTGTTCTCATCATTTTCCTTTTCTTTATGATTTATCTTTATTTAATGATAATAAATTTAATAATAAATTCCACCTATATGTTTATTGTCCTCTCAGTGTACAGTTCCTTACAGCTTAGGATGCTGATATTATTAGTAGTAACTTTGAGAATCCAGGCAGCAATTGCATTATTTGTGCACAGGTTGGATAGCTATGCCAAACAAGACTAACTCTTCAGTTTTGGGTTCAGCTACTCAGATCTGTGTGTAAATGAAACCACACCATTATGGGTAATTGGACTCAAGGCTATACTTGATTTCCAGGACCAGCTTGTATTTCTTGGACATCTAACCAGAGAGGACAGCCTTGGTGAAATGTGGAATCTTCCAAGGGCATTTCAAGTCAGGAAGAATGTAGGAACCCATCCTGTTGTTTAGAAAGTTTAGAGATGAAACCTTTTTGAGGAAAAGTAGAAAGTCTCTTGTGCTAGGCACTAGAGGGGTAGTGTCAGACAGAGAAGGCCAAACAGCCAGGAACAAACTCTCTTGAACAAAATGAAAGTGTTTCATATTAATTTATTAAGTGGAGACATATTAAGTAATTCCTTGTGACCAGGAACTTCCCCAATACCACTCAGCTTCTATTCATTCTCAAAGTCTAGAATAGACATATGTTTGGAAGTTACATTGCAGGCTGGCAGCAATATTACAGTACATCTACCAGTCTCATAGGCATTCTTTCTGTAATCTCAAATCTATCATCAGTTAAGTAGGGGTTGTTATGAAGGGTAGATTTTCCACTATGACTGATTATCAGAATAAAGACACATAACATGAGTTGTGGGCTCTGGAAACATGAATCAGTGTGGTATGAGGTCCCTTGTGTCATAAGGGTATTTTTCTAGCCATCTGGGTTAAAAGTGGAAGTCTCTCTTACTTAGAGTAGCTTAGGACTTATTTGTCCCAATGCATAAGGAAATGAGTTTACCATGCATGAAATAATGCTGAAAGTTATGAGGTAATATTATTCAAAAGAGTATATAAAATTTAACCTTTGGCAGTAAAGAAATGCATGTTCCTTTTGGTCAAAGACATTGGTCACATTAAACCTTGTACATGTGTGTAACCTCTAAGGCTACATTGATTTTGTTTTTATTTTTCTGTCACGTAATGCATGCCATCTGCAGCCTTCCCAACTCACTTTTCTTAGTCATTCCTTCGCCTTCCTTCTTCATCTCATCTAATGCTCCTCTGTTTCCTTTCAAAAAGAGCAGGATTCCCTGGGATATCAACATGCCAAAACAGAATAGAGCAAGCATAAATATAAACTATCCTATCAAAGCTGGATGAGGCAATCCATTAGAAAAAAAACTGGCACACAAACAGAAATAACAGTCAGAGACATCCCTACTCCCACTGTGCGGAGTCCAAGAATAACAAGTTAAACAACCACAGCATGTATGAAGAGGGCCTACTGAAGATACACTGGGGATCTGTGGTTCTATCTTGAGCCCTTATGAACCTTGCTTAGTTAATGCTGTGAGCTGTCCTCTTCTGGTGTCCTTGACCCTCTGGTTCCTACAACCCTTCCTCCTCATCTTCTACTCAATTCCCTGATCTCTCCTAAATGCTTGGCTGTGAATTTCTGTATATGCTACCATCAGCTCCTATAGAAATGTCTCTGATGCTTAGGTAGTACAGTGATCTTGATATTTGGTATAGCCAAATATCAGGAATTATTTCATTGACTTTTGTTGCCAAAGTCCTCTTTGGTTCTAACCTAGTACTTTGTGCCAATAAAATTTTAGATCCTGACCATCTAGGGATTGTTGGATATAGTGTCCTTCACGTGTCTTCTTGGGCCTTAATGTAGACTAATCATGGGTTGTCCACTGCCAAGAGCTCTAAGCTGCAGTTGGATGTTCAGTAACAACTGTAAATTATAAAGTGCCTGCCCAGTGAATCCAATAGAAGGTGCTGTTTTAGGGCATGAAAATCTGCCTTCTATTTGCCAGAGTTACTTTGTAGCTGTTCTGTAACTTAGCATCCAGTTTTTTGAATCTCTGGTATTTGTAGGGCTTTGGGCATCTGAACTTGTGACAAGTCGGTCTAATAAGACCAGGAGGTGCAAAGTCCCTCAAGTCTTTGCTAGTCAAATGCTTCCCCCCATTCGGGGACACTGAAGGGGCCCTCTAGGTCATGGAGTCTGGGAACTTAGCAACTGCTTGTCCCCTTGGGTAGAGTGTGAATATTTGATTGGCGGATACTGTAGGGAGTCCCAGTCCATGGTGGCTGAGAAACAGGAGGTCTATGTTCAGAGGTTAAAGTCCATGTTGAGGCTCGCTGGCATTTTTTCACATGTCTGTCATATTCAGTCATTAACAAAATTGACAGCAGAAATGGGAAATAAGGTACCATTGCTTGAAGAGACAGTGAATGTACTTGCCAATGGTAAATTACAGCAAAAAGCAGTTAAGCAGGACCATTAGAGAGAAGATTTCTCTCCCGACAACTGTGGACACATCTGGGAGGCAAAGGGCAGAGAACTAGAATGACCATTGTTCTATAGAATCAAGTAAAGGTCCAGAGTGTCTGCCTTGGACCTGCATGGGCCTGTCTCGAGGTGTCTCACCTGGCAGCTGTGTTTGCAGTAGCAGGGCAATCATCCAAGCATTCTGAATGTGGAGGCACACCGAGCACCCTCTTCCTTAGAATCCAGAGTGCTACCTGGTCTGGTGCCACTGTCAGTGGCCATGACAAAGAATTGTTAAAGAAGCATCATGATTGGGAAGTGCAAGGAATGCTGAGAATACTGTGCTCTCAAGTCCTTCTTGCTCCAGTATATTACCCTCTAACTGGAGGCCATCAGTGTTGCAGTGATGTCTATTGGGGCCTTGTAACTGAATGGAAAATGCTGATCCAGAACCCTGCTCTTCAGAGACTGTGTGGAGTAGACAATCACTTTGTTATTTTACTATGGAAAGAAGAAGTGATAGAATTTGAATAGAACCTAAAATCTATGGAATGATATTACAGATATTATTCTGTATTGTAAAGATGACATATCCTAGAAAATTTATGACAACTCTTAGTCTTTCTGGATGCTGAAAGAGATTTCTAAATGACTAAATAATATATATTGCAATATTATTGTGCAAAATATATACTATTATAAGTATTATTGGAAAATAAAGAAAAATATTAATTTACTTATAGTACAGATGCAAGTTGATACTTTCATCTGTGTTTGACTAAGTGTATAGATTGAGAACACAGATGCAGTCAGACTCTTGAATGTAGCTCCTATGTTCTTAAGTAGTTGTTTTGCCTTTCACAATGTACAGTGAGTTCTTATAACTTTTACGTATTTGGATTGTGTTTGGAAGGGCACATAATTCTCCTAAAGGCACAATAGGCTACTGGCTCATCTTGGTGGCTCTACTTGGGCCATTTGCTTTCATTCCAATGACACAGCTGAAGCATAGTTGCACAGAATAATTTTTGAAACCCTTAGTCAAGGTGATTCTTTGAAACGTCATGTTTGTACAGCAGTTGGTACAGTAAGCATGTGTAAAATTGAAGATATGTATGAAGATACCATTTTACTGACAGAGAAACTTGATTTGGTATTCACACACCTTGCCAGTATATTTGAGCAGGATTTTGATCTTGTTGGTTGAAAGGGCTTTGTTTGTTTCTCTGCTTTATTTGATTATTTTGTGAATAATTTCTGTTTCCCTCTGGCTACACAGCCAATAAGCCTTGTGTAGTTTAGAAGCACATAAGCACTTTTCTATTATCTAATCATAATACTGTGAAATTCCTTTAGTGCTGTGCAACATTCTTCCTCCTTGTATTTTCCAAGTGTTAATCATTCACTTTCTTTTTTTTAATGCCAATATATCCAAATAATTTTTATTTAAAGGCATCTATCTGCTTCCAGGAAATCCATTATTTTTCTTCCATCTGTGGTAAATTCTGTTCTTGACTATTCATGTATTCACAGTCCTTATCCCCATGCTAGTAAGTATCATAATTTTGGTTCGCTTATCTGAATTTCCAGTTGGTTTTTTACAGTCTTTGAAGAGACTGATTTTACATACCAGAATAATCCTGCTAGGCATGAAGAACTTGCTGCAGGGTTAATGGACAGAAAATTATTAGTATCAATTCAGATAATATATACCTTTTGAGGATTAACTTGGCAATTCTAATGTCAACACTAAATGGGTTTATCAATTTCAGTTATAGTGACTATGTTTACCTCACATAATCTATCAAGGTAAACTGAGTAGGGGTTATATGTACATGTATGACATTACTTGATTTATGATTGACTAAGATTTCTGTGAATTATTTTACACACATGTGAATGTTTCCTAAATAATATCTTTAATACTAACATTATAAAGTTGTTCAGATTAAATAACTTTTTTGCATAGTAAATATAAAAATTAAAATAACAAAATGGTATATATTTTAGCATTTACTTCAGTGATTAATATTCTTTTCTCAACCTTTTCAAAGTTATTCATTTTCTTTGTCAGACTACAAAGAAATCAGATTCATTACAGCACATTCATGCATATGCTTTTATTCACATACATATTCACATACATATGCTTTTTTGATTTTATTGCATGTGTTTAAAAGAATTGTTCACTGTTGTCTTGATGATTACCAAGTTCATTCCTTTGCATGAATAAACAACTGGATGCACTGGAAAGACAGAGAAGACGATGCCTTGTCAACAACCACATTAGTAACTTTATTAATTTGGGATGGGAGAAGCCTGAGACTGGAAGTCAGTTAAACAAAGTCCGGTTCAGATATATTCAGTAAGCCTCTGGATTTCTTTTCTTTCCAGTACAGGATCTGTTTAGATGATCACCCAGGTGCTTTCCTGGTATTTTTTTATCAGAGAGTTCTGAAAACAAGAATACTCCATCTCAGGGAGCTTGCCTTAGGTTTTCCTTTCTGGTTATCTTTTTGTAACTCCTACTCATGTGTATCTCTCTCTCTCTCTCTCTCTCTCTCTCTCTCTCTCTCTCTCTCTCTCTCTCTCCATATATATATGTGCAAGTACCTACATGAAAACACCTTACACATACATGGCATTAACATCCACCTGCAGTCACACACATACACATACAATCATTAAGAAATATATATGTATATATACATATGTGTGTATATATATACATGTACATGTATATTAATATATATTATATATATTAAAATATATAATATATATACATGTATATATACATGTATACATATATATATATATATTTCTTAATTTATGATTGTGTGTGTATGTGTGTGTGTGTGTGACTGGAGGTGGATGTTAATGCCATGTATGTGTAAGGTGTTTTCATGGAGATAGTTGCACATATGTATGGCTGTATCTGCATGTGTGTGCATGTGCCTGAAGTTTCTACATATTAATGTTATGTGTCTCTGATGAATCTACACTTTGTTTACTGAAATAGAGTTTGGCTTTTCTAATTAGCTCATAATGGTTGCCTGGTTTCTTGGTAGCATGGAGATTCTTTCTTAGTAGAAGTTTAAAATCAGGGGCCTGAGGCCAGGGCCTGTTTGTCAAGGGGCAAGGTTGGGATTGCATATTCATTCCTTCTTTTTATATGTCCTTGTCCTCAGCTCAGGGTGTAAGTGTCCTGCAGGCGAGATTGTGAAAATAGATGGCCAGCTCCTCTGGGCCTCTAGGTGGACAGACGAATAGATGACTTTGTAGAGCAGCATATAGCAGAACACAGATTGTGGGGTACCGGAGATACCAACCATTGTGCCCAGATGAATTGACTAAGGTTTCTTAGGGAGGTATCAGGGGCTTCGTTTTCATCTCCAACTTCACTTTGGGCCAGGGAAACTGAAGGCCTCAGGGCCACACAGAGCAGCCCACACATTGCCCTGGGTTTATTGCAGTGCCTTTGGCTGCTAGGTGGGAAGCCTGTTTGGGGCCTTTAGATGTAATTCTGTAGATTCATTTGTCATTTAAATCACAGATATATTTCTGCCTTTGACCTGTATGTGTTGTTTTTTATGTTCCTTGCTATCACTTGCCTGGTTAATGTCATTTGCTCCACTCATGTGCACTCATCCTTAGAAGGTGTCAGTTCCTGTTCTACTGAGCCACAAAGAGCTGTAAACCACTGTTCGGGTCCAGTGAATTGATGATAGTTCATCAGGAAGAGCAGCCAGTACTCTTTCATGGTTACCTATGTGTACAGCTTCTTGGGGTGTTCTTTTTGGGATAAGAAGTATCAGCTACTTTAAAAAGATAGTTTGCAATAAGGTGTTAACAAGTCTAGACTCAAAAATCTATAATTCACTAAACTGTTGACTATAATTCTGGCACCCAAAGTAGTTATATCTTCATTGAAAATCACACATCTGTCACACATGTTACAGGAACTAAGCTAAGTGCTTACAGTGAAGAAGCACTGCGAAATTAGCCATGAACCTTGTGGAATAGTTTATGACACTTAAGAAGAAGCCATAAGTGTAAATGCCTCCTCCAAAAGACTCAAAAAAGGCCTTCTACCTCTTAGTTATAGAAATGATAGCCCTGGGGAAAACAGGGCATGTAAAGATCACTAGTCCCCTTCGCCCGTGAATAAGGACACGGAGGCAGTAATCGGGTATCACTACAGACGAGGCTTTACTGGTAACAGCAAAAGCAGAAAAGACGGAAGAAACCGGAAGAGGCTCCCTTAAATACACCCTAGAGTGACATATTCACTTCTGAATGGCTGCTCGCTCACCACCCAATATTACGCCTCGGGATAGGCCAGTGACCTTGCGCTCTTTCTGCCTGGCAGCTGCGCAGAATGAATGTTTACTGCTGGGGAAACATGCGGCCAGCGCCATCTTGGAAATGCAAATGTGTAGCCACTGAAACAGCGGCTCACTACAGTACAGGGCTTAGAAACCATGTTTTCATCAGAAACTTCAGCTCAAAAATCATCTAAGGCTGTGTCACATGACATCAGTAACCTTGTGCAGCATGTTTTTTTTTTTATATGTGGATGAGAAGAATGCTTCAAACTGTTTTATAGCACCTTGACAGATGTCCTCTAATGATGCCCCAAGGGAGATTGTTTTTGTTTACTCTGAACATCGTGCTATAGTGTTGCTTGTGTTAATGTCCTTGTTTTTCTTTTGATGTTTTTAAAATTCTGATGCCTGAAAAAATTAAATTTTGTGTTCCCTGTGATAAAAATTTTACTAGTTTCTGGAGTACTGCCATGATAGTCTTAATCTTTCAATACAATATTATTCCCATTAGACAGTGTGTAACTTTAATTTTTAAAAGCCTACTTTTCATAACTTGCCTTGTAGGCCACCACCCACCAGATGTATTGGAAAAGAAAGGATATGGAGGAAGTAGACCTGGTTCAAAAAAGTTCTTTGGAGCAATTCCCATCTGATTTTGTCACTAATGAGCAGCTTTATTCACTGGTTGGCAGCAGTAGCTTGATTCACTATGAAACTCTTCATGGCTAAAACAGCAGTCCAGTTCAGTAATGTCAAGATAACAGCAGTGGCACAAAGTAGCTAGAACAAGCAGGACTCAGCTGAAGGCACTAGTCAGCAGGAGGCATTAGACTAGCATGTATATCAGGAGACATTCTTGGCTCTGCTTCTCTTAAGGTAGTGAAGGTCAGTGAACACTGGAAACCTAGTAGTATTAAGCTATGTAATCAAGCCAAGGCCCTTTCCCAGACCTTTAAGTCCTACTTATACTGTCTACAACCCCATGTTTCAGAGACACTAAGCTGGACCTAAGTAAAAGAAGAAAAATCAGTTCAAACCCTACACTCTCACTTGAACCAATGGCTTTCAAATATTTTTAAAACTTTGGAACTTCTGAGGATATTTATCCTTCACATATTTAGTGAGTAGAATGTGTATCATCTTGCTAGGCAATAATACACAGACTTAATCCCCAAATTCTGGAAGCATAGGCAGCTGGAACCCTGTGTTTAAGGCTAGCCTTGTATATAGAAAGTTTGAGATTTTAACAGAGGGAGAGAGAAAGAGAGAGAGAAAGAGAGAGAGAGAGAGAGAGAGAGAGAGAGAGAGAGAGAGAGAGAGAGAGAGACTCCAGCCGGCCAGGTTTTACACAGAGTAATCAAGTCATAAAAAAAGAAAGGCAAGGAGGGAGAGAAATTATGTATCACTGTACCATCTTTCTTTCATAACTTCTACTTGGCTACCTTCCTGTATTTTTGCAATCAATGCTAAATCTATTGACATTGTGTCATTTAGGTTCTAGTATTAGCAAATCACAAAGGCCCTTTCTTAGGACTGGACTGGAAGAGAACAGTTTCAATGCTACTAAGAAGGCAGAGAGAGCCAGAAAATGGCAGCAGCTAACAATCAATTTTACAAAACCTCCCAGATAATAAAGTCCTTACAAGGCACAAAACAGGTTGCAATTATTTTTAAAGCATTTCATGCTGATTTTATTTACAAACTCCAGTTTCAGAAGGAGAAATAAAACATACCAGTAGATCTCTGAAGCCATTACATAGGTCCTAACATGCAGGAATCAAATGAGGGAGTACATGCTGGTTTCAGCAGAATTGATCCTACCAGTAAAGTTATCCAATGAAAGCTAAGACCATGTTTGATGGTGAACTTTTCCCTTTCTGAATTTGAGATGAACATAACATTTTAATAATATGAACATCTGAGAAATAGACCCAGATAAAAACCAGTTTTCAGTGAAAAGTAAAATTGCAATCAGCATTCATGATGATATCTCTTTATTTTCTCATTATATTTGCACACATTCTGGCACCCTTTTCTTGTTTATTCACTGATTCTAACTATACACTGCCATGACATGGAAGAAGCTTTTTGTTTGGAAGACTCACTAGTAATGCCATCATATTATGTAATGACAGATTAAAATAATCAATGACTTACAGAAAGCTTATGTTATCCAAAACATTCAGGATGCTTCTACAAGCATTGTAGTTCTGAAAATATGATTATTATGAGGTTCCCAAATGTGGAGCTCAAAGCAGGTAAGCATTCTCTCTCCTTTTCTAAAAGACACCTTTTCAAGTATGGATAAGACTTCTTCAAGAGTCCTGCAGTCTACTCAATAGAGAAATATTGAGTTAAGACAATGGGAAGGTAAAGATCATGGGGCAGTCACAGTCTAAGAACAGAGGCTTGTTCTTGGCAGTATTAAATCATATGCTAGAAAGTAGAAGTACTAAACCCTCAAAGAAGAGTTTGGTAGCATTTTATAATTTTGTACTGTGTGTCAGCCCATGGTTCCCAGAGGAAGAAAGCCTGTCTTTAGAAAATTGGAAAAAGGGCCATAAAAGAAGCCAGGCCAAAAGGAGACTTGAACTTTTGCTTCCCAGTAACTATTTTTGAAGGGGATACACCCTATTGGGAACCTCTTCCTTTAAAAACTCTTAAAGAACTATAGTGTTGTGTTAAGAACATTGGGCCAAGTGCTCCATACACTATAGATTGTGCAAGTGTTGCACAGCATGGGCCAACTTCTCTGATGATTTGCATCAGACTGCAAAGTCCACTTTTAGCCCTGGACAATTTATAGTGTGGAGGACTGAATATGAGGATAGACCAAGGAAAGTGGCTCAGAATTTAGCCTTCAAGAAGAAGGCAGATAACCTATGATGTCAATGCTCTTGGGTAGAGAACAAGTTGGTTTAAAATGGGAAGTACTAGAGGAAGTTTCCTAGATAGCAGTAGCTGCTTGGAGAAGGCTCCCTTGTGTTGATGGAAAGACAACTCTATTAGCAGGAATCAATCAAAAACAAGATGAGTCTTATAAGAACTTTATTGCTAGATTGGAAGAAACATTAGACAGTATGCTTCCTCCCTCTAAGGGCTCTGAAACATTATTAAAACAAATTGCATGGGAAAATGCCAATACTCTCTGCCATGAACTAATTAGACCAATCAGAAAAACAGGGACTGTAAAAGATTACATTAATGCATGTATAAATGCCTCACCAGCAGTTGTCCACAATATGGCCTATGCCACAGCAAAGCAGGGGCAACATTTTCAAGCCTATGTTCAGAACTTAAATGAAGAAGAAACCAAAAGGCTTTGTGCTTTTCTTGCCAACAACAAGGACATATGAGCTGTGACTGTAAAAAAGAAGAGCAGACATCAAAGAATAAAAATAAGAAAAACAGCCATGAAGTGCTGGCACATGCCTTTAATTCCAGCACTTGGGAGGCAGTTTAGTTTGAGACCAGCCTGGTCTACAGAGTGAGTTCCAGGACAGCCAGGGCTATACAGAGAAACCCTGTCTCCCAGAATAACAAATAAAAACCAACATCAGGGGTTATGTCCTCGGTGTAGAAAGGGAAGGCATTAGTGGA
This sequence comes from Arvicanthis niloticus, assembly GCF_011762505.2. NCBI lineage: Eukaryota > Metazoa > Chordata > Mammalia > Rodentia > Muridae > Arvicanthis > Arvicanthis niloticus. Next base: position 102,813 of record NW_023045021.1, on the reverse strand, counting down.
ATAATAAGAATGAAACTACTCTGAATGATGAGATGAAAATAGGGGTGATGGGCATGTCATCAGCACCTAAAAAGGCAAAAAACAGAGACAGAGGAAGGCAAAAGTAAACTGAATCCTCTGACTCCTGAGTTTAATATCACAATCTCACCCAGGGCAATACCAGGAAGTGAAGGATTAGACCTTGGAATAGGCAAACATCATATACTCTCTCTTTATGATGGAGTACAAGTAGTACACACAGGATTTGAAGGACCACTATCAGTGGGCACCTTCGGTTTTGTATTAGGTAAAAGTTCAAATTACAAGAACAATGTTGAAGCACTTACTGGAATAATTGGTTTAGACTTCCAAGAAGAGGTAAAATTTATGATTAGGCCATGAAAAGAAACAATACAACTACATAAGAACCAATTGGTAGCTCAGATAATACTATTCTCTTATATAGAACTTTTGAATCCAATCCAAAAACACATTAGAGAGAATAAAGATTTTGACTCCACAGTAGTGGTTGCTTGGACTCTGGAAATTACTAGACAAAGACCCTTAAATATTATACAAGTAGAAGAAAAATTATCCAAGGAATATTGGACACAGGAGCAGATAAGTCTTGCATGGCAGGAAAGGACTGGCCTGGGACATGACCAACAGTTCATACCACCTCTACTCTGGTGAGACTGGGGCTAGCTTCCAACCTAGTTCAAAGTTCAAAAGTCCTGACATGGGAATGTGAAGGCACAATGGGTACTTTTCAACTCTACATTATTTCCTCTTTGCCATTCTCCCAATAGGAAAGAGATCTCTTAGGGGAAATGAAAGTAAAATTAATCACAGATGAAAATTAGAATGATCAGCATTTTTATAGGGTCTGCTGAAGAATTATATGCAGATAAAATTTTATGGATCAATGATAAGCCTGTTTGTAAGAATCAGTGGCTTCTAACTAAGGAAGAAGTACAGGCTATAGAACGACTAGTAGAACAACAGCTGCAATTAGGATATATTGAATAATTTAAGAGTCCATGGAATACTCTTGTGTTTGTCATTAAGAAATCATCAGGCAAAGGAGACTCTTACAAGATCTCTGGGTTATTAATAAGACAATGTATGATATGTGAGCCTTACAGCCAGGACTTCCATTCCCAGTGGCTGTCCCAGAGTATTATTATGTTATAGATTTAAAATATTGTTTCTTTTCTATAAAATTACAACCAGAAGACACACAGAGATTTGCTTTTAGCATGCCCCCTGTCAATTTATATCATTCTGTTGAATCTATCTATCTGTCTATCTATCGATCCATCTATCTATCTATCTATCTATCTATCTATCTATCTATCTATCTATCATCTATCATCTATCATCTATCATCTATCATCTATCATCTATCAGTATAGGTTATGTATTTTGAAACAGTTTATAAACCATGCTGGACTTGAATGGTAAAAAATGTGCCCAAGTAGTGGAGTCAGAGATGTATGCCACCACTTCTGGCTTGAAAAACATAAGGTTAAGGTTTCCCTATCTAGACTTGGCTAGCCCTGTACTATTGTGACCTTCCTTTAGCCACCTTAGTGCAAAGATTACAGACTGCAGTAATTCCTGGCAGGCCCCAACACTCTAAGCTCTATTCTCTTTAGAAAGCAATCATGCAAGGCATCAGCATTTAATTTGATACAAAAATGTTTTGTGTTGGCTGAAAGATAGCACTATACATTCCACTAACCCAGAAGAAAATTCTGAGCCAGTTGTTTGTATAATTAAAATAATGGCATATAATTACAGCTGAACAGCAAGCAGGAGCAAGAAGCTAGTGAAAGAAATTTAAATCCTAATAGTCAATATATTGCTGGTAAAGAGAGTTTCAAAGCACAATTAATTGGATGAACAAAACCTCCAATTAGTTTCTGCCCCTGGCCCAGATACTGGTGGCTAGAGCAGTCTCACAGCCGATCTCCTCCCCTGTAGAAACTTGGTCTGGAGGTACCCTCGGGAGCTCATGGACAGCAGAGCTGCATGTAGGAGAACCCATACACCGACCTACGCCTTAGAAGCACAACTGGCAGTAGGGAGACCCAAGAGCACACTTGGCATCCAGACCCTGCCCCTGCAGAGAGACACTCACTTTCTGCACCTGGCCTGGATACAGGTGGCTGGAGCAGTCTTCCAGCACATCTGCTCCCCTCTACAAACTGAGTCTGGAGGCACCCTAGTGAGGTAACAGGTCACAGACCCCAGAGATGCAGAGGTACCCAAGAGAGGCCAAAAACCACAGAGCTACAGGCATTATACAGAGGACAAGGCCCACAGAGCTGCAGAGCAGGGAAAACCATATCCTAAAGCATCCTATAGGAGCAACCACATTCAGAGCAGCAAATACCTAGCAGGTCTACTACTCTGGAGACAACATATCCTGAACTTTCCTAGAGGAGCCACTGTACCCAGAGCAGCTGGAGCTCATGATCACAGAGCCATCCGGACCCCAAGGAGTTCTGACACAACCAAGATAAATGGAAAGGCAGACTCCAGTCAGAACCAATGAGTGTGAGTAGCACTACAGCTATCCAAAAGGGGAAAGGCAGGCGCAGGAATGTAAACAACAAAAACCAAAGTTACTTGGCATCACCAGAACCCAGTTTGCCCACCCTAGCAAGTCCTGAACACCACTTCATACCAGAAAAGAAGGACTCAGAATTAAAAATCACTTCTCATGATGATGATAGAGGACTTTAAAAGGGATATAAACAACACTCTCAAACAATTTGAGAATGCAGGTAAACAGGTAGAAGCTCTTAAAGAAATTCGAGAAAACACAACCAAACAAATGAAGGAATTGCACAAAACTGTCCAAGACCTAAAAATTGAAATAGAAACAATAAAGAAATCTCAAAGGGAGATGACACTGGAGATAGAAAACCTAGGAAAAAGATCAGGAGTCATAGACGCTATCATTACCAACAGAATACAAGAGATAGAAGAGAGAATTTCATGTGCAGAAGATACCATGGAAAACATAGAAACAAGGGTCAAAGTAAATGTGAAATGTACAAAGCTCCTAACACAAAACATCCAGGAAATCCAGGACACAATGTGAAGACCAAACCTAAGGATAATAGGTATAGATGAAGGTGAAGACTCCCAACTTAAAGGTCCAGTAAATATCATCAACAAAATTATAGAGGAAAACTTCCCTACCCTAAAGAAAGAGATGTCCTGAAATATACAAGAAGCCTACAGAACCCCAAATAGACTAGACAGAAAAAGAAACACCTCCCGTCACATAATAATCAAAACATCAAATATACAAAACAAAGAGAAGATACTAAAAGCAGTAAGGGAAAAAGGCAAAGTAACATATAAAGGAAGACCTATAAGAATTATACCAGAAATCTCACCAGAGACTATAAAAGCCAGAAGATCCTGGACTGATATCATACAGGCCCTAAGAGAACACAAATGCCAGCCCAGACTTACTAGACCCAGCAAAACTCTCAATCGATATTGATGGAGAAACCTACATATTCCATGACAAATCCAAAATTACACAATATCTCACCACAACTCCAGCACTTCAAAGGATAATTGGTGGAAAACTCCAACACAAGAAGGGAAACTATAATGTAGAATAAGCAAGAAAGAAATTTTCCAACAACCTTAAAAGAAGGTAGCTATATACTGCCAATAACAAAAATAACAGGAAACAACATTCATTTTTTTCTTAATATCTCTTAATATGAATGGACTCAATTCTCCAATTAAAAGACATAGACTATCAGACTGGATACGTAATCAGGACCAAACATTTTGCTGCATACAGGAAATGCACCTTTGTATAAAAGACAGACACTATCTCAGAGTAAAAGGTTGGAAAACAATCTTCCAAACAAATGGCCCCAAGAAACAAGCTGGAGTAGCAATTCTAATATAAAATAAAATTGTTTCTTAACCAAAAGTAATAAAAAAAAGATAAAGAGGGACACTTTATATTCATCAAAGGAAAAAGGTACCAAAAGGAACTTGTTATTTGGAACACCTTTGCTCCAAATAGAAGGGCACCCATATACATAAAAGAAACTTTACTAAACGTTGAAGCATGCATTGCACCTCACACAATAATAATGGGAGATTTCAACACTCTACTCTCAGCTATGGACAGATCTTGGAAACAAAATCTAAAGTAGGACACAATGAAACTAACAGAAGTTATGAACCAATTGGACTTAATTTACAGTTACAGAACATTTCATCCTAAAACAAAAGATTATACCCTTTTCTCCACACCTTATAGTACCTTTTCCAAAATAGACCATGTAATTGGTCACAAAATAGGCCTCAACAGATACAAAAAGATTGAAATAATCCATTGTACCCTATCAGACCACCATGGATTAAAACTCGTCTTTGATATGGACAAAAATAATGGAAAACCCACATACACTTAGAAACTGAACAATGCTCTTTTCAGTGATAACTTCGTAAAGGAAGAAATAAAGCAAGAAATCAAAGACTTTTTAGATTTAACTGAAAATGAGGACGCATCATATGAAAAGTTGTGGGACTCCATAAAGCAGTACTAATAGAAAAACCATAGCTCTAAGTGCCCACAAAAAGAAAATGGAAACAGCACACATTTAATAACTTGACAGCACATCTGAAAGCATTAGAACAAAAAGATGGTAATATACCCAAGAGAAGTCGATGGCAGGAAATAATCAAACTCAGGGCTGAAATCAACCAAGTTGAAACATAAAGAACTATACAAAATATCAACAGAACCAGGAGATGGTTCTTTGAGAAAACCAACAAGATAGACATACCCTTACCCAGACTAACCAAAGGGTGCAAAAACAGTACTCAAATTAATAAAATCCGAACTGAAAAGGGAGACATATCAACATAAACAGAGAAAATTAAAAGAAAAATCATCAGATCCTACTACAAAGATCCTACTATACTCAACAAAATTGGAAAATCTGGATAAAATGGACAATTTTCTAGATAGATACCAGGTACCAATGTTAAATGAGAAGCAGATAAACCATCTAATCAGTCATATAACATCTAAAGAAATAGAAGAAGTCATTTAATATCTTCCCAGAAAAAAAAAAAAGTCCGGGGCCAGGTGGTTTTAGCACAGAATTCTATCAGACCTTCCAGGAAGACCTAATACCAATTCTCTTCAAACTATTCCACAGACTAGAAATAGAAGGAACAATACCAAATTCATTCTGTGAAGCTACAGTTATGTTCTTACCTAAGCCTCTCAAAGACCCAGCAAAGAAAGAGAACTATACACCAAACTCTCTTAAGAATATTGATGCAAATATACTGAATAAAATTCTCACAAACTGAATCCAACAACACATCAAAGCAATCATCCATCATGATCAAGTAGGCTTTATCCCAGGAATGCAGGAAAGATTCAATATTCAGAAATCCATCAATGTAATCCACTACATAAATAATCTCAAAGAAAAAAACACATGATCATCTCACTAGATGCTGAGAAAGCATTTGACAAAATTCATCAACACTTCATGTTAAAAGTCTTGGAAAGATTAGGAATTCAAGGTCCATATGTAAATATAGTAAAAGCAATACACAGTAAGCCAGCACCCAACATCAAACTAAATGGAGAGAAACTTGAAGCAATCCCACTAAGATCAGTGACTAGACAAAACTGCTCACTCTCACCCTATTTATTCAATATAGTACAGGAATTCATAGCTAGAGTGAGTAGACAACAAAAGGAAGTCAAAGGGATACAAATAGCAAAGAAAGACATTTTGACAAATAGTAAAATTTCACTATTTGCAGAAGATATGATAGTATAATTAAGTGACCCTAAAACTTCCACCAGAGAACTCCTAAATCTGATAAACAACTTCAGCACAGTGGCTGGATATAAAATCAACTCAAATAAATCAGTAGCCTTCCTATACTCAAAAGGTAAACAGGCTGATAATTAAATTAGGGAAATGACATCCTTTACAATAGTTACAAATGATATAAAATATCTTGGAGTGAATATAACCAAGCAAGTGAAAGATCTGTATGACAAGAACTTCAAGTCTCTGGAAAAAGAAATAGAAGAAGATCTCAGAAGATGGAAAGATCTCCCATAGTCCTGGATTGGCAGGATTAATTTAGTAAAAATGGCCATCTTGCCAGAAAACATCTATAGATACAATGCAATCCCCATCAAAATTTCAAATCAATTCTTCATAGAGGTAGAAAGAGCAATTCACAAATTTATTTGGAACAACAAAAAACCCAGGATAGCGAGAACTATTCTCAACAACAAAAGAAATTCTGGAGGAATCACCATCCCTGACCTTAAAGTATTCTACAGGGCAATAGTAATAAAATATGAACGGTATTGGTGCAGAAACAGGCAAGAAGATCAATGGAATAGAATTGAAGATCCAGAAATGAGTCCACATACCTATGGTCACTTGATCTTTGACGAAGGAGCTAAAATCATCCAGTGGAAAAAGGACAGCATCTTCAGCAAATGGTGCTGGTGCAAGTGGAGGTCAACATGTAGAAGGATGCAAGTCAATTCATTCATATTTCCTTGTACAAAGCTCAAATCTAAGTGGATAAATGATCTTCACTTAAAAGAAGACACACTGAAAGTAATATAAGAGAAGGTAGGAAAGACCCTCAAATACCTAAGCACAAAAGAACACCAATGGCTTATGCTTGAGGATCTAGAATTGATAAACGGGACATCATAAAATTGCAAAGCTTCTGTAAGGCAAAGGATATTTTCAATAGGAAGGAACGGCAACCAAAAGATTGGGAAAAGATCTTAACCAATCCTACATTTGATAGAGGGATAATATTCAAGATATACAAAGAACTCAAGAAATTAGACTCCAGACAACCATATAACCCTATTGAAAAATGGGATACAGAGCTAAACAAAGAATTCTCAACAGGAAACTCGAATGTCTGAGAATCACCTTTGAAATGCTCAACATCCTTAGTCATCAGGGAAATGCAAATCAAAACAACCCTGAGTTACCACCTCACACCAGTAAGAATGGCAAAGATCAAAAACTCACATAGATGCTGGCAAGGATGCAGAGAAAGAGGAACACTCCACCATTGTTGGTGGGATTTCAAGCTGTCACAAACACTCTGGAAAAAAGTTTGGTATTTTTTCAGAAAACTGGACCTGAGGATCCAGCTATACCAATCCAAGGGAATATACCCAGAATATGCTCCAACATATAATAAGGACATATCCTCCACTAGGTTCATAGCAGCCATATTTATAATAGCCAGAAGCTGGAAATAACCAAAATGTCCCTCAACAGAAGAATGGATCCAAAAAATGCCGTACATCAACACAATGGAGTAATACTCAGCTATTAAAAATAATGAATTTGAGAAATTTTTAGGTAAATGGATGTATCTAGAAATTATCATCCTGAGCAAGTTAACCAAATCACAAGAGAACACACTTGGTATTTATTCACTGTTAAGTGGATGTTCACCCCAAAGCTTGGAATAGCAAAGACTCAACCCACAGACCACATGAAGCTCATGAAGAAGTAAGACCAAGAGGGGATGCCTCAGTTCTACCTAGAAAAAGTTACAAAAATAATCAAGGGAGCAAATATAGAAACAAAACACAGGACAGAAACTGAAGGAGGGGCTATCAGGAGACCATTCCACCTGGGTATTTATCCTATGTACTGTCACCTTAGCTAGACACTTATGTGGATGACTGGAGGTGCATGCTGTCAAGAATATGATATAGCTGTCTAGTTAGAGGTCTGCCAAAGACTAACGCATTCAGAGGACAATGCTCACAGCTAACCACTGATATGATCAAGGGTCTCCCAGTGGAGAACTTTGAGAGAAGACTGAAAGAGCAGAAAGGGTTTGTGACCCCAGGAGCAGGAGGAAAGCAACAATAGCAAACAACCACAACCCCCCCAGGATCTAAACCAGAAGCCTGGGAGAACATAGGGAATGAATCATGACTCCAGCAGTATATGTAGGGGAGGATGGCCTTGTCGGGCATAAGTGGGAGAGGAGATTCTTTCTCCCATAAAAAACAAACACAGACTGGGGGGGCCTGAGGGTGGAGAGGCTGTAGTGGGGGGGTAAGTGTGGGCACTGCCTCATAGAAGCATGGAAAAGGGGGATAGAATAGGAGGTTTCTGGGTGGTGGGAGGAAGTAGGGTAAGGGGATAAAATCTGAAATGTAAATATAATACCCAATTTAAAAAAAAAGAGACTAAAAAGGGAAAAATGAGAAAAAAAGGAAAGAAAAAATAAGAGATTTAATAACATAAAGGGAAGGACTTAGAAATTTAAGAGGCAATTTATGTTACTGGAAACAGCATCATAGAAACTGAAAAATCATACCCTCATAGAAGCACAAGGGATGGAAGGATGGGATAAGGGGTTCTTGGGTGGTGATGGAAATGGGATAAAGGGATAAAATTTGAACTGAAAATATTACAACCATTTTTAATAAGGAAAAAATAAAGAAAGTTGCTAAAACCAACATCTTTAAAAATGTCAAACCTCTAGAAAAAAATTTTTCTTGATACTAAAACTTCTGAGAATTGTATACTGCAGAATACACAACCTTGGTGTATCTACTCATCAAGCATACTGAATAGACCTGCCCAAACCTCTGATGTCCTGGAATTCCATCTGGATGCAGTGAAAACACAGCATCAGAGGCTTCTCAATTTACTCTTCCCACCACCCATCTTCTAATATCTCAATGCTTATAATCAGCTGGAAGAAGTTAAAGAAGAGTCAGTGCCCCTATTCCCTGGGCATGGGGACTAAGGTGGTTAATATTGGTATATCTTTCTAGGGAAAAGTAGTAGTTTTGTTGGAACAGGGAGGATTAGCTAGGACTTATTGCATGGCCATAACCTATTGGTAGAAATGTGTATAATTAATATCAAGATGAAGTTATAATTTCTTAAATGGTACAAAATTTACTTTGATTTAAAATTTAAGGTTTTTATTGATATGAGCTTCTTATTGATATAAATGTGAGATGAATATTGATACTCTCATGCGCATTGTGCCTGTATAACACACTTAGGAATACAAGGCTTAGGCCCAGGTCTTCTTTAACTTTTTTAACTGATTTGGGACGGTTAGCCTATGAGTTAAGGGACTATAGCAAATTCATGGATTTGAGTTTATTGTTACAGCGTTTAAATATTTTACTTAGAAAGAGCTGAGTTAACAGTCAACAGTCCAGGTTACCTTACATTTATAGTTGGTTTTCAAAACATCAGAAGTCCATAGAATTGATGTTACAAATATTTCTATATTAATGTTCATTTTGAGTAAAGATCCATCTGCTCCTGAAAGCTTCCTGTTGTGGATTCTTAGAAAAAATTGAGCATCCTTGAAATTACTCCAGTTGTGCAGTGTGAGCCACTAGCCAAGAATTGCCTCTTTTCATCTACAGACAAATTACTGTCCAGAAAAGGACACACTTGCAGAATAGTCAACTGATTATATCTGCCTAGACAGAGTAATCAGCCCTTAATAATTCTGCACCACTAAGGTCTGTCAGATGATCCTATGCCAGAAGGCTGAAGATCAGATGCTCCAATGTTTTGTATTACAGGGACTGTCCAGGTGTTCAGTGGTATCTATAAATTGGCAAAATCTTAGAAGATATACTTTGTGCTTTCTATAATTTCAGTTAACTCAGTCATTCTGGATTTCTGATGGAGTTGAGGACCTATAGTCTCATAGCCAATCCTGGATATTTACTTTGAGAGAAAAGGTATGAGTGGATGGTTTTTAGCTGATATTCATTCTAAAGCCAAGGGAAAAAATGCCAGGTTCAGAACTAAGTGCTTTAGTTAGGAGAGATGACAGAGGTTCTGGTTAGTCAAAATGATGGACTGGGAATTAGAATTATTTTGTACCTCACTGGTACAATTAGGAATAAATATGCTCTAATTGCATTTGAAAGAAAAGTTTTATTTTAACAGGAAGGGTGAAGCTAGGTGATGAGAGAGTGAAAGAGAGAGAAAGAGAGTGGGGAGAGAAAGAGAGTGGGGACATGGAGGCAGATGTTCACGTGTCTCCACCAGTCAGAGAGTTGATACATCTGGGTTGGGTATTGGGTTACACTTCTGATTGAGCATTAACAAACTTTTAAAGCTATTGATTAACATTTTAAAAGTGTATAAAAACAAAAAGAAAAGGCGGCATGGGATAGGGGTTTTCTAGGGAGGGGAAACGGGGAAAGTGAATGTGAAATGTAAATAAAATATAAAAATAAATAAATAAAAAGAAAAAAAACTGGAATTGGTTGTGATAACAGAGATTTTCTCTTCCCACTGTGATTTTGCTATATTTCTAAGCAGGCAATGTAGGTTATTATTGTTAATAGATGAGAAAATCTATTTCCATATTTTGTCACATATGAAGTGAGACAAAGTAGTCATCTCTGCTCTCTCTTATCACAAAGAGTAGGAAACACCATCATTGCCAGGAATATAAGAACCTGAGCTTTGTTTAATAAATAAAAGACCCTTTCCTGTATTTCTCTCAGTGAGTTGTTTACATCCTTCTTAAAGGCCTCTAAAATCTTCATGAAATGATATGGTAGATCAGAATCTTGCTTTTAAGGTGTATTAGGGTCTCCAAGGCTTGCTGTGTTGGAAGATCTGGGTTCTGATGATATCAAGTTACATTGGCTTCTGTTGCTTGTGTTCTTGTGCTTCCCTCTCACCATCTGGTTATCTCTGGTGTCAATGAGCATGGGTGTCTCTGATGGGAGTCTGACCCTCTTGGTAGCCAGGAAGAGCTCTGTGACATGGGTTGGAGCAGGCCTCTCATGAGGCAGAGAGTGCTGTCTTTGGTGGGGATGAGTCCTTTGTCCCTGGTTACAGCAGAGCTCCTAAAAAGTGGTCAGGCTGTGGTGTACGTGAGAGGTTCCCATCTCTTCAGAGGGGAGTTGAAGACTGATTAGAAGATGTATCTGCAGCAGGGTGGACAGATCCTGTGAGAGTTGTGCTCCATGGGGTTCTCACCTGGATCAGGTACTAAGGCAGGGGTCTTACCTGTGGCCCTAGTTATGAGAGACCTCTTGGGAGACAGGCTGGGGGAGAACTGCATGACTGTCGCATTTGTCCAGGGCAAAATTGCCACAGTTCTAGATTTTTTGCAGTCAAAACTCTAAACGAATGATACTCAACCTGTGGGTCATGACCCTTAGGGGAGTGTCCAAGGACGCTTTCTCAGGAGTTGCAGATGAGACATCCTGTATACCATATGATTCAAAATAGTAGTTAAATTATATATGATATATATTAAAATATATATGTATACATCATATGTATATATGTATGATAAATAGATGATAAATTATATATCATAAATATATGTGATATATACATTATGATTCAAAAGAGTAGCAAAATTATTTATAGGAAGTTGCAATGAGGTAATTTTATGGCTGGAAGTTACCAGGACATGACATCCTGTATTAAAGGGTCATTTGATGTAATTTAATAGAAATGGAGAAATGTTAAATGTTAAAAAATGTTAATTGAAAGAAAACTTCTGGTTTAAGGTCCCACAGTCCATATTTAGAATCAGAGTTTGACCCTGTGCCATCTGCCTTCAGGCAAGCCAATAGAAATGGGATGACCACAACTTTTCTGCCTAGATCTGGACAGCTGAACAAACTAGAGAATGTACCCTAGCCAGCAACAGTCATCCAGGCATTTGCATGACAGAAGATGTTGCCATGTCTCTCCCAGAATGAACAGTCTATGAAGATACAAACCTCTGAATAAGGCTTGGACAAATACCAATCCCTGACATGATTAATGGTACTCTTTATGCTTGCATATAGGAGTCTAACAGAGCTGTCCTCTGAGAGGCTCCACCCAGTTATAGCTGCCTCAAACAGATGGACACCCACAGCCAGTGGATGCAGCTTAGGGACTCTTATGGAAGAATAGAAGAAAGAATTGTGGCCCCTAGGGAGACAGAACTTTACAAGAAGACCAACAGGTCAACTAACCTGGACCCATGGGGCTCTCAGAGACTGAACCACCAACCAAAGAACACATATGAGATGGATCTATGCCTCCCCACATATATGTAGAAAATGTGCAGCTTGTTCTTTATGTGGGTCCCAAACAACTGGAAAAGGGTTGGGCGGAGGAGGTATCCCAAAAGCTCTTCCCTCTATGTGGGTTATATTTTTCTAGCTGGGCGGCCTTGTCTGTCCTCAGTAAGATAGTATGCAGCAAGCCTCATAGAGACTTAATGTGCAATGTTAGGGGGACACCAAGGGGGCCCTCAACCCTTTCAGTGGAGAAGGAGAGGTGTCATGGGGGAAGGATTGTGGGAGGGGATTACCGGGTAGGCAGGAGTGAGTAGGATGCTAATTGAAGAAGGGAAACAAATAACTAAATAAATAATTTTCAAAAAAGAAAGCCAATAAAATAGAGAAAGAATTCAGCCAAACAGACAACATATACACTGGATGAACCTGAAGAAGGCTGCATTACCACTTAAGTGTTTTTACATTTTATACTTTCTCGGGATAATTGAACACATGGTTTTCTTTCTTTGTTTGTTTATTTTCTTTTTATTTTTTTATTAGATATTTTATTTACATTTCAGATGCCATTCCCTTTCCCCAATTCCTCTCCCAAGAAAACTCCTATACCATGCGTCCTATACCTTTTTGCTTTTATACAATTTTTAAGAATGTTAATCAAAAGATTTATAAGTTTGGTAATGATCTAAAGAAGTGTAACCCAATACCCAACCTACATATATCCACTATCTTTTACTGGTGGAGACATGTGAACATCTGCCTCCATGTCCCATCCTCTCTTTTTCTCTTCCTCATCACCTAGCTTCTTCTCTCCTTCTCCTCCTCCTCTCCTTACTCCTTCTCTTCCTCTCACCTTTGCTGTTTCTACATATCACCTTTCCTGGTAAAATAAAACTTTTGTCTCAAAAATACAATTAGAACATAATTATACCAATTTGTACCAGTGAGGTACAAGATAATCCTAATATCCAGTCCATCATTTTGTTGATTAACCAGAACCTCTATCATCTCTCCAGCTAAAACACTTAGTTCTGAACCTGGCTATTTTCTTGGCTTTAGAATGAATATCAGCTGAAAACCATCTACTCAAATCTTTTCTCTCAAAGTAAATATCCAGGTTTGGCTATGAGACTATATGTTTTCAACCCCTCCAGAAATCCAGAATGAATGAGTTAACTGAAATTGTGGGAAGCACAAAGCATAGCTTCTAAGACTTTGCCAATTTATAAATACCGCTGAACACCTGGACAGTCCCTATACTGCAAAACGTTGGAGAATCTGATCTTCAGCCTTCTGGCCCAGGATCATCTGACAGACCTTAGTGGTGCAGAATTATTGAGGGCTGATTACTCTGTCTAGGCAAATATAATAATCAGTTGACTATTCTGCAAGTGCTTCCTTTTCTGGACAGTAATTTGTCTGTAGATGAAAAGAGGCAATTCTTGCCTCGTGGCTGTCTCACCACAACTGGAGTAAATCCAAAGATGCTCAATTTCTTCTTAGAATCCAAGACAGGAAGCTGTCAGGAGAACACAGGTCTCTAATTGAGATGAACATTATTAATAGAGAAATGTTTGTAATGTCAATTCTATGGACTTCTGACATTTTGAAAACCAACTATCCATGTAAGGTTATCTGGACTGTTGTCTACTCACTCCTCTCAGCTATTTCTAAAGAAGATACAGAAAACACTGTAACAATAAACTCCAAGCCATGAATTTGTTATAAGCCCTTAACTTAAAAAGCTACCCATCTCAAATTAGTTAAGAACATTAAAGAAGGACTGGGTCTAAGCCTGAACACAAGGTTTTCTAAGCTTATTTACATTCTACAAGTTCATAGTATGTTTAAGGCCATAGTTCATGTCACAGATCGATAAGACTTAGGGAGTTACATAAACTTCCCCTATGCCAGCACTGACTCAAAGTTTTCATGAGACAGATCAGAGGATTGGGACATAAGGTACCAATACTGAGTTATGAGAGAACTAGCCTAGGAATCTTTCAGCAGTAAGTACCTTAAATGAAGTGGTTTTATTGTCACACCACAAACCTGGGGACAGAAATGACCGTGGCTACTGCAGTGTCTTTTGAAACAATGGTTTCTTTATGTCATAAGTTAGCATGGTTTTATCAAGAGACAAATCATGTGCCTTATGTTTAATTATTTTGAAATCTTGTAGTGATACACTAGTCTATTATTTATTTTTTATCTGTGCACCTACAATAAATTGTTCATTCCCAGTTTATGACCTTTAGGTACCAGATAGTGCTCTCATTCCTAACCTAGAAATAATGTTTTTTAGTATGTAAATTTCTTGCAAGGCTTTTTTTCTCTTTTCTTAGTGTAATTAGCCCATGAAAAATGAAGGTTTACAAAGCTCCATTTGCAGCTTTTATTTTATAGGGGACTTGAGATTACTTGTATCAATTCGAAATTCTATAAATTCATTATCAGCATTTTTTTCATTGACAAAATTATTTTAATATTTAATTGACTACAATGAAATCCTAAAACAAAAATGGTTGCTAATTTTCATGGGCTCATTTAATATATTTTTTATTTTAGTTTCTATTGGATGTTTTATTTATTTACAATACATATGCTATCCCCTTTCTTCATTTCCCCTCCCTAGAATCCCCAGGAGCAACCCAAAGGACCAACCCAAAGGAGCAAATATGAGATAATGTGTGGGGCAGAAACTGGAGGAGAGACCATCTAGAGACAGCCCCACCTGGAGATTCCCTCACAGATGCAATTACCGTATGCAAACACTGATGTGGATGTCCAGAAGTGCATGCTGACTGGAGCCTGATATAGCTGTTTCCTGAGAGGCACTGCCAGGCATGACATACACAAAGGCAGATGCTCACAGCTAACCATGAATCTGACCACAGTGTCCCCAGTGGAAGAGTTAGAGAAAAGACTGAAAGAGTTGAAGGGGCTTGTGGCCCATGGTGAGAGCTACAATACCAACCAACCAGAGCTCCCTGGGTCTAAACAGCTAGCCTGGGAACACACATGTAGGGACCCATGTCTCTAGGTGTATTTGTAGAGGAGGAAGGACATGTTGGGCATCTGTGAGAGAAGAGCACCTTTGGTCCCTTGAAGACTGGATGCCTCAGTGAGGGGGAATTTGAGGGAGTAGACGTGGGAGTGCATGGATGGGTGGGGCCACACCCTCATAGCAATAGGAGAAGGATGGGTTAAGGGGTTTCTGGGGGTGGGGAATGGGGATAGATTATAACATCTGAAATGTAGATTAATAAAGTGCCCAATAATCAAAAAGAAAAACCAATAAACATACAAAAAAACAGATAATGGAACTGGCTATGGCAGTCAAACAAATGAGACTTTTTAGCACCAATTTACCATTAGATATATTACAAGGATTTCTTATAATTGTCAAGGACAATAGACTGTGGAACAGGCCTATGAAACTTTAAAACAATAACTTCATAAAATAAAAAAGGAAGATATTTATCCCTGTACAGCACAAATTTGTTTAAATCATGTTCTTTTTGTTTTTTATTTTAAGTTGTATTTTTCTCATTTGAATGCCAAGGAACATTTTGCTGAGTGTCTATGGCACTGTACAACTAGACATAGTTATGCATAGGTGAAAGGGAAGGATCCACTTACTGGCATAAGGTATGACCTTCATTGGGTAGTAAATATGGAAAGAGGGCATGTTTGTATTTTTCTGCAGTCAGAAAGACTGAAAGAGTATGGTGGCCACCAGAGAGATGAGTGGGACATGCTGACCATAGACAGCCAGGACAAAAAATGAGCTGACCTGAGAGCTTGCTGAGTGCCCTGACAATGGTGACTGGGAAGCTGTATTGGACATATGTTCCCGACCCACCAGTGCTTACCTATACCCCTGATGGGACAAGATGCCTTGCCTCAAGTTCTTAGACCTAGTGAAACAGAAAATCAAAATGAGAAGTTATAATGCCTCTTATATTTTTATTAAATGTGACCAGTTATTCAGAGTCAATCATGGACTGGTCTAGAAATCAATCCAATATTGGAAACAGCAGCCTTTATTTGGAAGTCTGTTTCTGGACATTTTCAGAGACATATTTGGAAGTTAGCTACAGTTCTTTATGATGTTATGTTAGCAAGAGATAATGTTGAGGCAGGATCTGGGTTTCAAACAGGTGTTAGCACTTGTGTTACAGCTCTTTTAATTGTCAGGTTAAAAATAAGTAATGGGACACAATGAAAGCAGTTCTAAGGGGAAAACTCATAGCTCTAATTGTCTACAAAAAGAAACTGGAGAGAGCATACACTAGTAACATGACACCACACCTGAAAGCTCTAGAACAAAAAGAAGCAAATACATCCAAGAGAAGTAGATGGCAGGAAATAATCAAATTCAGGGCTGAATCAACCAAGTAGAAACAAACAGAATTATACAAAATATCAAGAAAACCAAGAGCTGTTTTTCTGAGAAAATAAATAAGATAGATAAACCCGTTGTTGGACTAAGCAAAGGGCACAAAGACATTATCCAAATTTATAAAATTAGAACTGAAAAGGGAGAGATAACATCAGAATCTGAGGAAATTCAAAAAATTATCAGGTCCTGCTAAAAAAGCTTCTAAGCAACAAAATTGGAACGTCTAGATGAAAAGGAAAATTTTCTAGACAGATACCAGGTACAAAGTTAATCAAGAGCAGATAAACCATCTAAACAGTCTTATAATCCCTAAAGTAATAGCAGCAGTCATTAAAAGTCTCCCTGCCAAAAAAGCCCAGGACCAGATGGTTTTAGTTTAAAATTCTAACACACCTTCAAGGAAGACCTAATAACAATTCTCTTCAAACTATTTAACATTTGTTATGGTGTTGAGCACAGCTTGGTCTGTGAAGGTTAGGTTCAATGTAGTGGAAATCCTCAAGGTGGTATGTGTGACCAAGCCATAGCTTGGCACAACATGTAGAAAAACTTAATGTGGACAACAGGGAAATTGCTCCTGATGGTACCTCTCTGTCTTGGTAAAAGGATGAGACAATTGTTTAGCAATAAATAATATAGAGGGTTGACAGGATTCTTCCTTGTTTGGGATGGTGGGCCTTGCACCCCTGAGAACTCAGAGAAGGCCTGCCTGGAAACAAAGAGCTGTCTTGCTTGCATCAGAGCAGATGCCTCGACTAAGCTTGGTAGAGAGGCAGAAGTGGAAAGCAACGTCAGACTTCTTTTCTGGTGGTTGTTAGATGGGTCTACTTACACCAGCTGTGACTTAAGCTCTCAACAGTGCAGGAGAGGACCTCTGGAAACTCTCAGTGCTCAGGAACGGAAGGCTTACCAGTGGATAGTGAAAAGCATTTCATAAATGACCATGGTATTCATTATCTGGTAAACAAAGAGGTGCTTCTGTCCTAGAAAATGTACCTGGATGTGTATATATTGTCAAACCAAAAAGAGATAGAAGGAGGTAGGTAGGTAGGTAGTTAGGTAGGTAGAAAAAGATAGATAGATAGATAGATAGATAGATAGATAGATAGATAGATAGATAGATACATTGATACATAGATACATAGATAGAAATACAGGAGGTGTGTAAGTAGTTAGGTAGGTAGGTAGGAAAAAGGTAGATAGATAGACAGACAGACAGACAGACAGACAGACAGATAGATAGATAAAAAGATAGTAGGTATTTAAATAGTTAGGTAGGTAGGAAAGTAGGTATACATGTAGTTAGGTAGGTTGATAGATGGTCTCTGCACAGGTATGTACGTAGTTGTGTGCTTGGATATAGAAAGAAGGATCCATGGTGAGAGTGACTTGGGGACTTTAGAGGCATGAAGAAGATCAGAGTGCTCAATGGGAGTTGGTGAATGGCTGGGGTGTGATGGAGGTGTGGTAGAGGTTTTCAGAGAGGAGAGAGATTCTGAGGGAGCTTGAATTAGCTCATAATGGTTTCCTGGTTTCCTGGTCAGTTGCCTGGAGATGCTTACTTAGTAGGACCTTAGAACTGGGAGCCTGAGGCAAGAGCTTGGTTTCCAAGTGGGCAGGTTGGAATCTAATATTCATTTCTTATTTTGATATGTCCTTGTCCTCAGCTCATCATTTTAGATAGCCTGCAGGTCAGATTGTGAATGTGGGCGGCCAGCCACTATGGGGCTCTGAGGTGGACAGATGACTGGATGACCTTGTGGAGCAGCATCTACCAGAACTCAAATTGAGGGTATTTGAGATACCAACCACTGTGCCCAGGTGTGTAGACAAAATTTTTCAGGGGTTGGGGGGGGGTTCTTTTTGATTGGGAACTGAAGGCCTCAGAAACACATAGAGCAGTTATCCCATTTCTCTGGCTCCAGTGCAGTGCCTCTTGTAGCTAAGTAGATAGCCAATGTTGGGTCTAATGCCAATTGAGATGTGTAGTTTCCCACCCAAACCCCCTGTGGCCTCTGTTTAAATTACCCTGTTCTTTGAGCCCTGATTCTATCACCTGGATGCTCTATGAGCTTGCTATCATCCTGGAAGAGCTTTCCATCTGGGTGCCTTTACCTGGCATCTAGTGAGAGTGTAAATATGGACAGAGGAGTCTGCCTGTTCAAAAAATAGAACTGGCTTGAGCTTAGGGAATGTTTGTGTGGGAAAAGTGAGGCAGCCTCAGGCTGGATCAATATCTGGGCCTGGCCCAGTCCCAGTGTTCTGGCTGGGCACTGAGTGGGTGGGCCAACCTCCTGGTCCTCAAGTCAAGGCCTTTGATTCTGATGCTCTGCCCCTAGGGTCCAGATTAGAATGAGGTTTAGGTAGGGCTCTCACAGGATTCTTTGCAAGTACAAGCTGACACCTCTTATTGATTGACTCTTTCCTGCTGCACCCTAGAGTGGGTGGCAGATGTCCTGCAGTTGAGAAGTGCCTGTGATGGGTGACTCTTCCATCTCCACCATGCACAACCTCCTCTTCCCCTGACACTTATGGAACAAAATCCATATTTCCAAACCTTATAGGCAGGAGAAAGTGTGCACACATAAAAGTGCAAGAGCATTCTCTCTTGCAAGATCACATATATGTGCCCATCAACATAGTAGCAGATGTGCTTGTAGCCAGTCTATTCTGGCTGTACATGCTGGACTAGGGCCTCCTGTTGACTTCTAGGTCCAGAGGAGACCTGTGGATGAGCAAGATCAAGCTGATTAGAGAGGAGGCCATGCAACATCATGTTGGGGTATCTTGATTAGGGAAGCACAGCCTCCCAGGCCTGAGCACCATGCAGCTGTGACTTAAGCTCTCTACAGTGCAATGGCCCTCTGGAGACTCTCAGTGCTCAAAAAAGAACACTTGCTGGTTGAAACTGAAAATCATTTCACAAATGACAATGGAACTTATCATCTGGTAAACAGAAAGGTGATTCTGCCCTTGAAGATGGAACTGGAAGTGTATGTATTGGTGACACAAAAGGAGATATTAGGAGGTGTGTAAGTACTTAGGTAGGTAGGTAAGTATATAGGTAGGTAGGAAGGTAGGTAGATATATAGATAAGTAGGTATAAAAATAAATAATGAGATAGATAAATAGATAGGTAAGTGACAGATATATAGATAAATAGACAGACAGACCAACAGACAGTCAGACAGACAGTCAGACATTTAGACAGACAGTTACATATATAGCTAGTTTGTTGTTATCATGCTGTGGTAGTGAGAAACTTGAAGAGAAAGTCTGATGGCACCTTTAGAATTTTTTCAGGCACCCTAAGTGACTTGTTTTGAATTGGTCTAGGAGGAATTGGTGAAGGGAGGGGATATGGTTCAGGAATCCTGGTGGGACATGAGATAAATGATCATTGTGAATTGTGTCTAGGTGCCTGTCATCTTGGGTCCACTTGTGAAAGGTGTGCTGAGAAGACTGTGCTCTCACATCCTGCTTGCACCAGGATAGCACCCTCTAATGGGAGGCCATCTCTGTTGTGGGAATGTCTGTTGGAGCCTTGTTAACTGAATGAGAAAGGCTGATTTAGAACCTTGCACCTCAGAAACTTTGGGGGCTGAACAATCTCTTGGGCATTGTGCTATCGAAGAACAAGTGATAAAATTTGAATACAGTGTATGGAGTACATGGAATGATGTTACAGATATTATTCTGTATTTTAAACATGACTTATCCTAGATAAATTTATGACAACTGTGAGTCATCCTGGATGCTGAAAGGCATCTTTAAATGACTAAAAATACCCATTACAATATAATTATTGTACAATAAATATTTTAAGTATTGTTTGGAGAATAAGGACAAAACAATAGTCTCCATATGGTACAGACACCAGTTGCATTTCAAATACTTTCATCTGTGTGTGATTAAGTGCATAGATTGAGAACTCAGATGCAGTTGGACTTGGGAATATAGCACATATGGCTTAAACAATTTTTTGCCTCTCACAATTTACATGTTGAGTCTCTATAACATTTATATATTTGGGTTGCTTTTGAAAAATATAATTCTCCTGAAGTCACAATAGGCTAATGGCTCATATAAGTGGTTCTGCATGGGCCATTCACTTTCATTCCAATGACACAGCTGAAACATAGTTGCACAGAATGATTTTTTGAAACCGTTAGTCAAGCTGATTCTTTCAAATATCAGGCTGTATAGTTGTTGATACACTGAGAAACTGTAAAATTGAGGATATATATGAAGATACAATTTTACTAAAAGAAACTTGATTTGGTTGTTACACATCTTGTCAGTGTTTTGTGCAGTTTTTTGATCTTGCTGGGTGAAAGGCATTGGTTTGTTTGTTTGTTTCTTTGTTTGTGTACTTTATTTTATTTTGGGAATGATTTCTGTTTCCATTTGGCTACAAACCAATAAGGCTGGCATCATTCAGAAGCATAGGGGCACTTTACTATCATCTAATTATTTCCCTGTGCCATTACCTTAGTGCTTTGCTGCATTCTTTCTTTTTGGAATTTCTACATTCTTCATTACTCACTTTCTTTTTTTGACCCAAATATATCCCAATAATTCTAATTTTAAAGGCATCTGCTCCCAGGAAATCCTTTCTTTTCCTACAATGTGGGGTAAATTCTGTTCTTGACTAATTCTGTATTCACAGTCGTTATCCCCATACTAGTACAAGTCATAACTTCGATCTCACTTAATTAAATTTCTGGTTGGTCATTTACAGTCTTTAAAGAGACTGATTTTATGTACAAGAATAATCCTGCTAAGTGTGAATAATTGCAGGGTAAAATAAACACGTGATTATAGGCATCAATTCAGATAATATACACCTTTGGAGAATTAATTTGTCAATTTTCATGTCAGAACAAAGTCAGTTACCAAATTTAACTTAAAGTAAATATGTTGTTTTTCACATATGTTATCAAGGTAAAGTGAGTAATGTTTTATATGTACGTGAATGACTGCTTTAAACATGGTAACATTTAAAAGTAATTTCAATTTTTCTCTTTGAAATTAAATATCTCAAAATTTTGATTCATGATTGGCTAAAGTTTCTGTGATTTACTTTACATACTTGTGAATGTTTCTTAAATAATATTATTATTAATAATAACATTATTAATTTGTTCAAATAAAATAAGTTTTTACATAGTATAATTATAAATGAAAATAACTGACTAATATATTTTGTAATATTTAACTCAGTAATTAATATTCCTTTTTCAAGCTTTTAAATGTTATTCCTTTTTTTTCATCTGAATACAAAGAAATAAGTTACATTACAGCATTTTCATTATTATGCTTTTATTCATACATATACACACACACATATATATGTGTGTGTGTGTGTACATTTTTTTTATTGCATGTGTGTAATGGAATTATCCTTTGTTGTCTAGATGATTACCAGGTTTATTACCTTGCATGAACAAACAATTGGATGCACTGGAAAGCTCAAAGACCAACCCTTGTCAAAAAACATATTAGTAACTTTATATATTCGGGATGGGTGAAGCTTGAGACTGGAAGTCAGTTAAACAAATGCTGGTTTGAATATTTAATAGGTCCCTGGTGTTCTTTCCTTTCTAGTACTTGATCTGTCTAGATGATCACCCAGGTGCTTTCCTGCTATTTTTCCTGGCACAGCCTTCTGGAAGCAAGAAGACACCATTTCAGGAGCAAGAAGACACCATTTCAGGGAGCATGTCTTACTTTTTTCTTTCTGTTTATCGTCTTGTAACTCCTCCTGATGAGAATTCTCTCTCTCTCTCTCTCTCTCTCTCTCTCTCTCTCTCTCTCTTCCTCTTTTTGTGTGTGTCTGTGTGTGTGCATGTATGGCTGGCTAGGTGAGTGTGAGTGAAGGTGGATGTTAATGGCATGCATGTGTAATGTGTTTGCATTAATGTAGGTGCACATATGTGTGGTTATATGTTTATGAATGTGACTATCAAGACCACATGTTAATGTTGAGTGTCTTTGGTGAGTCTGTACTTTATTTACTAAAACAGAGTTTGGCTTGTGTTGCTAGTCAGCTTGTCCCTGGGATTCCCAGTCTCTAACTGTCCAGAGTAGAGATGAGCAGACACACTCACTCACCACTGACTACTAAAGTTCTAAAGATTGGTTCTTATATTTGTGTTGCAAATGCTCAACAAATCACTAGCCTCTATTATTTAAAAAAATATCATTAAAATTGGCTTTTATGTCCTACATTTCTTTTTTAGAAAGTTTATTGGTGGCATACAAAAAGCTTTTGACTTTTAAATGTAGATTTTGCATCATTCCACATTGCTGAAAATGTTTATACATCAGTTTTCTGCTGAAGAATTTTAAGCACAGTATTACGTTCTGCAAATGGAGATTATTTGAATTCTTCCTATCTTGTTTGTATCCCTGGTGACATGTACACTAGTATTGTACTTTGTAAATCACTACAAAACTTTTCAAACATAGACATATTATATGGACTAGCTGTGACACTAATGAACAAATACTTAAAAAACACAAAGTCCTACAATCACATATATGGAATCTATGTTTATTACTATGATATTCATATTAGCTAAGTAATGGAATGGTTTTTTCCCTTATGAGCTTAAGAGAAATATATATATATATATATATATATATATATATATATATATATATATACATATATGCATATATACATATATATGATGGTATTTTAGTCAAACAAGGTAGCTGAAATCATGGCATTTGGATACAAATGGATGGAAGGAGAGATTGTTATGTTAGGTGAAGTAACACAGATTTAGAAAAAAATAAATAATATATTTATCAGAGTGTGCTTCAGCTGTTATAGGCTGTTGAAAACCAAGTCTTTCATCAGGGTATATCGTTCCAGATGGCTTCAAAGTTGATCTAGCTGCTTTCTACTAAAGTCGGCTCCCAACTGGTCCCCCTTTTTAAATTTTTTCAAAAGGGTTAGGATGGGAAAACTTACAGAAACCGTGCCTGTGCTAGGTTGGAACAAAAGACCCCAGCCTGACTTAAGATGGCGAGGCCTCCCTTATTTTAGGAACAAGGGTCTCGATATGCTCTCTTACCTGTCATTGGCTATCCGGCTTAATATGTAAGTTAGGGGTTAATCCTCATCAGTCTTGATGACAGAGGTTTTAGAGTCCACTACTTCCAGCCTGTAATAGCGAACCTGTATGAGTTTCATTTATTATCTGTTGCCTTACCAAAGAAATCAGTTTGTTGAACAGCATGAATCTGAGAGACAAGAGACTTAATATCTAAACTGTTGATATAAAAGCAACACTCTTTAAGGCACACACAACTTCCGCTGTTGGGGAAGTGAAAGATCTAAGCCTTGTACCCACAAATTTATACCAATGAAAGTCTTGAATTTTGCACCAGCTTACTAACAATTATACAGATAAAGACAACCTAATATTAACCACCTCAGTCCCCGAGTCCAGGGAATTGGGGCGCCGATCCTTCATTAACTTCTTCAAGCTGAACATGGGCATTGAGATATTAGAAGAGGGATGAGGGGAAGTGTAAATTGATAAGCCTCTGAAATCTGTCTTAACTGCATCCAGCTGGAAGTCCAGGTCATCAGTGAACATGCAGGTAATAAGAAGATTCATTCACCAAAGCTTTGTATTCTGTAATATATAAGCCTCAAAACAAATTTTAGTATCAAGATAATTGTTTTGACTGTCTGGAATCTAGTGTTCTGGAGGCCTACCTCTGTCATGTCTGAACCATATAATTCTGGAAGACATGACTACTACTTCAATGACCTCTTCAGAAAACTCATAGAAAAACCTTTTTCTTTCAAAATTAGTCTTTCCTTTAGCCAGTAACCAGGAAAGCCTTTACATTGAGTTTTTATCCAGAAAAATATAACTATACAACTGAGAATCAAACCCATTTTGAAAGTTAAATCAATTAACATTATGATTCTTGGACCTTTCTTTCCTTGGCCATCTTAAGATCCTTCCCTGAAACTGAAACCTCATCCACGGCCTGTAAGAACTTTTCCAAAGTAGCCTTCTTAAGCTCTACTCCTTTCTCTTTTTCTACTAAACTTGTCCCAAAATTGGGAACTTTATAGAACTTATCCCAAAACCTGTAGCTTTATAGTAACTTGTCCCAAAACCAGGAACTTTATAGTCTCTGAACCGAGAACATGTCCTTGTCCCATTTACCTGGGAACTTTATATTCTCTGAACCGAGAACTTATCCTAGTCTCATTTTCCTGGGAACTTTACCAGCTAGCTGCCCTGGCTCTGTTGGGTTCTGAAGTTCCTCATACGGGGAAGTTGGCTCCCAACACTTTATCATATGCTCTTTATTTTAAATTTTTAAACTTTGGATTCTGAAGGAAAATCTGCTGTAGATAGATTCTGGCATCCTGATACCACGAAGAATTTATGGGCCAGATCCAGTGCTTATCTGGGGAAGAGGTTCTGTCTGCATATATTCCCAAACTGTAGATGCCACATGCTGGCTGCCAGAGAGACTGATTAAACGAATAGACAACAATCACAAACCCAGGGAGGAGAAACTGCCTGAGAAGCATAATTGTTCTTTGCAGGAAACATGAAGATGCTTCTCAATTGCCTTCAATACTGACTTGGAAAGTCCTCACTGTGGAAGGAGACATCACCACCCATACCTCCAGGGTGTCTCTATTGGACTCTTGGTTGCCCAACTTATGATTTAGTGGGGAACATTGTTTAGACACAGGAAAAACCCACTACCACAGTTACTATACTTGTTTTTTGGGTTTGAGATTGAGTGGAGCAGTAACAAGGATTTCCCTACTTCTTTTGTTAAGATCAAAGCTATGATCACTTCTGTATTTCTATAGATTTAGACTCTGCTATACCACATTTGTAAACAGAATAGAAGGGCTTATACCTTTTACTCTTCAGACATAGGGAGTTATGTGTTGCTCTTAAAAAAGTGTTGCTGTTGTACTGACTATTCAGGCATTGTTTAGACTCTTGTCTCTAGGGTCCAGGCTGTTCCACAAACTGATGGCTTTTGTATGACAACAGATAGATACTAGTCAATTGAAACCCATACAGGTCCATTACTACAGGCTGGAAGTAGGGGATTTTCTAAAACCTTTGTCATCAAGACTAATGAGGATTAACCCCTAACTTATGCTCTAAGCCAGATAGTCAATGACGGGTAAGACAACACTTTAAGACCCTTACCCCTAAAACAAGAGGCCTCCCCATCCTAAGACAGGAGCTCAATCAATGACTGTTGAATATCCAAAGACGGGAAAGGGAGGTTGGGGTCCTTTGTTCTGACCTAAGGTAGGCACGGTTTCCGTAATTTTTCCTAGCCTTACCATTAGAAAAACAATTTAAAAATGAGGACCTATGGGGACCTGACAGAAAGGCAGCTATCATTCTTGCAGCCATATTGTGCCATATGCCCTGACAAGACACTTGTTTTCAACAGCCTACAACAGCTGAGCACACTCTGAAAACATCTTGTTATATATACCCAGGAATTTCCCTTGGGTGTGTGTGACTTAATGGTGTGACTTAACAAGTGAGATTTATGAAAGGTGAGAGGCAGACAGAAGAGGGGACTAGAACTTGGAGGCACTAGAGACTAGGAACTGGAAACTTGGGATCTGGACTAGGAACAAGAGACTTGGAAAGAAAGAAGAAGTGAGGCTTGAGAATAAACTGGAGTGTATCATACTCTGTCTGGTCTGCATTCTTAGCATCCGCCCTCACTCTCTCTTTCTGAACCCTGACCTGCAGACTGGAGCACCAGTATGAGCCCAGATAATTTAGCCCCCAAAGATTGGGGCAGTGCGGGCTCTAACAATTTTGGCCCCTAAGCTTTTGGCAGTGTGCGTTACAACATATGGCAGAGTAGTCCCTGACAATCTGAGTGGCAAGATGTGAAACCCTCTAGTATTGAAATTCTTAAGGAGGCCTCTGGTATTGAGACTCTTACCCTAAAGTTTCTTATGTGAATCTAGAAAGCAGAGCATCTTCAGTGTTCTGCTGTGCTTAAACATGCAGCTCTATGGCTAGGAAATTAAAATATCTCAGCCTTTGGAAGCAGCCAATTTTCTAGGTCTTGTATATACATAGAAGGTAGGGGATTTCATAGCTATGAACACAAACTAGCATTAGAGCTCTTAGCTGGCAACTGGGAACACTTCTTCCTCCTCAGGACTATTCCTGCTTTTGTTGTTGTTCTTCTGCCTTTCTTTCTCCCGTTTCATTCTTAAACTGTTCAGCTATAGTTTCTGTAGCTGTAGCTGTGTGGACAGCTACCTTGCTGCTTTCATAGTTCAGTCTGCTGACACCTAAGCTGCCATTGCTGCTTTGCTGCCTCTTCTGTATCTCTCCTTCATGTGATTATTTATTCCTGAGTTACCATCTTAGCTTAGATTATGAATAGAAGGCAAGAAAATTTCCCTTGAGGGGGATGAAGAAATGGATCTCTTGTTAGGAATATGTGTTGCTCCAGTATATGACCTAGGTTTGGTTCCCAGAACTTATTTAATGGCTTACAACTATTTGTAATTCAAATTGCAGAAGATCCAACATATTTTTCTGACCTCTGTAAGTTTCATACATGCACATGGTATACACACGCACACACACACACACACACACACACACACACACACACATTTGGGCCAAACATTTACATAAAATAGAAGTAAAAATATATACAGATATAGATATATTTACAAGCATTCTTAAGAGAAATCTTTTATTGGGACTGGTGATACAAACCAGGAAAGAAAAAACAGCAACTGGTGAAAGTCTTCCTACAGACAGACACCTTGAGCCCAACTGCTATGCCTTGTAGAACCAGTCACAGTCATTGAGGCTTATATTTTAGGCCAATCACAACCTTGCCACTAACCACCAATCACATTCACTAAGGATTATGTTTAGACAAATCACAATGGTGACTCTTAAGACCAATCATAGTAACTTTAACTTGGTATTTTAGACCAATCACATCCAATTTAAATTTGTATTTTAGACCAATCACAGCCTGGCTCTTAACAGCCACTACAGCCATTTAAATTTTTGTTCTGACCAATCACAGCCTTGCCTTTTAGGACCAATCATAGTCAGTGAGTCTTATATTCTCACCAATCTCATAAGCAGTGTATGTTCTATAGTTGCCAGGATACAGTAAACATGAGACTACTTGACTTCAACTGAGTGGAGAGGTAAGGTTGACTAAGATGGAGCTCTGTTTTAAGGGCAAAATCCTTAGTTATTTCTTGTTTAATCTTGTCCCAATCATTGAAATAGGGATGGTGAACTCACCAACAGTAAACTGTGAATGTGATAATTTCATATTTCAGTTGTATCAGTTAATAGTTAATATAAAGCTGTATAGTTAACTGAGTTATTCAGGCTTAATTGTCTATCTTGGTCTTTAGGAAATAGCTTTTTTTTCTTGAGGAATACTATTTATAGCACAGTTCACAATTTCTGGTACCCTCAATTGACAAAAAAACAAAACAACAACAACAACAAAAAACAAAAACAAAAAAAAACAAGACTGGCTGTATTTTAAATACTGACCACTTTTATCATGAGGGTCATACAGTGCAACAACTACATAAAAGATGGTTAATAATAAGTGATAAGTTATAGGTCATGAATTTAAAATGATGATAGATTATAAAAAGCAGATAATAAATTATACAATATAAAATATAAAGGATTAGATAATAGATAATAAATTGAAGAATTGAAGAGTATTTGAGAAGAAGAAAGATGAACATTAACTAACATATGATAGAGGAGAGATATGGGATAAAGGAAAAGAGATCTGATGATAGACACAGAATGGGTAAAGTGTAGAAGAGAGAGAAAAGGATGATGTATGTAGAAGGTCTAGAGGATAGATGCTAAATAGATGGAGATAGAGACACTGTAGGCAACATAGAGATGGGATATAGACACAGGTTAAAGATAGAGAATAGACAGAAGATAGACATAGGATAACTAGAGATAGATAGAAGACAGACAAAATAGCTACACTCTAGCTTCTAGAGTTTACATGATAGATAAATAGGGGATAAACAAAGAATAGGTAAAGGAAAGAGGATAATTATATGAAAGAGAGACACAGGGGAACTAGATGTTAAGGATAGATGAAAGAGTGAAAAAGGTGGCCAGAGGATAAATGATTCATGGATTGTAGACATACACAGGGAAGCTACAAGATACATGTTAGATACATGGCAAACAGACACAAGATAGTTAGGAGACAGATGATACATGAAAGACAGACACAGGATAGCTAGAGGATAGATGATAGATAGAACACAGACACAGGATAGCTAGAGGATAAATGAACCATAGATGGAAGAAAGGCATGGGATAGCTAGAGGATTGATGATAGATGGAAGTCATATACAGGAGACTATTGAATTGTAGATAGATAGATAGATAGATAGATAGATAGATAGATAGACAGACAGACAGATAGATAGATATTACAGAGATTCAGGACACTTAGACAATAAAAGATGCATATGCATCAATGGTAAAAAGATGCAGACTAGCTAGAGCATAGATAATAGATCACAGACAAAGAGGATAGCTAGCGTATAGATGATAGAGAGATGTAAGACAGACACAAGAGGGTGATTAAAAGAAGATTGATGATAGGTAGGTAAATAAGTTGGTAGGTAGACAGAAAGATAGAAAATAGATAAATATAGATAAGTAGAATGCACAAAAACTAGAAGATAAATGATTCATGATGGCATAGTTACACAGGATACCTAAGAGACAGATGATGGATGGATAGATAGATAGATAGATAGATAGATAGATAGATAGATATGCAGGCAAGCTAGCAGATACATGAACTATGGATGGCATAGTGTCACACTGTATTTGGAAAAAAGATATTAGATATAAGGATGGAATCCAGGCACAGAATAGCCAGAGTATAGTTGATGATTTACAGAGTCATGGTAACTAGACAATAGGTGATATATTAATGGTATAGACATACAGGATAGGAAGAGGATAGATGATGTATAGGTGATGGAATACAGGCACAGGATAGATAGATGATAGATGATAGATGATACATAGCTGAAAGATACACACATAAAATTTGGAAGATTGATGATAGATAGGAGATAAGCAGGGCAGCTAGAAGATAGGTGGCACATGGGTAAAATATAGACCTAAGGTTGCTAGAGGATAGTCGGTAGATCTATGGATACAAGATAGCTAGAAGATAAAAATAGAGAGATCAGAGATTCAGGGTAACTAGATGATAAGTGATGCATTGATGGAATAGAGATATAGGATAGCTAGAGGATAGAATATAGATAGATGGAAGATAGACAAAATATATCCAGAGAGTAGTTGATAGAAGACAATCACAAGAAAGCTAGATGATTGATGAGAGAGAGATAGATAGATAGATAGATAGATAGATAGATAGATAGATAGATAGCTGGATAGATAGATAGATAGATGGATAGATAGATGGATAGACAGACAGACAGACAGACAGACAGACAGACAGACAGGGAGGTAGATAGATAGATAGATAGATAGATAGATAGATAGATAGATAGATAGATAGATAGGGAGATAGATAGATAGATAGATAGATAGATAGATAGATAGATAGATAGATAGATAGGGAGGTAGATAGATAGATAAGGAGGTAGATAGTTAGATAGATACATAGGTCAATAGACAGACAGATAGATAGATAGATAGATAGATAGATAGATAGATAGATAGATAGATAGATAGATAGATAGATAGATAGCAGATATTTCTGTTAGTCAAAGGTATCTAGGTATAGCCTAGAGACTCAGAATAGCTAGAGGACAGCTGATAGGTAGTTTAATATAGTCAAGATAGATATAGAATAGATGATAGATGCAGCACAGTGAGAAGACAAAGAATAGATAGTAGACAGACAGGAGATCAACAATGTGGATAGACACAGGATAGGTGGAATGTAGATAATTTGAAAGATATACAAAGCATAGATAGGATTGCTAGGGAATAGATGATAGTTGGGTAAAAGGCATATAGAAGATTGTTCAGAGGTTAGGCCATAGATATATTGATGATAGACACAGGTGTGTAGAAAGATACATGACTGATTGGTGATAAGTCATGCAAGGTGGAAGATAATAGAGATAATGTAGACACAGGAGAACTATTAGATAATTGACAGATGAAAGTTAAACACATGATAGGTAGAGGGAATATGATAGGGAGAGACACAGGCTATCTAGAACATAGATGATTCATAGATGGAACAAGGGCACATGATAGCTAGGGTATAGATGATCCATAAATGTAAGATAGGCTCAGAATAGATGCAGAGTAGGAGATAATTTGATGGGAGATAGACTCAAGATAACAACAGGATACATGCAAACATAGACATAAGATGATTATCAGGCATATAGCTAGATGGACATAAGATGGCTACAGCAAGTAGATGCTATAGATTGTAGAAAGATGTTTACTTAGTAAAATAATGGTCTTATTTGGTTTTAGAATCCACCTTTACCCGACTGAAAAAAAAAATGGAGAGGAATACACAAAAAATGAGGAGGTAAGAATTTGTAATACAATTGGCAAAGCTTTGTGTTCTGACCTCTGTTGTTATATCAAATGTAGACAAACTTTGTCAGGGAAGTTGAGGGTATTTTGGTCTCTTCCGTGGGTTTTCTATTCCCCCAGTTTCATTGTAAGACCTGGTAAGAATTACTGTTAAAGCAGGTGAGAACAGAAGGGAAGCTAAGTCTTCCTATTTCACTCAAGCTAGTTCAGGTTTAACTTAAGTGATTGCTAAACAACAGTGCCAGACATTGTATTAGGCTGTACTGGGAAGACATGGAAATGGATTGGTTTTTACTTTTAACAGCCTCACAGTCAAAGGGTGGAAATATTGACTTTCATGTTATTGTTTTAATAGAAATAGATCTTATTTGTTTGCTTGTTCATTTATCATTTATTTTGGAAACTAGCTCATGATATTTAGCCCAAGACTTGCATCAAATCCACAATCCTTCTGCCATCTCACCAGAGTACTGGATTAAGGCCATTTTCTGATATATCCTGCCACAGTAGTTATTGTGTATAATGAAGACCTTGGATGTTATATGAATGAAAAAGATCTGTCTTTCTGTCATCTTAGTCCTCTTTTAGGGCACCATATCAGTAATTAGCCTCAGCTTTACCATACATAAAGCCCATGTTTACTTCTCTGTAAATTAGTGGTGCCTCTAATACATGCCAGAGGATAACCCATGAAGATCTACGCAATTTGTTGAAGTGAATTCAGAAACTGTTGAATAGACTTCAGAGACTGATGAATAGACTTGAATATGGATCATCTAGAAAGAGACCCAGAGAACAGCCTGCTATTGCCTCTCGGTCTTCTCAAAGAGGTTTGACTTAGGTCCATTTCCCTGATTCTATGCACTCTTTGTGGCTACACTTTTCAAAATATTTTCTAGGCCGTGCCCACTCCCTCACAATGCATTTCTTCTTCAACCCTCTTCAAAATGCCTATAGCTGCTAGCACCCTACTTCACGAGTTCTACACACACCCTGTTCTCATCACTTTCACAGAGCTCACATAAAGATGGAAGGAGAGATTCAACCCCCCAAGGTTGCCTTTGAATCTCTACTCATGAGTAATGGAACACATAAGCACCCCCTACCAAACTAACAAAGTATTTCTCTAAATTATAAGCTGAGAATTCTAATATCAATAGTTATCTTAGTTTAACACCTGTCATTTCTTTTATGCAAAGGAATGTTCAATGTACAAACAAGTTATGAACAAAACACTGTTCCTGTTTTTAATACCTATGAAGAATACCATAAGACGGTTCTTCAGGTAAGGGTCTTTTAATGTGTTGTTTACATTTACATGTCAATCACCTAGAATGCAAGATGCACTACATCACATTTCAAAGCACAGCTGGAAAAGAACAAGTTTTCAAACAATAATGAAACAAATATTATAACAATACACACACTTAGATGGAAACCTAAGCCACGTGCAGGCATCTTTTATCCTTTTAAGCACTTTTATTTAAAAACAGAAGGTAGGTAGTTATTATATATTGAAATTTGTGTTGTGAAGAGGCTTCAGAATATCTCATTTGAAATCTGCCAATACTTTTATGAAACCAAATGCATATTTAAACTATTCCAGAAGCTGACTATAAACTGCAGAGATGGTTGTAGGCAAAAGTGCAGGCTGTGTGCTGTGAAACTGTGAGAGTCACTCTTCTACAACCTTTTAGCTTCTGTCTGGTATTAGTAACTTCCCTGGAAAACCTTTTCTTAGAGAAGTTTTTTTTTATGGCACAAATATGTCGTAAGTATGATCACAGCTGTTTTTAAGCACAAAAATGGGAAAAATAATAATTTTAGGGCCTGTGGAAACAGGGACACATTGATTTGATATTTTGACTCATGAAAAAAAGTTGAAGTTTTTGTTTTTCAATTGAGCTGGGGGTTGTTAGCTCAATAACAGCACTTGTCTAGCATTGGGTAATCCTTAATTCAATACTTAGCAAAAGTAGCATACAATTTTTGATTAACACAATGATTCTAGGAGGTGGTCAGTTGCTATTTATGTGCTACAAATATCTTCTCTTGCATAACCTTTGGGTGAGGATTAACACAAACCAGTTCCAAACCACAAGAGGTAATAAGACAATATTTGAAACTAATTTTTCATTTCACTAATGATTATGGTATGAAGATATGCATGATCACTTAGGAGTACTGGCTGCTCTTGCAGAGGAGGTAGGTTTAATTCTCTGCACTCACACTGCCACTCACAATGGTCTGTAGTTCCAGCTACAGAGAATGTGATGCCTTCTTCTGGCCTGTATGGGTACCAGGTACACACATGGTACACAGACACATATGCAAGGAAAAACACTCATACACACAAAATAAAAATATTTTAAAATGCTTGTGCTTTTTTATTGTACAATTCACTTTATCAGAGATTTATCACCAGTATTGCTTCTTTCAAAGGACTGATTGCCATTTTGTGTTTACAATGAGGTACTGTAACTTGCAACTATCTACTTGTAATAATTCTATGAGCTTGTTTCTTAAAATAATCATTTTATTGCAGAATAGGTTAAGGAAGTACTGCTTTAAAATAAATATTGGAGTTGTTGAGGATCACACAAGCAGTGTCTAGATCACACCTCTAAATTTAAATGAATGAGGACATCGGATTAGCAGTAATTCCTAGGAGAGCCCTGCTTGATTTGTCCTCTTCTTAGAGGTGATACTGAGGCAGGCACACAGGTATCCACATCTCCTTTCTCTGGACAACATTTTGGTATTTCACATGCTCTAAATGTCACCTTCTGGGAAACCTGACTTCACACCACTATACATTAGAAATGTGATAGCACTAACTATATTTTTAAGTTGAACACTAGGCTAAGTATAAATGAATGTGTCTTTAAAAATGTTTAGCATTCAAATACTAAACATGTTTAAAGTGTGACCATCTCCACTAAGAAATGAATATTTCTAGTGTGAGATGGAAAGTTTAGTTATTGATTTGGGGTACACTGAAATATGTTTGTTCAAGTGGCACATCATTGATAAATATCTCATGCTTAAGGTAAAGTAGATTCTGTGTAGGAGGCAGAATAATAGAATTTTAATTAAGGATGTGCCTACTTTATAGATATGTAAGAAATGCAATACATTTTCTGTGTTCTATTCTAATAATTTATACACTCAGAAATAAAGCTATCATTTTATTATTGTTCCACTATTTAATTATGTTATTATTCTGTCTTTATTAGTCATTTGAAAATATTTCAATTGTACTGAACTGCTTGAGGGAGATAATGCACAGGAAAACTGTGGACAGAATGGATTGTAATGTGAAGTAATTTCTAGAGGGTAATGCAACCTGCCTGAAGCACTGCACCTATAGCTATAAATGGCATGGGCAGCACTAAACACCTATGGCAAGGATACAGGGCAGACTAATGGTATTAGTATTGAAAGCAAAATCTGTTCTTTCTCCTGCTCCCTAGGAAGATATAATTGGGACGAGCCTATTAAATCTTGTTCATGATGAACAGAAGGATGACATATCTGAGAAGATCATTCTAAATCTTCCATTGGCAAATATAGGTATGCATACATGGTTTTGTTTTCATTTTTAATTTAATTTTTGAATTGTGTGTGAAAAGTAATACTTAGCTGAACAATTCCTTGCTCTCTTACACCTTAGTAGTTTTTGAAAAAAAATCAGAGTAGTTGCTCATAATATATCTATTTAAGTTAATAGCCTATAATTTCAAATACTACATTTCTCACACTAAAAATTATTTCCTCTGGAGAAGTATGGGGGAGCTCCATAGGCCCTTACGCTCAGATGACGAGCCCTCACACTCAGTGGAAGAGCTCAAGAGAGCTGATGGATCCTGAGGGAGGAAGAGTGGGTTACCTCTAAGGATGTAGCCCCTAGCAGTGGTTCTCAACCTTCCTAATTCTGAGACCTTTTAATACAGTCTCTCATGCTGTGGTAACCCCCCACCATAAATTTATTTTCATTGCTACCTCATAACTGTACTTTGGCTACTGTTATGAATGGTAATGCAAATATCTGATATGTACATGGTCTTAGGTGATTCCTATGAAAGAGTTGTTCTACCCCCAAAGGGCTGAGAAATGTTGCTCTAGTGGAAGGATATGGGTAGTACACAGTGGAATTGTGTAGTTTGGGGGACACAAAGTTAGGAAGGACTGAGTGGAGATGTGGAACTGAATCTGAGCTAAGTTGGAGGGAATGGGAACATGATCAAAATTTATCACATGCATATATGAAATTCTAAAAGAGTCAATAAAATTATTTAATTGAGAAATCATACCACCCTGTCTTAGTATTTACAATAAAACATAATTACAGCAGCCTTTCTCGAATTTTAGTAGTGCTATACAAATACTAGTGTATTGTGTTCCAGCTAGTGCCTATTTTATGGATATAAGAATGATATCTCTTCTGAGGACCAGCATTTATGGAAAGAAAGTTGTGTTCTTTACAATATTGTCTTGACTAAGGAAGACTATTGTCTGAAATAATCCATCAGACTACGTAACTTTACGTGTATCTTGCTCTCTTTAGTAGGAAGCCTAATCGAATTTTGCTGTTATATAAGAAAAGGAAACGTAGGTCAGAGTGGCCAGGACACATATTGTTACAGGGCCATGTACCAAGGGAGATATATGAGTACGTGAAATTCATATTGTACCTACAGGATTCTTATGATGGTAAGCAAGCCAGATGATGATACTTACATGATGTTCATGAGTGCTGTATTCCCTGATTGCTAGCATACTAATTCTTGTATTACTGTCACTTGTGAAATACCTGATACCCCTACACTCACAATTTCTGACTACATTAGATATTTAAAAATACTGAAATTTATAAGGTGAGGTCATATAGAAACATGGATGATTATAAAGGTTGAGGATGTGGATGTCTTTTCTGACAAAACAAAATAATTTTAAAAACCTAATCCAAAAAATGTTTAATGCACTGAATAGCTTAAAGGGAGCTCCATGAATAACTTGAATAAGTTACAGATGGATTTTGTAGTTTGTAAACCATACCACAAATTAGATTCACTGGAGTCTAGAATTCTAACATTATATCAAGGGCCAATATATAGAATATAAACTCTAAATCTCTATACACTGACCTGGCAAAAGAAGTCATTTCACCTAAATTTTTCAATAGATAACATTTATGTCAGGTGTAGTATGGGACCTAGTTTTTGAAGGTCAAGGAAGTACAAGCTGAGAAATCAAGATACAAAATTAAAGTTGGCCATTAAAATATCTGAGTTAATCAGAGGTAAGGTATAATACTTTTTGCTTCAGGTACCCAAACGCATGTTAAAATATTTCTCCTATTTCTTTCTTGAAAGTTAAAGGTGAAATATCATTAAAAATCACTTGGACAGATGCATGAACACACACACACACACACACACACACACACACACACACACACACACAATTTCTTTTAGAGACTAACTCAAGAATCCATAGGTCAAAAGAAAAAGATTGACAACAGCACAAAAATCACACCTTTGTTTTTTCAGTATGCATGCCTCATACATTAGTGGTGACCATGTGGGGAATCTGGGGATCTTAGATGGAAAGGAAGGGAGATAAAGAGAAGCCCATGGCTCAGAATCTTGAAAACTGCCAGTGAGGTGACAAACAGCATTGTGATGTGGAAGTTTTCTGCCTGCTCTCTTAGCCAGGATAGCTTCTGATTTAATTGCCATTATGTCTGTCACCCTTAGAGTCATTTGTATTTTTCAGAAACTACAGTCCTAATAGCAGAAAGATTTTGTCTTCTGCTCGAAGGCTGTTATGGGAGGAAAAGTAGTATGTTGTGGGAAACATTTATGTTCTACATACGCCAGATGAGTCAGTGAGTATGCTCTATATCTCTCTCTTATTGATGGGCACATCATTTTCACTTTCAGCTACTGGACATCAGTGTACATACATTTAGTATTCAGCAAGGAAAGAACAACTTGTATATTAGTTTTATAAAGTGAATTTTCATGTCCTCCCTCCCTCACAACCTTAGGTACTTGATTGTAAAGGCTTTTTACAGGCCAAAGGAAAAGCTAGTTATTAAAATGCATGTGTTAGATTGAAAATCGTTTAGTTTGTATTTTCAATGACATGAAATACTTTTCATGTCCTAGATACTGTGGTAAGTACCAGGGAATCACATACAGGCAGCCGAAAGACAAGGCACTGATAAAAGGTGTCATCACGAGAAAGTGAGCTGGTGATTTGTGTTTTGAATAGGGTACCCCCAAGGCTAACAAGGGCAGTTTATACAGAGAGTGCACTGACCTCAATTTGGAGAGTTTGAAGGAATAAAATTGCTTATGTGACTCAAATAAGGGAAAGAGTGAAGGGGATGGTGGAGACAGGAAAGTGATAGATTGTGCAGTACTTTGCTCACTATAGAAATACATACAGAATTTATGCTAAGCAGTGTATGATCTGGACTGAAATCTCTAGGCTGCTTTGAATGTGGAACATGAAGTATAAAGAAACAAGAATGGAGATAACCAGATGTGAATGGCAGGAATCTGGATTGATTTTAGTCATGGGGATGGAAACTCCAGGATTTGGAATGAATGGATACAGGGCTAACTAGAACATTGTAGACTGGGTAGTGTTAGCAGCCTAGATAAAGAGCTCTGTTTGGCTGTGGACCATGTTTCTATTGTGATGCCATAGTAGATCACTCCTAGATTCAATTGTAGAACAAACCACTTTTCCATATTGAAGAAAGTGAGGAAAGTTGTATAGAGGAGAACACTGAAGGAAGTTGTCTGATTTGATTGCCTCATTCACTCTTTCTTCATACTAATCCTCTGGGATCTGTGTTTTATCTTCTGCCACAAGAATGTAGACGTCTAAGATACAGGATGACTCAGCCAAAAGATCTGTTTCCTATTCTGAGAAAGAGAAAACAAATTTTGCTTGTCCCACCCATATTCCACTAGTCTCCATCATTGCACCAGAAAGTCTATTTGCGATTTCCTCCAGTTTTTCTCTCTGTGCCTATAGGATATTGTTTCTATACCAGTTGATATTTTGGAAAACATATTAAAGAGAACAGAGATAGCAGTCAGAGGAGTCTTTATAGTGTACGGGTGTAAAATAGCAAGCAGTGAACTTGAATCAAAGTGAAATTCCTTGATCTACTAGTGTTGGACTAAACCACTGTATGTGCATAAGTTGTTTTTATACCTGTAAACCTAGCATCTTTTTCAAACTGACGTGACACTTGGATTAACTTGAATATATAATGCATGTTAGAAATGTCAAATTTTTCTAGTACATAGGTACATTTAATGCCAATTAGGGGGTTAGAAGAAGGTGTAACTTTTCTCTGTACAAAGCTGTAGATTTGATTCTCAGAGATGCTAAAATGGTGACAACTGATGATGCTAATTTTTTGCAGGCACAGCCAGTTAACATTCAAACAAATGCTGTAGATGATGATTCCGATGATGACAGTACTATACAACACCTTAGGTAAGAGGTATCATGGCTGTAAATAATGCAGAGCTGAAACAAGTGGTTTTTTTGCTACATAAAGCCAAAATAAGAAAGATTAAGAATTTTAAAATGACGAATTAGCTTTTCTGAACCTACCATATCATTTAATATAATTTATTGTCTTCCAACAGAATAAACACGGATAAATGGTTTTTAATTTTTAACATACTCAAATTATGTTTAAAACTACAGAATTTTCCTTGCCTTTCTGTCTATTTTTCTCTCACCCACCTATCTGCTTACCTACCTACCTACCTACCTACCTACCTACCTACCTACCTACCTACATATATACATACATACATACGTACATACATCTGTATGTGTGTTTGAGTACACCACCACCAATAACTCTTCCAGTTTCCAGATCTGTACACTTTAATGTATGGAAGGAATCGTTTAACTACTGTCTGTTGTATCATTTCCTAGATTAATCCAATAATGGTCCTAGAAAAAAGTGACAGAAAAGAGCACATAATATACATCTGAGGTTATTCCCTAATGATGCAGCAGTGGCTTATATCCTGCTCCATCCACACAGGACAATGGAGCAAAACATTCACTTGCTCTCAGGTGAAAAGATGTCTAGTGCAGGTCACATTATTTGTCAGTTTGTGTGTGGGAGAGAGGAGGGGAAAGGGGAGGGGCAAGAGGGAGAAAGAAGGAAAGTGAAAAGGAAAGGGAGAGGGAGAATGGGGAGAGAGGCTCCAGGAGAGAGAAAGCCTGAGTGCAAGAGAAAGTGAGAAAGAGCTAGACAGCAAGAGAGAGAGAAACAGAGAGAGGGAGAGAGAGAGAGAGAGAGAGAGAGAGGAGAGAGAGAGAGAGAGAGAGAGAGAGAGAGAGAGAGAGAGAGAGAGAGAGAGAGAGAGAGAGAGAGATTTTCAGGCTTTCCAGGAACTCACTATATAAAGCAGGCTGGCCTCCAACTCACAGAGATCCTCCTGCCTCTGCCTCCCATGTTCCGGGGTTACATGAGTGGGCCACCATGCACAGCCTGCAAGAAAATTCAAAGGCAAAAATTTGCCATATGGTTTCAAACAAAACACAAGCTTGGCTTTGAAACAGTTCTGCCAAGCCAAGTAAATTTAAGGTGAAAGATAGATTAATGTCTGAAGTACATGGGAGAGCTAGGGGGCCCAGGTTACTTACTACCTTAAAAAAATCACGATTGGGAAAAGATGGATAAAAAGGAACAATATTTTGCAGCCAAGGCTCAGGGCTTAGAAAAAGTCCAGGATGATGTGAAGTGTTTAAACTTCAGTGACTGGTTTCAATTGAAAACAAGGAGGAATCAGACTATTGTATGGTTGTCCGTTAAGACCCAGGGCTTACAATCAGAAGCCTGTGAAGGCTCTGTTCAAAGCCTGCTGGCCACCAAGCCTACCTGCTGTGAAGCCTGCCTAGACAAACTGAATTTTGCCCATTTTTAAATTCATAACAGGGAACTCAACAGAGGCAGAAGGTGGATTTAAGGTTGCCTCTGGCCAGGTATTATGTGCAGAATGGATGGGGACAGAGAGGAATGGTAGCTAGAACAGTGGAATACCTTTTCTGAGCTATGAAAATGTTCTCAAACTGTCTTGGGGTTGGAGAGTTATCTTAGTGCTTCCCCAGAGTAAGTCACCAGCATATAAAGAAATATGTAAATATGAAAGGGCTAAAAATGCAAAGGGAACTGAAATCATTATAATCATCTTATGATCTGAATGGACCAGAAATCCTTGAATTGAAAGCTTTAATTGAAGTGTTTGAAATGTGTGTTTTGTCACTTTTTTTTTAAAAAAAGGGTTTCTCCACTGGCAGGGAATGTAGCTCCGTTGACAGAGTGCTTGCCTAGCATAAACCTAGCAGCATATGCCTGTGATATCTGAGTTGAGAGGTGGGGGCACATAGATCAATTTAAAGACAATCATTGTCTGTGTATTTTGCCTACATGTATGTCTTTGCACCACATATCTCCAGTGAAAAATGGCAGTTGGAAAGGGGTGTGAGATACTCTGGAACTGGAGTTACAGAGAGGTGTAGGCTTCCATTGAGGGAGCTGGGAATTGAAACTAGGGCCTCTGAAAGAGGAGTCAGTATTCTTAACTGCTGAGTCATTCCTCCAGCCCCAAAATAAAAATTCTAATGTCTTCCTTGACAACATACTGAGTTTAAGTCTAGCCTGGGTCATGTGAGATCCTACTTTCAAGAAGAAATCAACATGTGTTTTGTATATATGTACACCCATACACATGTGTGTGTGTTGTGTTAGAATTTTCTCTAAGTGTTAACTATTGTAAATAATATGCTTGTGTTTAAATAATATCACACTGAAAATTAATCCAGTAAGAGTAAAAATTTTACATTTCATGCCCAAATAATATATGCAGATGGGTGCGATAACTCATTAACTGGCTTTTCCTGTTTTAACTCTTCTTTATGCCATCAGAATCTCATAAATATCACTTAGCACATTTACTGTTAGGTTATCTTGCTTCTTCCTTCCTTCCTTTCTTTCTTTCTTTCTTTCTTTCTTTCTTTCTTTCTTTGTTTTTCTTTTTCTTTTTGTTTTTTTCGAGACAGGGTTTCTCTGTGTAGTTCTGGCTATCCTGGAACTCACTCTGTAAACCATTCTGGCCTCGAACTCAGAAATCCACCTGCCTCTGCCTCCCAAGTGCTGGGACTAAAGGCGTACACCACCACTGCCCAGCTGTTTATTTTTTTAAAGACAGACATATTACTATACCTCAACCTCTCATATTTTGTACTGATGGTGGGTTTCTTGTTGCTTGACCTCCCAAATATAAACCTTGTTTTTGTGTTATTGTCTTTGCGAGACTAGAATAAGATTTAGAACCATGACATAAACTATGTTGGCTAAGTGTTTTTCCACGGAATCAAACCTCTAATCCTATGACACAGGACATTTTAAAGTTAGACAAACAAAGTAGTGGGTTGACTTATGGTATTTCCATGCATACATATCATTATACAATGTTAATTTTAATATGATTTTATTCATTCTTTAACAATTTCACACAATGCATTTAGGTTATATTATCTCCACCTTCTCTTTTTAATGCTTCACAGATCAGTTGCTATGTATTTTCTCCTATGGTGTGGCCATTAACCCAGTCAGAAATTGGTTGGTTGCACCCATAACATTGTAATGCCATGATTGTAAACATGGGCATGTCTTGCCATGCTAGGCATTATCCTTGATCACAGTGTTCACAGCTAGTAAGCCTGTTGATGAATTTCTTTCCTCAATCCCCTTTCAGTACTATGAAAGTTATCCAGCAATGAGGAAGCTTCCTGACCAATACACAAAAGACATATTAATAATGATTTCTTTATGGCTTTATTAAGGTTTCGAAAATGCCACCGTAGGAACAAAATGCATACAGATGCTCAGGCTGAAGTTGTGAATGTGGAGGAGTGTCCTGAAGCAGGCACAGAAGTATGTACATTGGCAGTCACCCAGAGAACCATTGGGGCCTTTATTCTTGTTATGTTATTGTTTAGTTAATGTGTGTTATCAATATAGAAAGTCGTTCATTTCAATAAGTGTCTTATGAGCATGACAGTTTCTGTTATTTTTTTTCCTTACTGTAAGTAACTGCCATGCTTAGAGTAGTCCTTGTGCTTATCCTGACCCTAAGTTGAGCATCTACAAATATTTTAAAATAACATTTGACTAAATCATAAGCAGGCTTAGGGATAACTGACATCGTTTGATTCTTTTATTCTTTTATTCTCCTAACTTGCTCTATAGCATTAACCCTAGAAATTCTAGTGTACAATTCATTTATTTCTTA
The DNA here is from genome assembly GCF_011762505.2 of Arvicanthis niloticus. NCBI lineage: Eukaryota > Metazoa > Chordata > Mammalia > Rodentia > Muridae > Arvicanthis > Arvicanthis niloticus. The sequence goes on along the minus strand of NW_023045021.1, from coordinate 60,360 downwards.
CAGCCAAAATACTCTTACTGATATTTTCCATTTAATCTGCCTAAAACATTATCTCATACTTGGCATTTATTGTGTTTGAAGCCTACCTTACATGTGTAGGAACTCGGAGAAAACCCATCAGTGGCCACTTCCTCTTTGAGGCTTAGTACCCCAACAATATTTTTAAGGATGTATAGGTGTGTGTGTGTGTGTGTGTGTGTGTGTGTGTGTGTGTGAAGATTTTGTGTCATTCTTCAATTACTGAAGTATATTGTGAGGTGTGTCTAAGGTTTGGGACAGGTCTGCCTGTTTTTCCTAGGATGCCTGTCTTATTCTATCTTGTAAGTGAAATGTGTTATCTTATGTTGGAAATTCAGGTTGAGATTGTAGAAGTTCAAGCAGCCACTCAGCGAATGCCATTTGAATTAGTTCAGGCCTGGACACACTCTCACTCAAGCATAAACCCAGACTTAAATGCAGCCACAAGCATAAGCGCTGGCATGAGGACAAGCACAAGTTCTTCATCTACAGATATTTCATCAACAACACCAGTATCATGTAGGTACAATTAGCTATTTGGATGTGGTCTAAAGAAATAGGATGGCCTTCAAGGTCATAGCAAGGTTTAAAATAAAGACCATGCTCAGTTTATAATGGTGTGAAATCACAGATGTCAAGTCTAACTTTGCTTGTTTTCTGTAAACTTTTGGATATGATGATTTCAGAGCAATAAAGGTAAATATCTCTTCACAGATTCAATCAATCCCCAGTCTTGTACATTCTAGAAATCCCAATGAGATATGTGCAACTTCTCGCTCTTCCAATAGGAAGAATTCAATAAAATTCTTATTATTCACTTGCTTTTTCCTTTTTTGGCACATTTTACTGTTTTGTCACAATCTTCTCTGTGCTTTCTTCCTTAGCCCCTACATCTGGACAGGGATATGTGATAGATCCAAAATATATGCTAGAGCCCCAAGACAGAGAATTTGAAGTAGGTTCAGAGTTCCTCCTAAATGACAGCCAAGACACAGAAGCCTCTCCAGAACAAGGAGAATGCACTGAAGAGGATGTGAAGAAACCCTTGGTAGAGGCAAAGCTATCCAATCCTAAGGAACATGTAATTGATGAATATTCTGCACGTCACGATGCTTCTTCAGATGATGATTTCTTTATAATAACAGAAGATACTGAAGACAAGAAAGACCCTAAGTTCCAAGAAGTCGTTGTGGGTCAATAACAAGGACATCAGAAGGCACCTGAGGCTGCCCCATCTTGTCCAACCACACCATTACAGGCTGTGCACCCAGAAGCTGTGGTAGAACCCACAGTACGCACATATTTGCAGGTCAAGGATGCTGAGGTACATCTGAAAGTTTTTCAAAATGCATTTTTTGCACCTCTAACATTGTTGAGCTTAAATTCAGTTTGCCCAGGTTAACTTTATAGTTTCTAATCTACTAGCTTTTCAAATATACAAGAATGTTTTGTGCTTCAGAGAATAGTTGAAGTAAGTTGAACTGCTACGAAAATACTGAATTTCTACTGGTCCTGATTTTCCTCATGTGTGGGCAAATCTCAAGAGAGGGCAGCTTTTTTGAAGACTTATCCCAACCTTCTCCTCAGCAAACAGCAGCATAAGCTAGTTTCATTTCTTCTGCTGGCCTTCATTTCTTCTATCTGTGATTGTGGATACAACCATGTATTTAGATAATGATTTTCTAAAAGGCCGGATTCTTAAATATACAAGATGATCAAGCAAGGGAGTGAGTTTCTATCAGTTATGCAGAATTGTTTGTATCTCTTACAGATCCATAACGCAGATACTCCACCCCCAATTCCCCAGGCAATCTTCATAGAATAAAACCTAAAAGATGGTTGTTTCATTTTAGCCCCAGCAATGTGACAATGGCAAATTCTTGAGTCTTGGCATGTTTGATTTTGAAAAGGCCTTCTTGCCTTGCAGTGATTTTTTTTTTTTGGAGTATCATGAAATTTCATTGAACAATTTAGAAGAAAATTTACGTGAATACATTTATCCTTCTTTAAAAAAGTTTTTAAACTAAAATGTTTTGGGTTTTTTTCTTTTTGAATTAGTACACATTTAAATTCTCAGTGTAAATATGATTTTTATTTCTTATAATAATGAGTAATGGGTCTGCAATCTGGTTATGTATAGGAGGTGATGGCCCAGGCAGGTCTTAGCAGGGCCCAGTATAACATCTATATGTCTGGGGTTTCTTCAGGTCTTGGGTAAGCAATCCCTCTCCATGTTCACTGTGTTTCATACATTAAGGAAAAGCATAGACTAAGAGCAAATCTTTGTTACTTTGCTTACTTACAAATGCAGCCAAGGAGAACATATCAATACTAGTGTCCACTTATTGGGGAAAGGTTTGCCCAACTCTGTGGCCCATGAGTGATGATGACAGAGGTCTATGATTTGAATATAAGTAGATCCTTCCATGATGAACAACTTTCTTACCCAGATATTGAAGAGGAGGTACAGAAATTCAGTTTACTTTTATAACTGAAAGGACATTTCATTTTCAAAAAATGTTGGGTTGCTTCCTTTACTTGGCTTAGCCTACTCAATACATTACAATTCAGTGATCCCAGAAAGTGAAAACTATCTGTGCAAGGTAGACATGAATATAGGCTAGATGATATACACATGTTTGTGTGGGTGTTTTAGATTTTTAAAAGTCTGTAACCCAGGGGCATGTCTGTGAATAAGGTGCTAGCAAAGCAGTCAGTAGTTCCTATAGCCTCATATGTACAGAGACCAGACTTTTATTGTTTTTGAATTCATTTGAATGTTAAGTTGGTTTCTTGGGAGGGGGTGGGTTTTTTTCAGACATTGAATTACTTTTATGTTTATTTTTTGATGCATCAAAACCTGTAGGATAGAGAACAAGAACAATGTAAATATGAATTTGCCCAATGTATTGAAATGCTTCAAAACTTAAAATATGAACGATCAGGGCAGCATCAAACCAGGCAAGGACAAGGATCTTGTGTGCATTGTCCACGAGAACAGGTACTGGGATAGACTGAGCATGAAATGTAAGATGGGTATGTATGGTATATCTGTATCTTTTTTACAATAACCCTGTTGTTTTGTACAGGTGGTGACTGTTATTGATGACTTGGGGTCACCCACCATGGAATTTTTTGGAAATGACAATTCTCAGCATTCATGAAATGAGACACATAGGTGAGAGATAGATTGGGAAGAAGGGTGGAGGCCATCACCTTTTCCCTTTTTCCTGCCTAGTAGTGCCTATCTGAGTACCTATTAATAGAATGAAGGATCTTTCACACAGAAAGCCTAGATAAGACAGCCTCAAAGGGAGAGACTTCAAATCTAAGCCTTGAACTTAGTTGGCTACATTGCTCAAGTTCAGAGTTTCTGCACAGGGTGTTTGTAGAGAGACTTTATTGACCACAGCTGAGTAATTCCCCAGTTTCATGTCTGTTCTTTAACATTTTGGAATGAAGGCACTCGCTATGAAAACCAGGGATATAGATGTAAGATTTCTGTTACATGCTGTGAAGAGCTAATAATATATAAATGTGGGTCAGGTTATATGTAGCATGGAGAATTTCACATGAGCCATCATATTTTGACTTATGTCACTGCTTCAAATTTCTTCTCTTACAGATGTTGGGAGGATCCTATAGATTGTGCCCCTCCACTTCAGCATCATTCATCAAGATCATGCCAGGAAATGACTGTATCACATCAAACATTGGCAGCCTCATGTCAAGCAACATTACCGTCATGTCAAGCATCATTAGTGTCATGTCCAGGATCTTTACCATCATGTTCAGCATCTGCACCATCATCTCAAGTACCTGTACTGATACATCAAGAATATGTACCAATATGTCAAGTTTCTGCACCAATGAGTGAAGCATTTGCACCACCAAGCCAAACATATGCATCAACAAGTCAACCATCTGCACAGTTATGCCAAGCATTGGCAGCTTCACGTCAGGCATCTGGACTGTTATGTCAAGCATCTGTAGTGACCCATCAAGTATCTGCACCTCGATGCCAATCATTGGCAGTGTCACATCAAGCATCTGCACCACCATGTCAAGCATCAGCAACATCACGTCAAGCATCAGTGGTGTCACAACAAGTATTGGCAGCATCATATCAGCAATCAGCAATGACACCCGTAGGTGCTTCTCAATCATCTGGAAACCTTGATTTAAAAATACCTGCCCTGGAATCCTCAGAAAATTTTATGCAGCTATAGAATAATGTCATGGGCCCCATTACAGAACATTATCATTTAGTAAAGGTCCACTCTTGGCTTTACAGGCAAAGAGAGAATCAGTATTAAAAGTTGAGATATTCTATAGCTTTTATTATTTTGCATTTAGAAGGATTCTGAGCCTCTTCTTCATAAGGGAAACAGACTAGAAATATAGTCTCTACTTGAAATGCAGACATGAAGTATTATCAAGTTGAGGAAGTTACACATGTAGAACTCATTGCTTTGTAAAACCAGTGTCTACTAGGATCTGTATATGACTGAACTAGATGGATGGTTCTCAGGTACAATCGACATTCTGTCTTCCTCAGCATAGATTATCTAATGAAAGAATTCTAGCCAAGCATTTAAGTTAACCACTCTCACAACCCCCCTTTATTTTCTCAGCATGCTTCTTTTGACCACCGAAGAGAGAACATTCCATGCTTTCTGCCCCCTGGACAAGATCACTCTGGTTCCTTTTGGGCTGAAGAGGACACTAATCCTCATCCATGAGGGGAAGATGAGGCTGAAGACAGACCTCCACTGTCTTCATGGGAAAGGGCCATACAAAATGGGAGAGTCCCTTGATGGGAGAGGGTGTGTGGGTTATACTGCTTTGCTTGAAAATTAAGTTTGTAGTTACTCTTAAGCATAGTCAGTTTATTGTAAATATTGCTGAAGAAGTTTACTGTTACATCCAACTTGGTGTGTGATAACAGGTGATCCCTGGCCCCTGCTTTTTCAACACCACTTTGTGTATATGTATATCCAGATGTGCTTTTGTTGTGGCATGAGCAGTATGTCAGGGCCCTAAATATTTTTCTTGATGAAATTTAAACTACCATAGAATTGCAACACAGGGGGGAAACCTGTTCTATCATGCAGTTTTCCCAAATTCTGATGCCCTGTTTATTTATTTTTTATTTCTATCTCTTTTCTGTAGCCCGGTGCTATTTGATATCCTGTGTTAAATAGTTATCCAATTGTGAGCGACTAATATCTGTTCAGAATAGTATACATATTACTTAATAAACACTATGCTCTACTACAAGTATTATGTCTGTGTTGTTGACTTTGATATCCTAGGAATATTACTGACTTGGTAGACTGTGCTTATGTCCTGATGAAGAGCCCATATTTTACAGCTAAATATCTCATGCAATACCTTTTCCTAGTGTATTAGCATTTTTTTGCCACACTTACAAATATCACTGGCTGCTACTCTTGCATATGGCTATGAGTATAGACACTGTCCTCCTGAGTGCAGCCTTTCTTTTTGGTTTGTCTTTATTTGTGTGTTGTCTCAGCCTTACTTTTAAAGTAAACAAACCAATGAAATAAAACCAAGAATAGTCTGGCATGCCTCGGGGCTCATGGTTTATGCCTGAGTGTTAGAAAAGGAAAGTTTCTGTGCTCCCTAAATTCACTGGGATCCTTAATCTCCAGTGTGATGGATTTGGAGATGAGGAATTGGAGAGGTGATTATGGTTCTGAGGATAGGAGTATGGCAGTGGCTTTTGACAGCTCCTCAACCATCCTGGTACCAGAGTGACTTTGGAGTTCCCTTTGTCTTTCCACATATCACTTATAGTTCTTACAATCACAGGTAAAGCTCTGCATTTTGAAAGGGACTTTAGTACCTTGGTCTTCTGCTGCAGAATAGGACATGGGAGAACAGAACACTTTACTCCCAAATATAAGACTGCAGAATGCAGCAATCAGAGTGAGCAAGTCTAAGGGAGAGGCATGGGAATCCCAGGAGACTAGAGGCCACCAGTGGACACAACTGGTTTACTTCACTGTTTAGACTGTGGCTGTTCTTGGTGATAACCTCCTCAAGCAGCCCTGGGACATCTGAGCACAGTTGCCCTCACATTGTTAGGTTGTTGGGTAAATGCTGAGACATACTGAGTTTACTGGTTTGGCTGTTTCCTTTGCTACATCTGCCTAGACCATAACAGCTAAGGGGAAGTAGAAGCAAAGAGTTCTCCAGAGCTTGTGAGCACTGGAGTCAACAGCTGGATCTGGCATGCCATGCTAATCCAGGAGACCTGTTCCTCCCTTTCCACACCACAGGAAAGCTGCAAAACCCTCTAGATTGTAGAAACTGGGGAGGAAGCCCTAGCTTGCTTAACCACATAGTCACCTTGTTGATAAAACAAACCCACAAAACTACAGTATCAATACATGGCAAATGCAGACAGGCAAAGGTCAGCAGACAGAACAGACAAACTTCAGTATTTAGAATAGAGACTTCAAGTGTTTGTATAATCTAAATTGCAGCCTGTAGAGCAAGTAGGTGAGAGAGGAAATTCATCTGACTAGGCATGGAGTATGACTGCAGCAAGGAAATAGGCTCTAGGATTTAGGAGAGGGATGATATCATGGGGTGGTTTAAACCTGAGCCTCTGGATCTGCTAGGCAAGACTTTGTGGAGTCCTCTTGCACAGTGAAATTTACAGGACAGGTGATGTGGTTTATCTGGCTTAGTGCTGCTATTCTATTCCATATAACTCATCTACTGAGAGTTGTTGTCCAACAAGTGCATTCTTCTGGATTTAGGAGAACGAAGACAATGCTTTGACTTTTGATCTGGACCACCTGTGAATCTTTATTGATTCATGGGATCACAGGGAAAAGGATAAAAGACAGTTGCTTGACAGCAGGATCTTTATCTGTACTCCAAAGCTCTCCAGGATCTCAGAACTAATGAACAAAGAAATCTTAGTCATCTTAAACTCAGGCTGAAGCTTCCTCCTGAGCTGCTGTGAGACAAGCCCCTCCTAATAGGTCTCACAGAACCTTCCATTTTCTTGGTCCAGTTGAATCTTCTCTCTCTTGGTTCCCTCATCTAATCATTGTACTTTCTTCTCTCAGTAACAGTCCTTTCCAGACTCTCAGTCACCAAGATAATTCTCAGATATCTGCCTGACTCTGCCATTTTCTCCCATCTGTCACCTAGAAGAGTGGTTCTCAACCCTCTGGGTTTGACTTCTTTGGGAGTAGAACAACACTTTCACAGGGGCTATTTAAGACCATGTGCATGTAAGATATTTACATAACCACTCACAACATTAGCAAAATTACAAAAATAATTTTATGGTTGGGGGACACTACGATATTAAGAAGGTTGAGAATCACTGACCTAGGACATGCCTGTTTGTCTCTTCTCCTGTCATGAATGAAGGAAAAGGTAAAGAGTAAATGAATGAGAGATAAAGGTAAAAATGAGTAGATTTTATATTGTCTCATCAGCCCATGTTCATCTTAGGCATGACAACAAGACATTAGGGAAGATTTACTAGCTAGTGGCTCCCTTCATCAGCAAGAACACATTGGAAAGGCTCTGCACATTGGGTTCCAGGATTGCTGTGGGTTAGGTTCAGCCTGTGATACAACATAGCATGGTCTCAGGCTCAAGCCAAAGGTCTAATGGCTTTTTAAGCCCAGAATATAAATTAAGTTTCATCTTCACAACAACTTCCCATAGCTTGTGGTGTCCAAGAACACACAGTGTGTGCTTTCTGTGCTTATTTTAAAGTTGGAGTCTTGTCAAATCCCTACACATGGACCAGGAACTCAAGACAAGCACAGATAAAGAAGGTTCCCATTTTTCTTGATGCTCACAGATTCTTCTGTTCTTGCCTACCATACCATACCAACATACTACCACACCAACACAGACTACCACAGCATACCACTGCACAGCACATCATAGCACAGCACACTACAGAACACCATTCTACACCACACCACACCACACCACACCACACCACACCACACCACACCACACCACACCACACCAAATCACATATCAGCCATTGGGTGGGTATCAGCAATGGTTCCAGATTAGTAAGTATCTCCAGGCACTTTGAAGTTCAAGATGTGTTTAGAGGGGGCAGTAGAGCCAAAGATACTCTGGACACAAGAGTCCCAAACAAGATAGGAAGTGATCAGACTCATTTCTGGTCATCTTTTGCCCCTGCGTGTAGAGTATAGGAATTGCAGCTCTTCAGTGGCCTCCCTTGTGACCTTTAAAGTTAATATTTCCCATGTATTCTGTTCTTGGCCTTTTCAGACATTATGTTCTCTTACCACAGTCAGTCTTTTGCCCTCCTTGTCTGTGCTCCAGTTGAGGAACAAGTAGCCAGTATTGGATGAATCCAGTTGTCTACTCTCAGAGTCTCCATACAAAGATAAAGAAGCACAAATGTTGATGAACAAATCACATAGCTTATAAGCTCACAAGCTTCAGTAGTCTCACTTACTCTTCCTTGTTCAGGATGTTCATGTGTTGAGTCTTTCCAGTCTCATGCTCAGACTTCCAGGTAGTTCTCCTCAAGCTCCCTGTGCCTTCCATTCCTTATGTTCAATTTAGAAGTCAGAAGTATGTGGCAGGAGTTGCTTCAGAATCTCTTCAGCTGAACTTTTTTTTTTGGCCACCTTCTGTACTCAATCCTTCCTCATGCTAAAAGAAGTTTACTTCCTAATAGTGAGTGATATCTTTATGTACATTCTGGTTCTCACTCCATTCTGTGTAAGTCCCTCTGCAGCACCATAATCCCCCTTTCTATTTTACCAGTTCCAATAAGCATGCAAGCATGGTGTTCATGTCCCTTAAGTTAGAATACATCATTCTTTGACATCCATGTGCTCTCCTCTAGCAAGACAGTTCTCTACTTAATTTATGAGCCCTTGTCTTCATTCATTTCTCTCTCGCTTTCTCCCTGCTCATAATACTCTTTAACACACACATGTGCAGCCTCCGTGCCTACCACTTTATGGAACCAGGTCGTACCAAAGAAAATAAAAATCAGCATGTTGTCAAATCCCCCATTTATTTCGAATGTTGATTCATTTGCTAACCATTTCCCTTTTGCCTCCTCTGGCTAAGAACCTTCTCCTTGTTACTCTTGCTTGATGACTATTCCTCTCTATATTAAAGGGATTAATTCTTGAAACTTAGTTTTATCTAAATTCTTTATACCATAGGTGATCTCTCTGTCTCTTTCTTTCCCTATCTCTGTCTCTCTGTCTCTCTGTCTCTCTGTCTCTCTGTCTCTCTCTCTCTGTCTCTCTCTCTCTCTCTCTCTCTCTCTCTCTCTCTCTCTCTCTCTCTCTCTCTCTCTCTCTCTCTCTCTCTCTCTCTTCTCCTCTCCTCTTTACCTAATATATAATTCTATGACTTATGGCTACTTAGTTTTACCCTAAAATACAGATACCTGACTGGCCTTTTAGCTGTAACCTGCATTGAAGAAAAATTTAAAACCCTCCATTTTCCTGCAAATAGAACTGCAATCTTTCAGGTGACATTATCTAGAAATGTGGTGTCATTGTTTAATAGTATCTTCACAATATTTCTGTGTGAAGTACTCAGATCCAGTATATCAGAAGTAGGCTTCTGTATTTATACAGCCTTCTTACTTGGAAGTAATAGAAGATTTGATACGAGAAAGGAGAAACTCAAATTTGGCCTTAAAGTGTTTTCTGGAAACACAATAAAATTTCCCATGTCTTCTTTCACTGTTTTTGTCAATCTTATACAATCTGTCAGCTGTAACAAAAATCCAGTGCTCCATCTCATCTGCTCCAAATGGTTCACTGACATTCTAATTAGGTATTATTCTCCATGACTTATAAAATCTTATATTTACTTTTTAAATTTCAAATCATTTTTTAATTTAAAAGGATGAAATCTGTTTTGAATATAAAACAAATTCAGAATTTGCTACACCTTCAATTAAGTAATTGGAAGCACAATTAGCTCCTGTCTGTTTATTCTGAAATAACGACTGCTTGCCTGTGTCAGTAATTATTCATACATAAAATTTTGCACTTTTGAACTTTGGCAAATAATTAAATCATGCAGCTAAATTATGCACCACTATTGGACATAGAAGAACAAAACACAAATAGAGAAACCTGAAAAGGGAACTCTTATAAAGGATGGGCAGCTGTCTCATGTCTTTTCAGTGAATTTTTATACTTAAGGTGAGAGATTTGTTGATAAGAAATTTCTCTGCCTGTACTGTTGTTCCCAGAAATCCTTAGGATGCATGGAAGAGTTGAAGGTCTTTGAAAAATCCATAGATTCCTCTCTTAAAAATCACAAATGGGGGGAGGGATTATGAACCAGACCCTTGGATCTCCCCATCTTCAAGGGAGATTTAATTTAACATTTCTGGTGATAAGGAGAAGCATGTAGAATATTTTTTCTTCTTCTCTATTATCTCCTGCTGCAATCCACACAGTCAAATACAAAATGCAATCTTCCCACAGAAAGGCCTACAGCAGGTTTCTGGGCATTGGTTATATACTCTATGATTGTCTTCCATTTTTACTTTTAGTAGATTCTTTTATAGAGTCCATAAGAAATTTAAAATTTGTATGTATTAATGTGTGTGTATTTATGTGTGTGCACATGAACACATACATGCTTATCAAGGTGTGCTTTGGGAGGTCACAGGATAATTTGACAGTTGATTCTCTTTATCCACTCTGTGGGTTTCAGGGATTGAACTGATTAGTGTTAACTATAAGTACCTTTACCCACAGAGTCATTGTGTTGACTTTAGGACATTTTTGAGACAGGGTTTCTTCTTGTCTCCATAGCTCTTAGGATAATCTTGAGCTTTTTCCTGTTGCCTCTACCTCCCAGGTATTTGGATTATTATAGGCACGTATGCCTCTTTTGGTTTATGTGGTCCCAAAAATAGAACCCCTGTCTTTGTGCATACTAGGTAATCATTCTGCCAACTGACCTACATCCTAAGCCCAATCCCAAAAGACTTTCTATGTTTTTGGTTGTCCCTGAAAAAGTGCCTGAGTCAAGTCATCTCAGGAACAATCTCCATCTTGCTGTCAGCATCAAAACTGAGGTCATGCTTCCAAGCTCTTGCACCAACTCGATCCTGCTTCTTTAGGTGTTTCATGTTTGGCTGTCAACTAGTAAAGAATGTGAAGAGTGAAGTGGCCTGCTATCTAAACTAAGACAGCCAAGTTGTAAATATATTGCCTGTTATGACTTAATTGACTACAGGTAGTCGTTCTGTTCCCTTGTTACTGGACCAAATGTTCACCAGAAGACCAAAAGTCCACTAGAAGGACCACTAATACTATTAATCAAGGATCTGAAAAGCATGTGATGCAGATAAGGATCAGTCACCAATGCTTACATCCTTGTTCAACTCCATGTGTCAAAATATGATTGGACAATGCTACAGCCCACCAACTCCCCCTGGCTTTGTGATCTCATCATTTAAAAATAATGTACAATTTCCCTTCAGAGTCACAGGTCAGCTCCTGAATCTGTTCTGTGACACTTATGGATCAGTAGGGTCCTGAGTACAATAAAAATTTGCCATCTTTATACTTATTATGATGAATAGTCAAAGGCCCAGCACCTGACTCTGTGCTGTTGTCCCTGACTGGTCAATTTTTGCTACCTAATCCAAATAAAGATCTTGCTTTGCCCGACTCTTGTGACTATTCAGGTTGTTTTGATTTTTTTGAACTCCAAAACTTTTAGTTATCAAATCCATTTTTTAATCATATTATCTTACGTGATTATACTAAAAATGACCTCTTTCAAATAATGCTAAGTAAAATCTTGAGAAAGAGAGCTGTTTTGAGTTGGTTCTAACCATGGGAATATGTACACACACACACACACACACACACACAGTCACATCAGAGAAAAAGAGAAGAAGAGGGGAAGAGGGAGGGGTAGAGAGGGAGGGAGGGTTAGAGAGAGAGGGAAAGAGAGATGGGGAGAAGAAAAGTGGAGGGGGAGGGAGAGAGGGAAACAGAGAGGGGGAAGGAAAAAGGAAAGAGAGAGAGAGAGAGAGAGAACATTTTATGCCTGATGGTCATTGTTAGTCTTACAAGATAAGACCCTTTTTCTAAGATTTTTTTCACCAAGCTATATAGGGCACACACAGCATCTAGAACCTTTACTTATGTCTGTACTCCTGGGTTAGCAATAGAGGCAACTATAGACTTGATAGATTTAAATGAAAGGCATATAGATATAAAGGTATATACTTTCAAGACTCATCAGTTGATGTGTAAAATTTCAAAGTTAATTAAGATAACACTATTTCCCTCTATGAGTTTATCTCTCATAAACAGACCTTATTGAGTATGTAGTTTAGTTGGAAGTGTTTGTAGAGCATTGAAAAATTCCTGCATTCCTGCAGAGCTGATAGCTCAGCTTGGGAATTAATCCCTAATGGTCCTGGGGGTCCTTGTGATTTTAAACAGAGAAATGTTACACATGTACTGTTTTTGGAAAGTTAGCCTTGATTCCTGTATGTATGGACAGTTAATTCTCATGGTTATTTATGCATTTTCTAACTTGGCAAAACTTTCAAGGATATGATACCGTATTTGTTTCATTAGTTTATAATACCAAGGGATTAAAATCAGACAATGCCCTTGCTTAAACTTAAAAAGCATTTAAAAATTGGTTTTTGACTCTTAGTTTCTCATAGTCCACTGACACTCTCTATAGTTCACTGGGACATGCTATTGTGGAGTAAGCTCATCCCACCTTATAAAATATAGACATCTAAGTTACAAAATGAAATCTTAATTATTCATCTCCTTGTCATGTTTTATATAAAAAAACCCTCCATTTTCTAAACATTTCTAGCTTCTACTAAAATAAAGACCTACTAACTGGATAATAAAAGAGACTGGATGTTTTTCCTGGAGAAGCTCTGTTTATATATTTACAGGACCCTATAGATGCCAGAGCAGCTGATTGTGCCAGGACACTTCCATGGACAGACTTCCATAGCTGCCACTTCCTTCAAGCCTGCTTCAGCCATCATCATCTGCAGACTCTCCACCCATGCCAGAGACCTCAGCAAAGAAGATACTGAAGACAGGGTTCCTGATTGTATCTAATTGGACATTTAATTCTATACCCAGAGGATATAAGGGATATAAATTTTTAAATATAAATCTATATGTATAATTTTCCTACCAAAATGCTAGTTGACCAACTGTATAACTTCACCATGTGTCATAATGCCATTTCTCATTGTATACTAGCTATCTTATGTTTTGCCACCTATTACTTTCTCACAGCCTTGGTGTAATACTTTATTTGCCTTGTTAGCCTTGGTATAGATTGTTAATTTTCCTTCATGACCTAAGAAATTTATAGCTGAAGCAATCTTAGGCATTACCACCCTAATTGCTATTTTAGGGTTACTTGCAGCTTCTGCTTTCTCCCTTGTCCAACAGGTACACACTGTTAATCATGTTATCTCCTTGACAAAAATATATTTCTTTAGTACTGATTACCCAGGATAGGATTGATAGAGGCTTAACAATTAGAGTCAATGCTTTAGAAGAAGCAATCCTTTTCATATGAACTCAGGTTCAGAATATTAAAACACGTTTAACTACCTCGTGTCATGACAATTTTAAATGGACTTGTTTCACCTCTCTGCCCTACAATGGGTCAGAAACGTCCTGGGAACAGGCACATCTACATGGTGTGTGGAACTATTCACAACTTGCTATTGATACGAATACTTTACATTCCCAGATCAGTGCCATCAGTCACTCCAGTCTGAAGAGTTTTTTAGCAGTAGTACTGGCTGATTATTTCTCAAATTCAATCATAAATTTTATTAAAGATAATTCTTTATGGAATTTTCTTATAAATTTGGGAGTTACTATAGGATTAGTTATTCTACTTCTGGTTCTTCTTCCAATCATCTTCAAATGCTTAGGAATTGCTATCAGGACTCATAAAAGGGAGATGTATATGCTTCATTTATATTATTCGAAGGGAAGAGATGTCAGGAGCCATAATGGGACAAGTTAATAATTAGAAGGTGATCATCCTGAAATGCTTGCCTTGGATTATTATATAATCTGGGACCAGTGTGCCCCATTAGCAAGGTTGTGGTGGACATAATTTTAGGAAAGATTCTCACTATTAGTATGCTTCTTCTATTATTACAAATTTGATTATGACTATGATTAAACATATGTGAAATTGCTAAGCAATAGCACACCCCTTTGGAGCAGATCTCTGCAGATCCATGAAGATGTACTGTCTTGTACTGGTGCTATATAGACAAACAGATGACTTCTTAAGTTTTAATGATGATCCTATAAGAATTCCAAAAATTATATCAATGATCATTAAGCTCTTTTATAACAGGACTGCTATTAGATCCCAAAGCCATAGTAAAAACTGTAATGATAACTCTGCCAGTCTCCTGAGTGTTATCAGTTAATTGCCCCAAGAGAGATAGTTCTCCTGCTCAGAGCACATTCCAAAAAGTTGTAAAACAATTAACCAAAGGTCAAAAAGGGAATTAATGATTTATTATAGGTACCAGGACAGAAGAGAAAATATTGCCTTGGTTTATCTATATAAAACTTCACTAATTTCTTAAGTTATAGTTTCAAAATTTCAGCAAACCTGTGGAGCTAGACAGGTGATGAATGTCTAGTTAGATAGTTACTCCTAATGGATATTCATGTAAACAGTATGTTTTGTAAGCTTCTATTTCATTTTATGATTTGAATTTTGGTGTGAACTTGTGATGAACCTTGTAACATGTGACCATGTACTCTGAAAGATGTATAAGTTCTGAGGACAGAGATGAGAGTTAGTTAAAATAATGAATTAGATAGTAAGAAGAGATAGAATAGTTTGATATAGAACAGAGTTAAAATAAAGAGTTAGAATAAAAGATAGAATAGAGATAGAATAGAGATTTTTCTTTTTCCCAAATAGAATAGAAGTTTTCTCCTTTTCCCTACTTATGACCTTTCGACTTTTTCCCTCACATAGCTTTCATATGATACTTTTTACACTTAATAAACTCTATAGCATTCCTCTTGGGTTGCAGTAGACTTTGGGAATTTTTTTGACTTGTGAACTAAGTGCAACTCATATCAGTTAATTTTCTATCAAGCACTGAAATATAAACTATGTCATGTCTGCACTTTTGTTTGGAGGTTTGAGTTTGAGACAGGGTCTCACGCACATAGGTCTGGCTGGCCTTCTAACTTACAGTGATCCTTCTCCTTCTGCCTCCCCAAATGCTGAGATTATAGGCACATGATGCCACATGCTTCAAAAACATTACCTCAGACCAACTTACCCATAATTTGAAGGTTTATATTTGTGTGTGTGTGTGTTAGTGTGTATATAACAGAGTCCTAAAACAGGGACACATGCTAGTCAAGTGTTTTACCACTATCCAAACTAGTTAACTTAGTCGAAAGGCTCCTGGAAGTTTGTGTTTACTTGTTACACAGTATATATTTGCATGCTTCTTGATTTTGCATTAGTAAGAATTTAACCAGGGCTTTGTGCATGCTAAGTACAGGCCCTATTACTGGACCCCGTGCTCTAGAGTCAAATGCTGTAAAATACTGTACAAAGTAATTCTCAGACATGAACTTGAGAAAGTATTCTATAATTGTAGATGACCATTTTCAAAACAAATCTAAGCAGCAAAGACCAAAAAAAAGCACCAAAAATATGGAATGACACTTCATCAGGAAACCAAAATTTGACAGAAATATCTCTCAACGAACATTTAATCTCACTCCGCGAGTTCTATTCCTGTCTCCTCTCAGTAACGGTCTGATCTGTAATTTCATTTTCTAAGTGAACACAGCCATCTCTGTCAGAGACACTAAGCTGAATCCAAATAAAGAAGAAAAATTGGTTTGAAGCCTTAGATCCCACTTAAACCAATGGCTTTTAAAATTTGGTAAAACTTTGGAACTCCTGAGGATATTTATCTTTCATATTTTTAGTGATTAGAATGTTTCATCTAGCCAGGCAACAATACACACATTTAATCCCAAAAGTCTGGAGGCAGAGAATCCAAGTCATCAAAAACGACTGGGGGCAGGTGAAGGAGAGATACTGTGTATCACTGTATTGTATTTCTTTAATAAATTCTTCCTGGTTACCTTCTTGTATTTTCTCAGTAGATGCTAAACCTATTTACATTGTGTCCCTCTGGTGCTGTGTTAGAAAATCACAAAGGGCCCTTCTTAGAACTGGACTGGAAGAGCTCCTATAGACCTAAGACAGAGGCCTCCATCAATAATGCTGTGTATGTTTCCCTCAGGGATGGGTAATAAGGAGCTGTATAGACGCCAACCTCAGCCATACACATGTCATACACATGCCATACCCATCATGCCATTCACTGGATTTCAAACTCTGGATGTCACACCCATGATGTCACACCCATGATGTCATATCTGTGATGTCACATTGAAAATGTTACACCTGTGATGTCTCAAATGTGATGTCAAACCTGTGATATCACACCTATGATTTATACACGTTTCATAACCAGGACATCACACCTGTGACATCATACCTGTGACGTCCTACCTGTGATATCATGCCTGTGATGTCACTCCTGTGATGTCATACCTGTGATGTTATATGTGTAATGTAACACCCATAATTTTACACACATGATGTCATAGCATTAATGTCACACCCATGATGTCACAACTGTGATGTCACACTCAGGATGTCACACCTGTGATGTCACACCCATGATGTCACACCTGTGATGTCACACTCCTGAGTCACTTCTGTGATTTTACACACATGATGTCATACTCATGATGACTTTCTCATGATGTCACAAGTGTGATGTACACATGTGGTGTCACACACATGATGCCACAGCTGTGATGTCACATGATGTCATACCTGTGATGTCCTATAATTGATCTTGTAATCACTATGTCATATACTTGATCTCACAATCATGTTTTCACACCCAATATGTCACGACAGTGATGTCACATTCTAGATTTTACACTCATCATATTACACCTGTGATATTTCATGTGTGATGTCATACCTGTGATGTCTCACTAATAATGTCACACAGTGATGTCATTCCCTTGTTATGTCCTACCCATAATGTCATTTGCTGATGTCAAAGTACAGATGTCACATGTGTGATATCGTACCCATGATGTCACACCGGTGAGGTCACACCTGTGATGTCAGACACATTATATCACACCTGTGAAGTCTTATTCCACACCCATGATGTCACATGTATGATTCCATACCCATGATGTCAAACCTGTGTTATCATACCTGTGATGTCTCATACATGATGTCATACCTGTGATGTCACACCCATTATGTCACACTCCTGATGTCACACCTGTGATTTTACATACTTGATATCACACCCATGATGTCATATCTGTGATGTCACATTCAAAATGTTACACCTGTGATGTCTCAAATGTGATGTCAAACTTTGCTATCACACCTATGATTTATACACATTTCATACCCATGATGTCATACCTGTGATGTCATACCTGTGATGTCATGCCTGTGATGTTACACATGTAATGGAACACCCATAATTTCATACACATGATGTCATAGCATTGATGTCACACCCATGATGTCACACCTGTAATGTCACACTCCTGAGTCACTTCTGTGATTTTACACACATGATGTCATATCATGAAGTCATATCAATGATGTTGCACATCTTATTCCACACTCATGATGTCACATGCATGATGTCATACCCATGATGTCAAACCTGTGATATCATACCTGTGACATCACACACATGATGTCATACCTGTGATGTCACACCCATTATGTCACACTCCTGAGGTCTCAATTGTGATTTTACACACATGATGTCACACTCATGATGTCTTACCTGTAATGTCACACCCATGATGCCACACATGTCATGTCACACCCATGATGACACACCAATAGTGTCATATTCATAATATCACAACTGTGATGTCTCAACTATGATGTCAAACCTATGATATCACACACTTGATTTATACCCATTTCATACCTGTGATGTCACACTTGTGATATCTCTCCTATGATGTCACACAATGTGACACCTGTGATGTCATGCACATGATGTCACAGTCTTGATTTCACATACCCATTATGTCACACCACTGATGTGACACAAGTTATGTCCCATTCATGATGCCATATCTGTAATGTCCTACAATTCATCTCATAATCACAATGCCATACACTTGATGTCACAATCATGATGTCACACCTATAATGTCACACCCATGTTGGCATTTCCATGATTCATATCCATCTCATACACATGTCATACCCATAATGTCATTCACTTGATTTCAAACTCTGGATGACACACACATGATGTCACACCCATGATGTCATATCTGTGATGTCACATTGAAAATGTTACACCTGTGATGTCTCGAATGTGATCTCAAACCTTTGATATCACACCTATGATTTATACACATTTCATACCCATGATGTTATACCTGTGATGTCATACCTGTGGTGTCATACCTCTGATGTCATACCTGTGATGTCATGCTTGTGATATCACTCCTGTGATGTCATACCTGTGATGTTACACATGTAATGGTGTAATGTAACACCCATAATTTTACACACATGATGTCATAGTATTGATGGCATGCCCAGGATGTCACACCTGTGATGTCACACCCATGATGTCACACTCATGATGTCATACTCATAATGTTACACCTGTGATTTCTCAACTGTGATGTCAAACCTATGATATCACACCCATGATTTATACACATTTCATACAAGTGATATCATACATGTGATGTCACACCTACCATGTCATACTTGTGATGTCATAGTCTTTATTTCTTACCCCTTATGTCACACCAGTGATGTCACACCCATGATGTCATACTCATGATGTCTTTATCATGATGTCCCATTCATGTCACACCTGTGATGTCTCAAATGTTATGGCAAACCTATGATATCATATCCATGATTTATACATATTTCATACCTGTGATGTCACTGCTGTGATTTCAGACCTGTATGTCACTCCCTTGATGTCATATCTATGATGTCACTCCTATGATGCAACACCTGTGATGTCATGCCTGTGATTTCACATCCTTGGTGTCACAACCATGATGTCATATCTATGATGTCATACCTGTGATGTCACTCCCTTGATGTCAAACCTATGATGTCACAGCTGTAATGTCACACCCATAATTTCATAAACATGATGTCAAATCTATCATATCACAACCATGATTAATATACATTACATACCCATGATGTCATACCTTTGATGTCACCCCTGTGATATCATATTTATGATGGCATTAATGTGATGTCACACCTGCAATTGATGCCTGTGATGTCACACTTGTGATGCCACACATGTGTGTCACACCTATCATGTCACACCCATAATATCACAATCCTGATGTCATACTTATGATCTCACATACATAATGTCAAACTCATGCTGTCTTTTTTATGATTTCACACCCATGATGTCACACTCATAATGTTACACCTGTGATTTCTCAACTGTGTTCTCCAACGTATAATATCACAGGATTGATTTATACATATTTCATACCAGTGATGTCATACTTGTGATGTCACTCCATGTGATGTCACTCCCTTGATGTCATACCTATGATGTCACATCCACAATTTCATACAAATGATGTAATACGATTGATGTCACACCCATGAAGTCACACCTGTGAAGTTATACACTTGATGTCACACTTGTGATGAAATACCTCTTTTGTCTCTCTAGTGATGTCACACTCATTTTATCCTATCTGTGATGTCACAGACCTTACAATTGGTATCACAATCATGATGTCATACCAATGAGGTCACACCTGTTATAGCACACCCGTTATTTCACACGTATGATGTTATACCCATGATGTCACACTTATGATGTCATACGTATGATGTCCTACAATTAATCTCATAATCACGATGCCATACACTTGATGTCACAATCATGATGTCACACCCAAAATGTCACAACAGTGATATCACATCCTTGATGTCACACTGTAATGTCTCATACATGATGTCACACCTATAATGTCACACCCTTGTTGTCATTCCCATGAGTAATACCCATCTCCTACACATGTCATACCCATAATATTTCAATATTATGGTATATTATATTATATAATATATTATATATATAATATATATTATTATTATATATTTTATATATATTATTTCATAATATATATATTTATAATATATATATTATGAAATATAATAATATTTCAATATTTCAGTTAATTTCAAACTCTGGATGACACACCCGTGATGTCACACCCAGGATGTGATATCTGTGATGTCACATTCAAAATGTTACACCTGTGATGTCTCATCTGTGGTGTCAAACCTATGATATCACAGCATTGATTTATACACATTTCATACCGGTGATGTCACACTTTTGATGTCATTCCCATGATGTCTTGCTTTGAAAGCATACCTGTGATGTCACATGTGTAATGTCTCTCCCATAATTTTACACCCATGATGTCATATATATGATGTCACACACACACGATGTTTCACTCATGATGTCACATCCATGATGTCACTCTTGTTATGTCACACTCATTAAGTCACACCCATGATGCCACACAGTGATGTCACACCCACGATGTCACACCTGTGATGTCACACTCATAATGTTACCCCTGTGATATCTCAACTATCACACTTATGATATCACACCCTTGATTTATACACATTTCATAACTGTGATGTCATACTTTTGATGACATATGTGTAATGTCTCACCCATAATTTCATACCCATGATGTCATACTGTTGACATCATAACCATGATGTCATACCTGTGATGTCACACACAAAATGTGACACATATGATGTCACATACATGATATCACACTCGTGATGTCACAGTTTTTATTTCACACCTAGTATGTCACACCAGTGATGTCACACCTATAATGTCACACACATGATGTCATATTGATGATTCATACCCATCACATACATATGTCATACCCATATTGTCATTCGCTTGAGGTCAAACTCCAGATGCCACACATGTGATGTCACACCCACGATGTCACACCCATGATTTCACACTCATAATGTTACACCTGTGATGTCTCAACTGTAATGTCACACCCATGATTTATAAAGATTTCACACCAGTGGTGTCATACATTGATGTCATTTGTGTAATGTCACACATGATTTCACATCCATGATGTCATACACATGATATCACACCATTAATGTCACACCCATGATGTCACACTCGTGATGTCACACATGTGATTTCACACCCATGATGTCACATCTATGATATAACTCTCCTTAAATCATACCTGTTATGTCACACCAGTGATGTCAAACCCATGATGTCACTCCCATGATATCACACCTGTGGTGTCATACACATGATTCATTACTTATGACATACCCATGATCTCATACACTTGATATCACACTCATGATATCATGACCATGATGTCACACCCATGATGTCATACCTGTGATGTCACACGTGTAATTTCACACCCATATTTTCACACCCATGATGTCATACCTGTTATATTACACCAGTGATGTTACACTAATGATGTCATACCTGTGATGTCATACTCATGGTGTCATATAATGTCACATCCATGATGTCATACCTGTGATGTCACACTCATCTTGTCACATATCTGCTGTACTACAATTGATGTCACAATCATGATGTCACACTAAATGAGGTTATATCCATGATGTCATAGCCATGATTCATACTGATATCATACCCATGTCATACCCATGATGTCATAAACTTGATATCATACGCATGATATCACAAGAGTTATGTCAAACCCATGATGTTACAGCCATGATGTCATACTTATGATGTCATACCAGTGATGACATACCCATGATTTATACCTCTGTCCATATGCATGATATCATACACTGAATTCCTCTCTCATGATATCATACCTGTGATGTCACACCCATAATGTCATACCTATGTGGTCACAATCATGTTTTCACACCTGTGATGTCATACCCATGATGTCATAACCATAATTCTTAACCACTTCATACCCATGATGTCATACCTGTGATTTCACACACATTGGGCACACTCAATACGTCATACACATGATGACACACACATGATGTCATATCCATTATGTCATACTCATGATGTCACACCCCCTGATGTCACCCCCATAATGTCATACTCATGAGGTCTCACTGATGTCTCACCACTGATGTCACACCACTGATGTCACACTGATGATGTCATATCCATGATTCATACCAATGTCTTACCCATTTCATACCCATGTCATACTCAGGAGGTCATATGGTTGATATCACACTCATGATGTCATACTCATGGTATCACACCTGTAATTTCACACCCCTGAGGTCACACTCATGTTGTCACATCCATGATGTTATATTGTGCCCATGATTTATACTCATGTCATACCCATGTTATACCCATGATATCACACCCATGATGTCACACCTTGAGGTCACACTCATCTTGTCATACTGAATAGGTCACACCCATGATGTCCTATACTTAATGTCACAATAATGATGTCACACTTGTGATGTCATATCATAATGTCATACCTGTGATGACACACCTGTGATTTATACCCATGTCATATCCATGATATCACTTGATGTCTCAACCATGTCATAACTGTGATATCACAGGTATAATGCCACACCTGTAATGTCACGCTCGTGATGTCATACCTGTGGTGTCTCACCCATGAGGTTATGTTCATGATTCATACCCATGTTATACCCATGTCATACTCATGATGTCACATACATCATGTCACACTCATGATGTCAAACCCATGATGTCACACTTGTGGTGTCATACACATGATTCATAACCATGACATACCCACCCATGCCATGCTTATAATGTCATACTTTTGATATCACAATCATGATGTCACACCCATTTTGTCATACCCATAACATCACACCCGGGATATCATAAACATGATGTCACACTAGTGATTTCCTGCCCATGATATCATACCCGTGATTCATAACCATGTCATACCCATGATATCACACATGATGTCACACTCATGTTGTCACCCCAGTTTAAATATAACCAAAATGTCACACTCGTGATGTCACACCCATAAATTAAATGTTGATAATAATAATAATAAAATAATAAAAATACAATATAATAATAATAATAAATAAGGTGAACTATGACCTGTAGCTAATGAAGTATTGATCATGGATATTGATCATTGATGGCAAATGCTGAATCAGAAATCACATTCATTTTTCTTTTATTTATTATTTACCTATTTATTTTCTGAATGAATCAAAGCAATCAAATTCAATCGATTTAAATGAAAAGTCACATGAGGAGACAGTCATATACGAACACCTAATGTATAATAACATACAATATATTATAATAATATATTCTTAGTAGTATATAATTATATTATCATATGATAATAATGTATACTAAATATATAATATAAGAAATTTAATACATCCTTACTTATTATTTGATATTTTATTGACATTTCATTTACATTTTAGAAAAAGATTAGAATCTTAATGTGAATAATGGCATGAAGAAATTCAATGTATCCTATTTTATTGTTGGAAAATACAATATATACAATATATTATAATAATATATTAATATTATATAATATAAATATATAATACTATAAATATATTATAGTATAATAGGGTATGATATATTTAATATTTTTTTATTACTGGATATTTAATTTATATTACATTTAAATTTATACTTTAGAAAGAAATTAGAATCTGAAAATAAATAATTGCCCTGAACAAATATATTTTTTTTCGTAAATGGATATTATAATCTATTATAATCTATTAATATATTATATAATATATTAATTTTAGTATATAAACAGTATCTTAATAATATGTTATATAATGTAATATGGAATAATATAATAAATTTAATAAATCTTTGCTTTATAATGATATATTGATTATGATTGATTGAGACAGAGTTTTTTTGGGTTTGCTTTATAATGACATATTGAGTATGATTGATTAATTGAAACAGTGTTTCTCTGGGTTAGTTTTATAATGATGTATTTATTATTATTGATTGTAAAAGTGTTTTTATTGCTTCGCTTTATAATGATGTACTGACTATGATTGATTAAGACAGAGTTTCTCTGGGTTTGCTTTATAATGATGTATTGATTATGATTGATCGAGACAGAGTTTGTCTGGTTTTGCTTTATAATGACGTATTATGTTTATTGATGACTTATGGAAATAATAAATCTATGAAATCATTACAATGATTCCATTAAGCAGACATTCAAGCCATAGCAAGCCTTGTATTGCACTTGAAATAATCTAATTAAACCAGCATATTTTTTTGTTGAAAAAAAACCAGCATACATTCATTATAGTTATAATCCTACTCTAGAAAATTTTTAAAACCTAAAGCTATACTAGATATATACATACATATATATAATATATAATCTAAAATATATATACATTCTAGATTATATAGCACATATAATATATTATGTTTTATATATATGGTATATATCTTTTCTTATATATCATTATATATGATATGTAATACATATTTATTTTATATTTATATAATTACTTATATTTTATATTATACATAATATATGTAATATACTTTTATATCTTATATATAATGTATATATATAGTATACTTTCTATGTTATGTATAATATATATATATGATACATATAATTTTGTAGTATACAGTACATAGTACAGAGTATATAGTACATAGTATATAGTATATTGTATGCCATATATAGTATATATCCTATAGTATAGTATATAGTATACATTATGTCATATATCATATCATATATCATATATCATATATCATATATCATATATCATATGTGATATATCATATGTCATAATGTCATATGTCATAATGTCATATGTCATATGTTATATGTCATATGTTATATGTTATATATGTGTTATATATAACTATATATATATTATGTTTCACAATATATAATATATACTATATATAATCTAAAATGTACATAGCTACACAAATGAAATTGAAATACAGTTCCTCCAAGTCAATGGCACAAATGATGGCATGTATATCTTAATATGTGTGGTCTATTAATGTCTATTAATGTCTGCATTTAAATTAGGGAGATATTCTTTTTGTTGTCAAGTAAATAAAATTGAATTTTTAATGCATGTTACTAAAATGGAATAAAAGCAAAATGGAGGAGTGGAAATGTAAAACTGGGTTCTAGGGGGGGAAAACGGGTCAAGGGATGATGTCCATAATATCAATAAATTAAAGTTGCAATGAAAATAATAAAATAAAAATGAACAAATGAAAATACAAAATAAAATAAACTATCCAATAAAATATTAAATTATATTAATAAAATTTTAAAATGTGTAAAAAAGAAACAGTATTGTTACTATGAGAACTGATATAATAAAATAAAATTAAATTAAAAATATTAAAAAGAAATAGCAGTGTAACATGAGAATTGATATAATTAAATTAAATTAAAAGTATTAAAAACATAAGAAACAACATTGAAGTGTGAGAAGTTATATAATAAATTAAAATTAAATTAAATGTAACTTAAGAATATGTTTAAAAAAATAGCATTTTAGCATGATAACTGACATGACCACTGCCGATAGTATTCTGTGAAGCATTGAAAGAGTATGCTGGAAAGTAGGTAAATTGTATGATAGAATTTGTCCAAAGCCATCACACAGGAAATTAATCACCTATTTCAAAGATAAAAATACCTTGACTGTTACAAAGTATCCTGGATGAAATACCAGAATTTATTTCATACTGAAGGCACCCACCACAGTAGGCGAAGGAATAAAACTCATGGCAGCAATGTGTGAGGGCAGCAGATTTTACATGGAAAAGAAGGATTAATTTTGTCTGAGATATACCTACATGGATACAGGAGTCGGATTAGTGTACTTATTTATTTACTTATTTTTTGTTATTTTTTATTTTTGATATTTTTGTTTTTATTTTATTTTGTTTTTTATTTAATTTATTTTTATTCTTTTATTTATTTTTTATTTCTTTTATTCGTTTTAATTTATTTATGTTTTTATTTAATTTTAATTTTTATTTGTTTTTATTTGTTATATTTGTTTTTCTTTTTATTTATGCCATTGTTTTTATATGTTTCATTTATTTGTTTGGATTATTGTATTCTTTAATTTCTGGTTGTTTTATTTGTTTTTATTACTTTATTTTTTTAAATTTGGTATTTGTTTTTCTTTTTCATTTGTTTTTACTAGTGTTTATTATTTAATTTAATTCATTCTAATTTTATTTTATATTTTGTTGTTACTTTGTTTATCATTTTGTTTGTATTGATTTTATTTTATTGTTTTTATCTTATTTATTTTTAAGGTTTTTATTGTTTTTTTTATTTTATTCGAGTTTATTTGTTTTATTTTGTTTTTTCTTGTTTTTGTTTATATTTCATTTTATTTGTTTTAATATGTTTGTAATTATTTATTTACTGATTTTGATTTATTACTTGGTTACCTCTAATGAAACTAATGAAATCTCACTTGTCCACATATTATTGAGATTACATGATATATGAAGGGATCTTCACGATTTTGTGAGAATAACACAGGAAGAGAGCTGTGACACACCACTGCGTGGTTGTGCAATACACAGAAAGAGAGTGTGTGTGACTGACACAATGTGGTGGTGACAATAACACAGAAGAAAGTGTGGACATACACAGCATGGTTGTGACAATAACAACTAAAAGAGAGCATGGTGAAAGACAGCATGGGTGTGACACCCTTGGCGCTGTTGTGACAATAACACAGGAAGAGATCATGTGTGTTTGTTACACCAGTGTGGTTGTGACAGTAACATGGAAGAGAGCATGTTGTGATAGACACAACATTGGTGTGGACAATAGGACAGGAAAAGAGTATGTGTGACAAAAGGCATGTTGTGACAGTAACATGGGAAGAAAGCATGTGTAACACACACAGCATGGTGTGTGACAAAATAATATGGAAAGAGAGTGTGGATGACACACACAGCGTGGTTGTGGACAAAAACATGGTTGAGAGTGGGTGTGACGAATAACACAGAAAGGGAACACACAGCTTGAATATGACAATAGAGAGAAGAAAGAGTGTGACCACACAGAATGGTGTAACAATAAACACGAGAAGAGAGTGTGTGTGACACACACAGCGCAGATGTGACAATGACATGGGAAGAGAGAATGTTGTGACACAGACAGCATGGGTATGACAATAACACGGGAATAGAGTGTGGCATGCCACCTGTACTCATATTTTAATGTAATCACCATGAAGAAATCTTTGTGTGTGTTAATGGTACTTGATATTTATAAGTAATCCTGAGAAAAATGGGTGCAAATTCATGTTTAAGTTATTATCTAATGTATCATGGTAGAAAGCTGTGGCCCGACTTCACATGTTATGTGATAATTCTAAAAGTAAATCATGATAGAAGCCATGGTGTGGTCACGATTGTACATGATATTCTAATATAATCATGGTGGAATGATTTATATTATATTTAAAAGTAATTCGTAAAAGATAATATTAATTATAAACTAAGAATAATACTGAAATATACTGAAATAATAGTGTAACAATAAT